>NC_089273.1:52899187-53259187 GCF_963678975.1 Dysidea avara
CTAGCACGTCACATGTATGTGTTAATTGATTTCCTGATTGTTCCATTTCATGGTGGTTGACACTGCATACATATCAGATGTAGTGAATTGTGTTATAGCAGGATTATTGGTAGTACCTGTCAGTAATATTTTACACCCCTTAAATGAGTTATTAGCGATATATGAACGATCTTATATTGATCACACATCAGATACAGAAAATAATTGGTAGAAATATCCCAGTTGTCTCCCTGATAGAGTGTATGAGAACAGTGTGGAATTAACAGAGAAAATTACAACAAACAACTTAGTACACAGTCACAATTGTGACCCAGTCTGGGAAAACCGGTATTATCGCCCATGTCAGGAGATTCGATTTTTTACAATTCCACAATCAAAATCAGTTAGACTTGAGTGGTCTGGTTTTGCTGGCTGCTTATCCCAAGCCCAGTGGCAATCCGTACGTGTGGTGTAGGGCCTAAATGAAGCTCTGGTCAGCCTGGGAATGGCTGTATGTGGCTGTACAACTCTGTTATGTTGGATAAATACATCTGCTGTGAATTTCCTTTTATTATAGCTAATTTTAAGACCTGAATGGCCCATAACTTAATAATATTAGCCTAATTCATCCCATAATGTTCCTTTTCAATTTTTAAACAGCATCTTTCCTGCCTTCCAGGCCCCCCCGCCTCCCACCCCTTTTGGAGCTTGCCTGATACAGCCAACCACCGTTTTAAAAACTATCTAAAATGGTGGGAAACTTAGCTGTTGACTACTTCAGTGAATGATCTGGAAGGTAATAAATTGTTGTAAAACGTGTAAATTTAAAACCGGCGTTTCTCAATACTTTTGGAAGGGCTGGTTTTCCCAGACTGGGTCACAATTATTTTAATACTTCATTAAATGTATTTGTTATATCGTTGCTAGGAGACAAGCTGGTTACCATTAGTTACTATGACCACAGTGTGTTGGAGTTCACCAAGGAGGCATGCCATGTTGTTGTTGTCAACATGAACATCGAGGTGAGTTCTGATTGATTCGAAGTGTAATCATAACTAAACCATCCCATAGTTTAACATTCTACCAGAGTCTCCACTACATAAGAGTTACACCATCTCCATCCCAGCAAAATTGTTGTCCCACAATTGAAAGATGTTATGTTAGTAATAGTTCTCATTGTAGGTCTGTGTGTATGTATGTATCTGTATGTATGTGTACACTGTGCTGTATGTGTCCGTCTAGTTGTGTATGTCCTTATGTCCCTCTGTATGTCTGTGTGTCTGTATTTATGCATGTGTGTTGTGTATATTTGTCAATATCTGTGTGTTGTGTGTATCTGTAATGTGTGTATGTGTTTCCGTCTGTATTATGTGTGTCCGTTTGTATGTGTGTGTATTTCTGTTGTGTGCACGTATATGTGTATATGTCTGTGTGTCTGTATTTATGTGTGTATGTCTTGTCTGCAGTGTGTGTTGTGTCTATGGCAATACATACATGTTTGTGTGTATGTATCAATGGCGGATCCAGGATGGGGCATTTGGGGCAAATGCCCCCCCCCCCCCCCCCCCCCCTCTCACCTTGTGGAAGAGCCAGCCATACTTGTGATTAAAATACTAAACTTTATGTCAGGCCAAGATCAGTTTAGCTATGCAACTCATGAAAATATGCACATTTTACTAGCACTTATTACAGTTTCACCTGAAACGTAAGCAAACCAATGTCAAATTAGCTGTTAATTGTTATGCAGCACCTTCGTGAGTACTAAGCGCCTCTAAAATTAATTATCGTGTTGCTGTTGTTTAAGACGTTTGGAGCCTTTTAGCAGCTTTTAAGATTTCACAACCATTTTCAAAGGCAAAAATGGCAAAAAAAATCATCAGTGAGACACTACTAAGAGGTGATTATTTGCTGCTTCAAAAATGCAGCAACTAGTCAGAAAATCTGAATCTCTCCAACCACCTCCAACTTAGCCTGTTTGTGCCCCTCCCCTTACTGGCTCCTGGATCCGCCCCTGTGTATGTGTGTATGTACTGTATGTATATGTGTCTGTCTCTGGTTGTGTATGTCGTGTGTGTCCATCTGTGTGTGTAGTGTAGTATGTGTGTGTGTGTGTGTGTGTTTGTGTGTGTGTGTGTTTGTGTGTGTGTGTGTGTGTGTGTGTGTGTGTGTGTGTGTGTGTGCGTAGCATGTGTGCGAGTGTGTGTGTGTGTGTAGCATGTGTGCGAATGTGTGTGTGTGTGCGTGCGTGTGAGCTCTTCATCAGTTTCACCTATGAGACATGGCTCTTCCTCTTGTTGGTTACTAGACCTAGGATTAGCCTATTAGTCTGAGTAGTGTACAGGTTACCTTGACAACTGGGTAGGACTGTTGGTTGTGTGTGCAATAGTTCAGTCATATCTTAAACCAGATTATCCTGCTGATCATGTATAATGGTTTTTAGATGGATCTTGTGTCTACATTCATGGTAGTGAAGCTAATGCTTTTGGTTAGAAATTGTGTCATTGCTGATGCTAGTAATGTGGGTGTGTTTGTTGATAACCATGCTAAGGTCAGCATCATGTGACCTTACATGACATCACATGACCTCACACAGCCAATATAATGATATCCATGACAACAAACTAGCTGGAGTATGGATTAAGAACTATGCTAGTCCAATATTCCATAGTAATACCATACATCACGGCAAAGATGTTGGGTTCTTTATATTCCAAGATGGACAGGTAAATAACATGGGTAATCCCCCTGGTGATAAGGGATAACCCCTAATCCTCCCCCAGGGCATACTAGAAGACAATGACATCCACACAAACAGGATAGCTGGTATAGAGATCAAACAAGATGCTAATCCAATAGTGATGAAGTGTAGGATCCATCATGGTTGTACTGGTGGAGTGTATATACATGATAGGGTAAGTGTAACTGGTATTTGTGTATTTCATCTGGTATTTGTGTATTTCTTCTAATATTTGTGTATTTCATCTGGTATTTGTGTATTTCATCTGGTATTTGTGTATTTCATTGTGTAGTTGTGTATTTGCTATAGGTACCACTTGAAAGGTAATGGCACCTACTCGTAGTGGTGTATAAAATAAGCGATCCTCAAAAGAAATAAATTGATTTATAAATACGCTTAATTTTAGTTCCGTGAGGCTAGGCTAGGCTTATGGCCTTTTTTGCTTGGAATGGATTCCAGTGAGATCTGGCAAGTTGATGCCATTAAGAAGTGATCATGATCACCACTTCATTGTGTTAATTATCACTCAGGTCTGTTTATCATTGGCTAACTGATAACAGTGATCTGAACATTGATTGCCGATCACCACTCATGACAGGTTCTTTACACTAAAGGATACTCATTATGGATTCATTAGCTATGTCATGAAGATCACTAACCATCTATCATTATAGATATTAGATACACCGTTATCACAAAGAAGGAGTAGAACAGTCTGCGGTAATAGTTTGTGTAGAAGTGTAAGCGAATATTAACATCATCCAGCTATTATCCTGGATCATCTCATGTTATATATAAAGCGTATTTTGTGTTTGCGGTGGTGTGTAAACAAGAGCCCATAAGCACTACAAGGCTTAGGTACTTTGAGAAGATTAAATGAACACTGTAACTACAGTGGCATGAAGTGATGAACACCAGCAAGTCACTTCCCCGTGTTTCAAATTCTAACCATGTGTTTAATTTTGATTGTGGATTTACTCATGTGAGTCATATATGTTCTGATGGAAAATTTAATGGTGAATCGAACAGAACTTGTTGCAAGATGATAGGAGCAACCACTATCGAGTTATGGATCATTTTATAAAAGGTTTGCGTGTTTTCTTACCGAAAAGTTACTTATGTGCATGGCTAGTTTTGGCCTCACCGTTTAGTGTTAGGGTAAAACCCTAGGTATCATTTTAAATCCTAGTTACATCACAAGTAGAATGACATAATTTGCATAGCCTAGGACAGATTCTTTGAAAGTTACAGTGCTTTGTGCAAGGCATATGTATTAAGGTTAAATCCAGTTTTCTGGATTATGTGGGTTTAAGGGTTAAAGTGCAAAAGTGTCCCTTAGTACAATCTGACCTGGAATACCAGGACACCTTGATAATCAGAACAATTTGACACTTTTGATCATTTCCAAGTTTACATTGGACTAACGTACTAAATACATCGAGGTTAATATTATGTGTTTTGCCTTCTGTTTGTATGTGTGTATTGTGTAGGTGTCATGTGTATCATTATCACCAACTAATGATGACATGGAGTCTGAACTGAGACATCACTGTGCCTATAACATACCTGTAAGTAGTGTAGTGTAACACGTAACATTACATGGTAGTGATTTATGTATTACACATATCTATACAGTGGTCCCTCCATTATCTGACCATCAATTATCAGAGTGTTCTGTTATCCGAACTGTTAAAGTGACTGCTCTATTAGAGTATTTTGCCTAAAGTGTATGTTCTATTTTAACTGAACTCTACATAAATCTACGGGCTTCAGTTATCTGAACTTTTCCATTATCCAAACACACCTAGGGAGGGACCACTGTAATGGAGTATTGTGATAATACTCCAACTGTGATAATTATAAGGAAACGGGAAGAACAGGTTTTATTCAGCTTAGCAGTTCACATTGTGCTAGTATGTAGGCTGTTTATCTGTTTATAAACTTTGTAAGCTTACTAATTATGTGTCTGACAATATATCAACCACTGACTTAGGCTCTTTGAATTAAATCTGTACCACATGTAGCTCTGTTAGATACAGACATGCTGTTACTGCATATTGCCACTGCTCTCCCAAATCTATTGTTTACCCTTAGGATAAGGCTTAGCTTGTACCATAAAGATTACGGTGATATATTTCTAAGTGTGTTGTGTTTTTGTTCTCTTTACCTTTTACTGTAGGCATACATACATGTAGATGTGTACATATGTATGTATGTACGGTATCACTCAAATGTAACGTCGCACTCATTCGTGTCGCTCGATTGCAAGTGACAGGTGCCACGCCCTTTAATTAGCAATTAAAGGGCGTGGCACCTGTTTCCTTTGCGAGTATTCATCCTGGATGAATACTCGCGAAGGAAACAAGTGCCACGCCTTTTAATTAGCAAGTTTTTTTTAATTACTTGCAATCAAGCACAGTGCGAGTGAGTACAACGTTACATTTGAGCAGTACAGTGTACAATATAAGGGAAAATTATTGCTCGGACAGAATGGCCAATCAAAAGTAAATTTGATTGGCCATTTATGAAATTACATGGCCATAAGATAGAGGTGTACTAACCTAGTGTGCAAAGTACACCCTGCAGTGTGAAGCACAAACCTTCTAGGGGGGTCTGAGGGCATGCCCCCTCAGGAAATTTTTGAAAAAGGATCACTCTGAGATTGAATCTGAGACCACTTTCAGCTACTTATCACTGAACTTTATGCACATACATTTTACAGAGAATTAATTGTGTTTATTAGTAATACATGTACAAATTTGTGTTGCTGCATACATATTTTACAATAAAAAACTATGAATCAATGTATTGTACAGCCAGTTTATAGACTTAGCTAGGCTAAATGCTTTGTTACAAGTGGTGTTGAGTCAGCACAGATTGAATTATCAACTAGTAATTGCTAAAGTTTCTCTCGTGAATAGCAATAGATCAAAACTTACTCTCGAACTTTCCGTGTGCAGAACACTTTTATCACGTGACCTTTCCACTTTCTCCAGCCACTGCATCTCTACAGATTATAACCACGAAATGGCCATCTTATACTTAATATCGTACCTCCACTTCGCAAACATTACTTTCTTTTCTTCTCTTGGAAGGCACCACTCGTGTAGTCAGTGTAGTGATCGCTTCTTCACAACATCGACAGTAACCCACAATCGATAATTTGGGTAAATACGAGGTGCGGTGCTCTAGCTTACGCATGCGCATCGAGTCGATGCTTCGACGGGATCGAGACTTCACGTAGTGATTAAATAGCTTCGGTAAGGAAAGTTAACGATACGACAATAATAATAACTATAATATTACATGTTATAAAGACTAATAATAAAGAATTACAGTTGTAAAAAATTTGATCGGCACAAATGGCCGACCAACGGCTACATTGATCGGTCAACAGCATCACTTGGTCGGAAAATGGCCGAGGGCCGACTGTTATATTGTACTCTGCAGTACCATATGTTCTTACAGTATATGTCCATGCAAAATCATGTGTGTGTTGTAATAATACTATCATGTGTGTGTTGTAATAATACTATCATGTGTGTGTTGTAATAATACTATCATGTGTGTAGACATTTTTCTTTTCTTTAACAGGCTATGGTGATGTTTCATGGGAAAGAAAAAAATTAACATGATTTATTGGAAATCCTTAACAAACTTGCAACAGATGACAATCTTAGTGTTCGACAATCAATAGCCCATGGTATACATGAGGTATGTGTGTTTATCATCCTTGATCACTTAACATTACAAATACAGTCACAAATAGTGTACACATGTTAATAACTATTGTTACACCTCATTATTAAGGTCACCTCTAGTGACCATTATAGAGAAGTATATATAATATTTCACTACATGTAACCAATAGTCCATAATAACATTGTTACAGTAATAGAGTAGCTAGTGGTCACTTATCACTGGTTGTTATATTAGACTATATGTACTATAGCAAATGTTCTATATAGTAACTACTCTGTAACCTTCCACCTTTTGTAGCTTGTGAGAACCTGTGAAAGTCCTTAAACAATTTTATTGGGAGCTACTGTAGTTATGTACTGCTATGAGTTGTAATTCAACTATTGTAGGAGTTTCTATACCATCTTTAATAATATCATGTTAAGAATTAGTTTTTTGCTGTGCTGTACAAGAATGTACCAATTCCTTCATCTGGAAAAAAAGTACATTTTCCAAAAATAGATTGTCCTGTAGTAGCAATGTTTACATTATATAACATGGTCACTATTTTGAGGTAGTCAAAAAGGTTAAGTAACATTTTTCATGTTGTTGGTAGGAGTGTTAGGGATGTTACCTACGGGACTGTAACACTTGTTATATTGTTTGTCTCATTGTAGGTAGCAGCAATTCTCCGTTGTGATGCTATGAAGATTGCTCCACTTTATATCAAGTTGATGAAGGATAAGTCACTGACTACACTAGAAGGACTGATTGAACATCTTCCACAAGCTGTGCTTGAGTTTGCTAATGCAGCCAATTTGTCTGTAACTACAAAGGTGTGTGTTTGCGTGTGTAGTGTGTGTGCGTGTGTGTGTGTGTGTGTGTGGGTGCGTGCGTGTGTGTGTGTGTGAGTGCGTGCATGGGTGCGTGCGTGCGTGCGTGTGTGTGACACGTTCCTGTCAGTTTACTGACGAGGAAGTTTTGTTCATTGTATAATATCATTCATATGTGGCCATTGATAATTGATGTTCTATTCCTTGTTACGACAGGCTCAGTCTATTTACAGTGTATCATATGTCATTGTGTATTATTGTAGTTATCACGTAAGACAACATTTATGGAGGAGGATCAGAAGAAAGAACAAGAGGAGAAATTATTACTCTTAGCAGTAAGTATTGTGTATAGGTGTACTGTATAGTGTATTTTTAATTTTTTTAAATTTATTTATTAATGCTTTACAGCACAAGTGCTGGACACCTGGTCCTACAGCCTGCTCAAAGACTTTAGCTACATAATTTGTGTTTGAAAAGTTGGAGAAAGTGTAGTCCTTTAGAAGAACCAGGCCTGAAACATGCCTTCATATGTATAGACATTGTAATATTTTTTTCCTGCCATGCACCAGACCTCCCAGAATTACATCCATATTTGTTGTATACTTCAAACTCCATCATTGATAAAACCCCTTGATATGTTTTACTTCCCTTTCCCCTATGACCACCCCTTGTATTGTACACATATTGTATATGGTACTGATACTAGATGTGTGTTGTTATAGGAGGAACAAGAAGCAAAGGAACCAGATAACTCATCGAAGGGTAAACAATCTGCCACTAGTAAGGACAAACAGAAAAATCCTCCTACCAAACGTTTCACATGTAAGTGTCTTGAGTAAGATTGTGTACAGTGTGTGTGTGTGTGTGTATTATTTTACAACATATTCTCTAATAGAACACACATTATTTAGTTGAATATTATATGTACACTGTATTTAGAAATTTAATGCATTGTTTTGAAGTTACTAAATATAATGAAAACCTGTAGCAGGGCTAACCTGTGGTCTTGTTTACTAATGAAAATGGCAAGGCCAAAACAAAAGGTCCTTACTATCAGCTGACTTTCTCGACAAGACAGGCATCATTAGTGTTGATCTAGAAATTGATACACCAATGTAATAGAATATTGCTGACACAACAAACTCAAAGGATGGATGTTAATATATATAGAAGCCATAGTTTGGCACTTGCTTTATTTGCTTTGTGTAGGGGAATTTTGTACAGTAGTTAGAATGAACCAACATTGCATGGTTTCTGTGCTATTTAGATGAGGTGTGCCACCTAAAATTCTGCCTTAAAATTATCCTAGAGACATCTTACATGATTACAATCACCTCAAAGAAATAATAATGTTGCCCCATCAACATCAAATACAGCATTAAAAAAAGAAAACATTTACAAGTAACCGGATATAGAATTTTTTCTAAAATCAATGGAACTTGAATTTTGTCTGCCAACCCTTCATGCCCATAAAAAGATTAACAATAATCGAGTGCGGAGACCACTCCTCTTAATAATCTATTTACACGGTCACAATGACCACACTCCCTTTTTATTGGTCTAGCTGTATTTATAATGCTAGCACAGTGAAATATGAAATATTGAAATATGAAATCGTGACCCACACCCTGGTTGGTGATACTCTAATACAGCAGTCACTCTAATAGAACAGTTACAAGTGTATAGCTGTATGCTATAGCAAAAAACAAAAAACCTAACCAGTATATCAATTAAAAAATAATGAATTATCAAGCAATAAAAAGTAGTGAAATAAAAGAGATGAATGATGGTATTACAGCATAGAAGTAGCTTGGTGGGAATTTTCCTACTTTAGCATTGAACAAAATAATTGTTATATTATACTGATGTAGGGATTTTCCCATCATTCATCTCTTTTTTTCACTATGTTTTATCACTTGGATCTCTACTTCATTTTAAATTAATAATTTTTAATATATTAACTGGGGAAGCATTTGCTCAATTGGTATTGGGGCCATTGTGGAACTTTAGAGAGAGACCTCCTGTGGGTTACTAGTCCTGTCCCAGGAAGATTTGCATATGTGCCTGAGTGATGTACAATCATCCCAATGTTAGGCAGCAATAGTTATCTTTTGTATGACTGCTTTAGGCTTTGGTCTAGGTTTGTATATGATACTGATATAACCTGGTCCTGCATTATGAGACGTGAAGTTTTAATTCTCTGTATAGTAAGCAGTTACATCTCTAGCAAGACTGTAGTGTGTACTAGAGGTGTACCGATAATCGGATCGGTTATTGGAAAAACCATATATCGACTGTATTTTTATATATTGGTATCAGATCGGCAGCACGATTAAAAAAGCAGCAGATACAGATACGTGTATGTATTTAGAAATACATGCTCATGTACAACAAATGATATATACAAATGCATTGAATTGCATTTTCCTGCATTACAATGTTGTTATTACTGCTTCAGTGTACTGTCAGCTGTTGTTATAGCAATACTGCTGCCATAAACAAGCTAAATTAGTCCTTCACAATCAAATTCTAGTAAAAATTGCTACAAGGTAGACATGCTGTGCTATATCAGATCAACTACGTTTATCGGCTTGAAAATATTATCCAATATCAGCTATCGGAATATTGGCGAAATCTCATCGGTGCAACACTGGATACTACAATGTATATGTAGTTAACTACTGATAAAGTACCGTACACCTGGAAACTTTTGTGGTGTGTATATTTCAGTTATTTCCCTTGTCAGGATTTTTATGTTTTAAATTTCATCTCTTAGCCCCAGGATTTTTGCTGTTTAGATTTCACTTGAAAGTCATGAATCACTATTGCTCAATTCAAAGATTTTATTCTCAACCACATGGCTACGAAGGGTCTGGATTATTGTATTTCAAGTGTCATACCAACTGCTAAGGCATCTGAATGAGTAGTAGTGGTAATCCTTGTGTGAGAAACATGTCAACCTCAATTTTTATCTTACCTTTTTAATTTTGATCTCACCATTTTATTGCACTTTTTTTTATTGGTGTACTAGTTCTTAGGCAGGATTCAAGATTGTATATAGGATCCAAGATTGTATAGTATAAGTCACCTATTATCAAACAGTACATATTATCGAACTTTACACACTAGGCGAGCTACTCAACATACCAAAACCAGTAAACACTAACTAAAGACTTTTTGAGCTGTATGGACCACCAATACAACATTTACAACAGTTTTCTTCAGTGGTTTTTATTGGTAAAGGGCTCCAGAGGCTCTAGTGGATATGTGGTGGCAGTAAGCAAGCAAAATTACAATTATTTTAACAAACGTTTGTAACTTCACCATAACAGCGTGAGAAGTTACAGAATGGTCTACTTTCAGTTTGGACCATTCAATAGAGAAGTATTTTTTCTCCCTGAATACCAAGTTTTAAGTAAATCAAACCAACAGGTCTCAAGTTATGAGCAGAACAGTACTCCTATAACAACCATGGTTTCAGTGTAACTTGAATAACTTATGAATGGTGTATTCAATCTCCGTAAAATTTCTGTTACAGATTGTTATTCAGTAATTGGATATCCCATAGAAATCTCAAAGTGACAGGGTAACTCTCTAGTATGTTATTCATTGGAATGTGCAAATTGTTCAAAATTAGTCATTGAGTGAAGTACGGCTGTTCAATATTACGTACCAGTGTTTGAGGAGTGGTAAATGATAGGCTCTACTGTTTCACACATAACTCATAATGTGTTGGTGTGATTTGCATACAACTTGGTATCCAGAGAGACCAAAGGCTGCTCTGTTGAATAGTCCAAACCAGAAGTCTGTGTGTTGTTGTGGTAAGGAATTATTAGTGATTATTGAAATGTGTTCGATAAATGACGACTTGTGCTACCTGATCCAGGATTGCCTTTTAAATGATTAGAGACTTTCTATTAGGGATGCTACGACATTATGTCATATTTCATGGAGATTTGTGTCACGACATAAGTAATTCTTAGTTTTTCAACGCATTTTACTTATGAAATGATTTATGTTTACAAAATATCAACTTAAATATTGGTGGTATCTGTACAACTATGGCATTAACAACAACTTATTTGTATTTTCTTCTACCATCTACTACATTACAATGAATGACAAAGGTGTGCATCATTAAGAAATATTCGTGTCATGACAAAGAAACATATCATGGAACTTTATGTCACGACATGTCGTATGTCACGACTATCATGTCATCCCTACTTCCTAATATAGTAGATATATCTCTGGTTGAGGAATCACCACATGTAGTAAAGGTAAATGTAAAGTAGTAAAAATGGCAATAAATAACTATCTTATAGTAGTTAGTGTTATGATCACAATTATGATGTCTGTCCTAAAAGTACGTCAATTCATAAATATTATATGTAGGAATATGTTCAAAGCCTATACAGGCCACTAATTATAATCATCCATGTACTTTTGCTATTGTCCACAGGTATAGCTACTGTATTCAACATTGACAGCAACTTCCGGATAAAGGTCAGCAGCCAGGTGCTAGTCACCTAAGAAGCAGCTAGCTACAACAGTGATATGCAATAACTATTTTGTTTATAGCTGGTGAATATTAATTACTTGTAAATGTATTGTATATCTGATATGCATAAAATTAATACATGATACATTAAGCATAACTGGCTCATTATGTGAATGTTTAAAACAACTGATTAGGGATCTGTAATACATATCAATGTGGCAATATCTTGATACAGAAAATATAAGTATCACGATACTGTACTTAGAAATATCGATATTATCAAGGTTTGCTAGTAGAACAGTGAGTGATTGCTCTATTACTGTAACAGTGATCTCTCAGATACTCAAACAGAAAGCCTCTCTATTACCTATGCTATTATGTGCAGTGTTGTGAGAAGCCATACAACAATGCATGTTTAAGTGCTGCTGTTATGGCTAAAATATTCTTACCCAGGTCTTCTGAAAACAATAGTTGTTATACTTTAAGAATAAAGAACTGCATCTCTAAGCAGTAAACAATCTGCTGTATATAACAGCCATCTTGACAACTCATGAAAATGCAGAGTAATCTGGACAAGCCTTTGTGGGAGCATGCATTGAACTGTTTGTGGTATATAGCTAATTGTCTGGGTAGTGTATAGAGGCCACATTACCATAGGCATCTAGATAGAGATGTACTTTTTAACAGCGTAAGGATGTGTTGTTGTTTTTTTCGTACTAAAAATGAATCATAACACACTAGCTAATTGTCAAATCTAAACATCTGTCGTTTATTTACATTCTCTAAATACGGATATCTGTATACTAGGGCTAAAACGGATAGTTTTTTCTATCCAGATATCCTGAACCTACGGATAGTGACATCATCACTTGCTATAAAAGCATTGTATATTTTGTTGTGAACATGTTTGTTTTACTAGTAACAACTGTTGAGTGTTACGATGATAACTACTTAGTTTAAATAATAATCATCTAGTTAGTAGTAACACTAAAACTAATCAAACTAGCTTAGATCAATGGTTGATTGTCATTTTGATCTCGTTGATTATCAACTTGATCACAGTTCATCATCTTGATCACTAAAATACAGCTAGCTCAATGCCAAGTTAATAGCTTCATTACCAACCAGCTAATCAATAATGAGGGAAGTACCCTGAGGGTGTAGTGAACATGTCTCGTTAACCACAAAACATCTAATCAACTAATTTAATCAAATAATAACAATAATGGCGGGTAAATACAATTTAGTAATAACACAAGAAATGTTCTACAATCACAAAAACATAATTTCCAGCTTTACGTCACATCCTCGTCTTCTTCTCTTCTCATTAACAACTTGTTGTAGTGATGTAATCTCCTTCATGATGTCCTCAGGGTAGGAGGGTAGTAGTAGCAGTTCTAATGTATTATTGTTCTTGAGGGCATCCAGGATCAGTTGTGAGGCTTGTCCAGTAATTGGGTTTTCATACATATACAGCTTCCTCAGGGTATGGTTCACATGCAGCACATCACAGATCACACCACACTCATCATCAGAAATGTTGTTACCAATAATCCCCAGCATCTTCACTGTCTTGTTCTCCCTCAGTGAAGAGAACAACTCCATGACTGGTCTTGTGGTGGAGTAGTTGTTATAGGACATGTGCAGTTCCTCTATCACACATGAAGGATGTGTTAGTGTGGTGGTGAAGAAGTGTGGTGTTTCCCCAACAGCTTTGTTCTCGCTAATAACCAACAGTTTCACCTTACAGGTGATGACGATATCACTGAGGGAGCTGTCTGAGGATGAAGAAAGGTCATTGTTGCGCAACCAGAGGTCATCTATTGTGATGTTGGAATGGTGTAGACTACGGTGTAGTAATCGGAGTCCGTAATCTTGAATATGGCAGTTGAACAAATTAAGGTCCTTCCAGTTTCTACAGGACGAGCAGGTTAGTAATGTTGTTAGATCTTCTAAGTTATTAGGTGATAGAGTAGTGTTCCTTAAGGTGATTTTTTTATCAGTAAACTTTTCCTCGATAGTTTTACAAGTTGAAATATCGCCAGCCTCGTAAAAGATTCTGTAGAAGCGAAGACGCTGTAGCTCATCTACGAGGAATTTATCGTCGATGGTGATCGCCTCGTTTCCACTACGAAGGAACAGCTTAAACGATGGACGTTGTCCTTTGGTAAGTGTAACGTAATGGTTAAACATGTTGTAATGGATATCGCTCCAGAAATACTCTTCGAGGATGGAGCGCTCTTCGTCGGATGGGAGGTTGGCGACATAGTGAGCCGCGAGGTATTCTTGTATTGAAAAGTGGATAAAATTGAACGTTTTCGTTGCATAGAAGATGTCTATGTGCTCTACGACTTGTAAGAGACCAAAGCCATTGGTGGCTCCTGGTATGGCTTCCAGCTGTGGACAGACAGACTTGATTTGCTCCAAAGTGATTATTAGTTGATTGTTATTTAATGCTTGTAGGGAAAGCTTTGATAATTGTTGTATTATCTTGCCACAGGGATATGGAAGGTTGTTGAGATCTGTGATAGGTTGCGTGACAGTGTTACCATATTTGGCAAGGTGTTGGCAGATGGTAAGGCTAATGAATAGCTTGTACAGTTCAGTAGAATTGTTCGGTAGGGGATATCCCTTCTTAAAGAGGAACAGTAAAACTAGAAGATGAAATGGCGTGAAGCAAAGGCTATTGATGGTGGTGTGATGATAGAGATAGTTGGTGAGTTGTGGTATTTTGTGAGGGTGTGTCTTTAGTGATTGTTGAATGAAGTGTTGTCGTTCTGTTTCAGTAAAACCCAGAATGTCAACTCGGAGAGTGGCCTTGTTATGGAGGTGTTGTGAAGCATGAGGACGAGATGACACTATCAACCCACACTCAGGTAACACTTTACGATTTATGATGTCAGCTATTAAACTGTTCTCTCTTAGACCTTCAGGGAATTCATCATAGCCGTCAAGAAGTACTGCAAGGGATTTTCCGTTATCTTGTTGTAGACATTGAATACAAGTGGCAATATCTCCTTCAGAGTGAGTGATATGTGTCAGGAAGGACTGCAAAAGCTGTTGAAGTGATCTCATCTTTTGAACACCAGGATCCCTGAGACAGATCAACAACACCAGTTGAATCTTCTTCATCACATCTCCCTCAGCCCAACAGTAAGAAATGTGTTTCATCAGTATTGATTTCCCAATACCTGGAGCACCTTCTATTAGGATTGTTTGTGGATCATCACACTGATCAAAAGGCTTCAGTATATCAGCAACATTTCTTGTCACCTTGCTAGTTTGAAGAGCCTCTCTCAATGGTTGATTACTGTCTAGTTGATGACGTTTGGTTACTGGTTGACTACTAGCAGCAGAGATGACATCACTGATGTGACCAGTGTGGACTGCTTTAGTGATGATGTTGACATCTTTCATGGTACGTTGTTCTTCATAATGTACTAACACTACTGGAGTGAAATCTTTAGGTTGTTCAGGAGGCCAAGTATCCTTCCCAACATCCAGCCTTGTCTGCTTGTAGACTCCCTTCACATGACGAGATAACTGGGAGACCACTGTACCTGTACAATACAAACTACAATTATGACAACTGTAATAGTTTAGTACCTCCAGTAGTGATGGATGATGATGGAGTAGAGGAATGGATAGCATCAACCAGTTTACCCCATGTTGCTGATGGATCTTTTTGTAACCATCTCCTTAACATCACTTTACACCTCTCCTCACAACTGTTAGGATGATCCGTATTGATGATGTCAAGTTGTGACGATGTCACTTTTAGGGCAAGTCCCAACTCCCTCCAGTTTGTGGCACAATATGGGACAACATGACTGTTTATGTCTCGTTCCTCAGGTCTCTCATCTGCTGTAATATTTAATTGTTGTAGTTGCTATTCAGTAAATATATGTGTGATTTGCATAGCCAAAATATTCTAAGGGGCAAATGTTAAAAAAAAATTTTTTGTGGATTGATTATTTACAAACAATTACAAAACATAATTATGGAGGTCTACAGACTATTAGCCCAAAAACCAGGAAATTACCGACATTTAGACTAAACGGCATTTGGTATCTGCTTGTAGCAAGAGTACATAATATTTATGTGTAGGCCCATATATAAATATTATGTACTCTTGCTTGTAGGTACCATTTAAAATGTAATGGCGCTTAGTCGTAGTGGTGTTTATTGAATAAGCGCCCTAAAAAGAAATAAAAGGTTTATACCGTACGCAAGGAAATTTTGACGAATCGGTTTAATTCGTCAAATATTTATAAGCGCCCTTAAAAGTACAGGTTTTGCCTACAATTTTTTGATTTTCGTCAACATTTTATTTGCAAATCTGCTGAAGTCTGAATTCGTCAAATTTTTCCTACGTCAAAATTTCCTTGCGTGCGGTAGTTCCGTGCGAGGTTCTGTGAGGCAAGACTTACTGTCTTTTCCGCTTGGAATGGATTCCAGTGAGATCCGGGAAATTGACGCCATTAAGAAGAGATCATGTTGTGTTAAGTGTCGCTCAGGTCTGTTTATCGTTGACTAAAATAACATTGATCGCCGTCGCCACTCAATACAGGTTCTTTACCCTAAAGGATAATCATTAATATAGATTCATTACGTCATGAAGATCACTAACCTTCCATTACGATTATCATCATAGATATTAGATACACCGTTATCATAAAGGAGTAGAACAATTGGCGGAAGTTGTGGTGATGTGATGGAGCTAATAGTTTGTGTAGGAGTGTTAGTGAATAATCAACATCGTCTATTACCCAAGGTTATCTTCTTATCGTCCTCTGTGACTATGTTATATGTAGAGTGTATTGTGTGTTTGTGGTGGTGTGTAACTGTGTCTGTGGTGGTGTGTAACTGTGTCTGTGGTGGTGTGTAACTGTGTCTGGTTGTGTAACTGTGTCTGTGGTGGTGAATAACTGTGTCTGTGGTGGTGTGTAACTGTATCTGGTTGTGTAACTGTGTCTGTGGTGGTGTGTAACTGTATCTGGTTGTGTAACTGTGTCTGTGGTGGTGTGTAACTGTATCTGTGGTGGTGTGTAAATGTGTCTGTGGTGGTGTGTAACTGTGTCTGTGGTGGTGTGTAACTGTGTCTGTGGTGGTGTGTAACTGTGTCTGTGGTGGTGTGTAACTGTGTCTGTGGTGGTGTGTAACTGTGTTTGTATGATGTGCAGGGAAATGCAATTAAATTTGCTCCTTATCTGATAAGTGCTTTTAGAGTTGTAGCGTTGGACACGATATAAGTGCTTCTGAAATTTATTACTGTTAATTACATATTTCTAATATGTGATGAGGAGGAAGTGATAGAAGAAATGTTTAGCAATATCCACACACCGCATTACCTTGTGCTTCACAGAAAATTCTTATTGCTGGCGAGTGTGCAAGTTTCTATTTCTTTGTTCGATTCTCTGTGAGGCCAAGCTAGCAGCGGTGTCCGCTTTTGTTTTTCAATACCCTGGGACTTGCTATGGGAGGCTATGTTAGTATGCACTTTGCTTTCTTCAACAATTGTTGTGCTTAAATACACGTACATGATGTATTTACACATCAATTCCACCTTCAAATGCTTACACATGTGATCCCCTTAGATTTCAAAAGCAATTTACATGCCTGGAGTAGTGGGATAGAGTTGGGTAGATCGGCTGATCAATAGACTAAACTTGAAGTGTGCTCTTGAATGTAATTTGTGAAACCTTTGGTGAGTACTTGGTTAAACTTTCAATACAAAATGTATGTGCTCACGTGTGCATGTCCAACCTCCTCTGGTTGTAGTGATAGACAACAAGGAGCAATTGATTTATACAGTGTCTATATGAAAAACAGTTAATCAATCATGAGTGTTGAGTACAATGGGGTACAGAGTATAGCTGGGATAAGTATTGTTTTTGGCCTAAATAATGCACACCCATGCTATTAAGCAAAAAGCTTAGAAAAGGCAACAATAATAAAGTTATGATTTACCTCAACTAACCAAACACACATACATTTGCTTCATGGTAAAGAAGGTATTCTTACTTCCCATGAAGAGATAAATGAATTAGTATAGTATGTTAGAAGTTTAGACTCTATTTAGGCTGTTTTGAGTGGGCAGTAAATCTCATATACTCCACCTTGTTGTCTAATATACTCCATGCCTTCAGGCACAATATAACATATGCTCAAAATCCAATCAGTATATATGCATTTTTCACATGCAGTGATGTAATGAGGGTGCATATTTTGTCGTGTGAGCATACACAGTTGCCATGGTGCTGGTATTATCGCAATAAAACCAGCAGCTTTTTCCAAGCTTACAGCAGAAACAGCCATGGACGAGATGAGTAATCTGAGTGTAATGTAAAATAGAGTCTAAAGCAGTTATACGGGCACAATGTGGAGTCTGAAATTCAAAGGCACAAATCTGTAGTGCACGAGCAAAGTGAGAGTGTTACAGATTTGAGCTTTTGGGTATATAAATTTCATAGAGCCTGTATCACTACATTGTGTCTTCTTTCATTGTTTACTGAAGTGATTAAAACACGCGTAAAATTATTTTTGTAGCAGATGTCTTTTTCAATGACATTTCAAAAACAGAATTATGCAAACAAGTTGCTCAGCAGGTTACATATAATGATTGTATGTTATAGTGAAATTGTTGTTTAGATGTGTTAGTCCATAGTACTAGCACGTCACATGTATGTGTTAATTGATTTCCTGATTGTTCCACTTCATGGTGGTTGACACTACATACATATCAGATGTAGTGAATTGTGTTATAGCAGGATTATTGGTAGTACCTGTCAGTAATATTTTACACCCCTTAAATGAGTTATTAGCGATATATGAATGATCTTATATTGATCACACATCAGATACAGAAAATAATTGGTAGAAATATCCCAGCTGTCTCCCTGATAGAGTGTATGAGAACAGTGTGGAATTAACAGTGAAAATTACAACAAAAAACTTAGTACGCAGTCACAATTGTGACCCAGTCTGGGAAAACCGGTATTATCGCCCATGTCAGGAGATTCGATTTTTTACAATTCCACAATCAAAATCAGTTAGACTTGAGTGGTCTGGTTTTGCTGGCTACTTATCCCAAGCCCAGTGGCAATCCGTACGTGTGGTGTAGGGCCTTAATGAAGCTCTGGTCAGCCTGGGAATGGCTGTATGTGGCTGTACAACTCTGTGATGTTGAATAAATACATCTGCTGTGAATTTCCTTTTATTTTAGCCTATTTTGATACTTGAATGGCCCATAACTTAATAATATTAGCCTAATTCATCCCAAAATGTTCCTTTTCAATATTTAAACAGCATCTTTCCTGCCTTCCAGGCCCCCCCGCCTTCCACCCCTTTTGGAGCTCGCCTGATACAGCCAACCACGGTTTTAAAAACTATCTAAAATGGCGGGAAACTTAGCTGTTGACTACTTCAGTGAATGATCTGGAAGGTAATAAATTGTTGTAAAACGTGTGAATTTAAAACCGGCGTTTCTCAATACTTTTGGAAGGGCTGGTTTTCCCAGACTGGGTCACAATTATTTTAATACTTCATTAAATGTATTTGTTATATCGTTGCTAGGAGACAAGCTGGTTACCATTAGTTACTATGACCACAATGTGTTGGAGTTCACCAAGGAGGCATGCCATGCTGTTGTTGTCA
The DNA here is from genome assembly GCF_963678975.1 of Dysidea avara. Taxonomy (NCBI): domain Eukaryota; kingdom Metazoa; phylum Porifera; class Demospongiae; order Dictyoceratida; family Dysideidae; genus Dysidea; species Dysidea avara. Next base: position 52,918,572 of record NC_089273.1, read on the forward strand.
ACATGAACATCAAGGTGAGTTCTGATTGGTTCAAAGTGTAATCATAACTAAACCATCCCATAGTTTAACATTCTACCAGAATCTCCACTACATAAGAGTTAAACCATCTCCATCCCAGCAAAATTGTTGTCCCACAATTGAAGGATGTTATGTTAGTAATAGTTCTCATTGTAGGTCTGTGTGTATGTATGTATGTATCTGTATGTATGTGTACACTGTGCTGTATGTGTCCGTCTAGTTGTGTATGTCCTTATGTCCCTCTGTATGTCTGTGTGTCTGTATTTATGCGTGTGTGTTGTGTGTATCTGTAATGTGTGTATGTGTTTCCGTCTGTATTATGTGTGTCCGTTTGTATGTGTGTGTATTTCTGTTGTGTGCACGTGTATGTCTGTGTGTCTGTATTTATGTGTGTATGTCTTGTCTGCAGTGTGTGTTGTGTCTATGGCAATACATACATGTTTGTGTGTATGTATGTGTGTATGTACTGTATGTATATGTGTCCGTCTCTAGTTGTGTATGTCTGTGTGTCCATCTTTGTGTGTAGCGTAGTGTGTAGTGTGTGTGTGTGTGTGTGTGTGTGTGTGTGTGTGTGTGTGTGTGTGTGTGTGTGTGTGTGTGTGTGTGTGTGTGTGTGTGTGTGTGTAGCATGTGTGCGAGTGTGTGTGTGTGTGTAGCATGTGTGCGAATGTGTGTGTGTGCGTGCGTGTGAGCTCTTCATCAGTTTCACCTATGAGACATGGCTCTTCCTCTTGTTGGTTACTAGACCTAGGATTAGCCTATTAGTCTGAGTAGTGTACAGGTTACCTTGACAACTGGGTAGGACTGTTGGTTGTGTGTGCAATAGTTCAGTCATATCTTAAACCAAATTATCCTGTTGATCATGTATAATGGTTTTTAGATGGATCTTGTGTCTACGTTCATGGTAGTGAAGCTAATGCTTTTGGTTAGAAATTGTGTCATTGCTGATGCTAGTAATGTGGGTGTGTTTGTTGATAACCATGCTAAGGTAAGCATCATGTGACCTCACATGACATCACATGACCTCACACAGGCAATATAATGATATCCATGACAACAAACTAGCTGGAGTATGGATTAAGAACTATGCTAGTCCAATATTCCATAGTAATGCCATACATCACGGCAAAGATGTTGGGTTCTTTATATTCTACGATGGACAGGTAAATAACATGGGTAATCCCCCTGGTGATAAGGGATAACCCCTAATCCTCCCCCAGGGCATACTAGAAGACAATGACATCCACACAAACAGGATAACTGGTATAGAGATCAAACAAGATGCTAATCCAATAGTGATGAAGTGTAGGATCCATCATTGTTGTACTGGTGGAGTGTATATACATGATAGGGTAAGTGTAACTGGTATTTGTGTATTTCATCGGGTATTTGTGTATTTCTTCTAGTATTTGTGTATTTCATATGGGATTTGTGCATTTGCTATAGGTACCACTTGAAAGGTAATGGCACCTACTCGTAGTGGTGTATAAAATAAGCGATCCTCAAAAGAAATAAATTGATTTATAAATACACTTAATTTTAGTTCTGTGAGGCTAGGCTAGGCTTACGGCCTTTTTTGCTTGGAATGGATTCCAGTGAGATCTGGCAAGCTGATGCCATTAAGAAGAGATCATGATCACCACTTCATTGTGTTAAGTATCACTCAGGTCTGTTTATCACTGGCTAACTGATAACAGTGATCTGAGCATTGATTGCCGATCACCACTCATGACAGGTTCTTTACACTAAAGGATGCTCATTATGGATTCATTAGCTATGTCATGAAGATCACTAACCATCCATTACGATTATCATCATAGATATTAGATACACCGTTATCACAAAGAAGGAGTAGAACAGTCTGCGGTAATAGTTTGTGTAGAAGTTTAAGCGAATATCCAGCTATTATCCTAGGTCATCTCATGTTATATGTAGAGTGTATTTTGTGTTTGCGGTGGTGTATAAACAGGAGCCCATAAGCACTACAAGGCTTAGGTACTTTGAGAAGATTAAATGAACACTGTAACTACTGTGGCATGAAGTGATGAACACCAGCAAGTCACTTCCCCGTGTTTCAAATTCTAACCATGCGTTTAATTTTGATTGTGGATTTACTCATGTGAGTCATATATGTTCTGATGGAAAATTTAATGGTGAATCGAACAGAACTTGTTGCAAGATGATAGGAGCAACCACTATCGAGTTATGGATCATTTTATAAAAGGTTTGCGTGTTTTCTTACCGAAAAGTTACTTATGTGCATGGCTAGTTTTGGCCTCACCGTTTAGCATTAGGGTAAAACCCTAGGTATCATTTTAAATCCTAGTTACATCACAAGTAGAGTGACATAATTTGCATAGCCATAGGACAGATTCTTTGAAAGTTACAGTGCTTTGTGCAAGGCATATGTGTTAAGGTTAAATCCAGTTTTCTGGATTATGTGGGTTTAAGGGTTAAAGTGCAAAAGTGTCCCTTAGTACAAGCTGACCTGGAATACCAGGACACCTTGATGATCAGGACAATTTGACACTTTTGATCATTTCCAAGTTTACATTGGACTGACATACTACATACATCGGGGTTAATATTATGTGTTTTACCTTCTGTTTGTATGTGTGTATTGTGTAGGTGTCATGTGTATCATTATCACCAACTAATGATGACATGGAGTCTGAACTGAGACATCACTGTGCCTATAACATACCTGTGAGTAGTGTAGTGTAACATGTAACATTACGTGGTAGTGATTTATGTATTACACATATCTATACAGTGGTCCCTCCATTATCTGACCATCAATTATCAGAGTGTTCTGTTATCCGAACTGTTAAAGTGACTGCTCTATTAGAGTATTTTGCCTAAGGTGTATGTTCTATTTAACTGAACTCTACATAAATCTACGGGCTTCAGTTATCTGAACTTTTCCATTATCCAAACACACCTAGGGAGGGACCACTGTATTGGAGTATCGTGATAATACTCCAACTGTGATAATTATAAGGAAACGGGAAGAAAAGGTTTTATTCAGCTTAGCAGTTCACATTGTGCTAGTATGTAGGCTGTTTATCTGTTTATAAACTTTGTAAGCTTACTAATTATGTGTCTGACAATATATCAACCACTGACTTAGGCTCTTTGAATTAAATCTGTACCACATGTAGCTCTGTTAGATACAGACATGCTGTTTCAGCATACTGCCACTGCTCTCCCAAATCTATTGTTTACCCTTAGGATAAGGCTTAGCTTGTACCATAAAGATTACAGTGATATATTTCTAAGTGTGTTGTGTTTTTGTTCTCTTTACCTTTTACTGTAAACATACATACATGTAGATGTGTACATATGTATGTATGTACGGTATCACTCAAATGTAACGTCGCACTCATTCGTGCCGCTCGATTGCGAGTGACAGGTGCCACACCCTTTAATTAGCAATTAAAGGGCGTGGCACCTGTTTTCTTTGCGAGTATTCATCCTAAAAAGAAAACTCATCCAACGTCATCTAACGTCGCATTCATCCTGAATACTCGCAAAGAAAACAGGTGCCACGCCCTTTAATTAGCAAGTTTGCGAGTACTCATCCCAGGATGAATACTCGCAAAGGAAACAGGTGCCACGCCCTTTAATTAGCAAGTTTTTTTTAATTACTCGCAATCAAGCACAGTGCGAGTGAGTACAACGTTACATTTGAGCAGTACCATATGTTCTTACAGTACATGTCCATGCAAAATCATGTGTGTGTTGTAATAATACTATCATGTGTGTAGACATTTTTCTTTTCTTTAACAGGCTATGGTGATGTTTCATGGGAAAGAAAAAAATTTACATGATTTATTGGAAATCCTTAACAAACTTGCAGCAGATGACAATCTTAGTGTTCGACAATCAATAGCTTATGGTATACATGAGGTATGTGTGTTTATCATCCTTGATCACTTAACATTACAAATACAGTCACAAATAGTGTACACATGTTAATAACTATTGTTACACCTCATTATTAAGGTGACCTCTAGTGACCATTATAGAGAAGTATATATATATATATAACATTGTTACAGTAATAGAGTAGCTAGTGGTCACTTATCACTGGTTGTTATATTAGACTATATGTACTATAGCAAATGTTCTATATAGTAACTACTCTGTAACCTTCTACCTTTTATAGCTTGTGAGAACCTGTGAAAGTCCTTAAACAATTTTATTGGGGGCTACAGTAGTTATGTACTGCTACGAGTTGTAATTCAACTATTGTAGGAGTTTCCATACCATCTTTAATAACATCATGTTAAGACTTAGTTTTTTGCTGTGCTGTACAAGAATGTACCAATTCCTTCATCTGGAAAAAAAAGTACATTTTCCAAAAATACACTGTCCTGTAGTAGCAATGTTTACATTATATAACATGGTCACTATTTTGAGGTAGTCAAAAAGGTTAAGTAACATTTTTCATGTTGTTGGTAGGAGTGTTAGGGATGTTACCTACGGGACTGTAACATTTGTTATATTGTCTGTCTCATTGTAGGTAGCTGCAATTCTCCGTTGTGATGCTATGAAGATTGCTCCACTTTATATCAAGTTGATGAAGGATAAGTCACTGACTATACTAGAAGGACTGATTGAACATCTTCCACAAGCTATGCTTGAGTTTGCTAATGCAGCCAATTTGTCTGTAACTACAAAGGTGTGTGTAGTGTGCGTGTGTGTGTGTGTGTGTGTGTGTGTGTGTGTGTGTGTGTGTGTGTGTGTGTGTGTGTGTGTGTGTGTGTGTGTGTGTGAGTGAGTGTCTGTGTGTAGTGTGTGTGTCTGTGTGTGTGTGTGTGTGTGTGTGTGTGTGTGTGTGTGAGTGCGTGTGTGAGTGCGTGCGTGGGTGGGTGGGTGGGTGTGTAGTGTGTGTGTGTGTGTGTAGTGTGTGAGTGCGTGCGTGCGTGCGTGCGTGGGTGGGTGGGTGTGTGTGTGTGTGTGTGTGTGTGTGTGTGTGAGTGCGTGCGTGGGTGGGTGTGTGTGTGTGTGTGTAGTGTGTGTGTGTGTGTGTGTGTGTGTGAGTGCGTGCGTGGGTGGGTGGGTGTGTAGTGTGTGGGTGGGTGTGTGTGTGTGTGTGTGTGTGAGTGAGTGCGTGGGTGGGTGGGTGGGTATGTGTGTGTGTGTAGTGAGTGCGTGCGTGTGTGCGTGGGTGGGTGCGTGCGTGCGTGTGTGTGACACGTTCCTGCCAGTTTACTGACGAGGAAGTTTTGTTCATTGTATAATATCATTCATATGTGGCCATTGATAATTGATGTTCTATTTCTTGTTATGACAGGCTCAGTCTATTTACAGTGTATCATATGTCATTGTGTATTATTGTAGTTATCATGTAAGACAACATTTATGGAGGAGGATCCGTTGGATCAGAAGAAAGAACAAGAGGAGAAATTATTACTCTTAGCAGCAAGTATTGTGTATAGATGTACTGTATAGTGTAGTCCTTTAGAAGAACCAGGCCTGAAACATGCCTTCATATGTATAGACATTGTAATTTTTTTTTCCTGCCATACACCAGACCTCCCAGAATTACATCCATATTTGTTGTATACTTCAAACTCCATCATTGATAAAACCCTTGATCTGTTTTACTTCACTTTCCCCTAGGGATGCGGCGATTATGCCGGCATAATTTCGAGCATAATGGGTATGTGTGGGAATCAGGAATTATGCTAGCATTTTGAGGTGATTATAAAGCTTCAACAGTAGGAAAATCTTCAGACTGCACATTCCGTTAAAAAAGATCGAGATACTCTAATAGAGCAGTCAGAAACTCTAATAGAACAGTCACTGAGTGTTATTTACTCTAATAAAGAAGTCACGTTGACATGAAATACTCTAATGCAGCAACTAGCTAAAGAATTTGAGACTATTTAAAGCTTAAACATCAATGAAAATGGTCTGATACTGCAATATACTGGCATTATTAGCCAATTATGGGGGCATAATTTTGGGAATAATGGGCAATTCTCCAAAGCATAATAGGTGATTTTTTGAGCACTGCTCAAAAGCATAATGCTCGATTTTTGGAGCATAATAGCCGCATGCCTACTTTCCCCTACGACCATCCCTTGTATTGTACACATATTGTATATGGTACTGATACTAGATTGTGTGTTGTTATAGGAGGAACAAGAAGCAAAGGAACCAGATAACTCATCAAAGGGTAAACAATCTGCCACTAGTAAGGACAAACAGAAAAATCCTCCTACCAAACATTTCACATGTAAGTGTCTCAGATGAGTAAGATTGTGTACAGTGTGTGTGTGTGTGTGTATTATTTTACAATATATTCTCTAATAGAACACACATTATTTGGTTGAATATTATATGTATTTAGAAATTTTAATGCATTGTTTTGAAGTTACTAAATATAATGAAAACCTGTAGCAGGGGTTAACCTGTGGTGTTGTTTACTAATGAAAATGGCAAGGCCAAAACAAAAGGTCCTTACTATCAGCTGACTTTCTCGACAAGACAGGCATCATTAGTGTTGATCTAGAAATTGATACACCAATGTAATAGAGTATTGCTGACACAACAAACTCAAAGGATGGATGTTAATATATATAGAAGCCATAGTTTGGCACTTGCTTTATTTGCTTTGTGTAGGGGAATTTTGTACAGTAGTTAGGATGAGCCAACATTGCATGGTTTCTGTGCTATTTAGATGAGGTGTGCCACCTAAAATTCTGCCTTAAAAATTATCCTAGAGACATCTTACATGATTAAAATCACCTCAAAGAAGTAATAATGTTGCCCCATCAACATCAAATACAGCATTAAAAAAAGAAAACATTTACAGGTGGCCGGATATAGAATTTTTTCTAAAATCAATGGAACTTGAATTTTGTCTGCCAACCCTTCATGCTCATAAAAAGATTAACAATAATCGAGTGCGGAGACAACTCCTCTTAACAATCTATTTACACGGTCACAATGACCACACTCCCTTTTCATTGGTCTAGCTGTATTTATAATGCTATCACAGTGAAATATGAAATATTGAAATATGAAATCGTGACCCACACCCTGGTTGGTGATACTCTAATACAGCAGTCACTCTAATAGAACAGTTACAAGTGTATAGCTGTATGCTATAGCAAAAAACAAAAAACCTAACCAGTATATCAATTAAAAAATAATGAAGTATCAAGCAATAAAAAGTAGTGAAATAAAAGAGATGAATGATGGTATTACAGCATAGAAGTAGCTTGGTGGGAAAATCCCTACTTTAGCATTGAACAAAATAATTGTTATATTATACCAATGTAGGGATTTCCCCATCATTCATCTCTTTTTTCACTATGTTTTATCACTTGGATCTCTACTTCATTTTAAATTAATAATTTTTAATGTATTAACTGGGGGAACATTTGCTCAATTGGTATTGGGGTCATTGTGGAACTTTAGAGAGAGACCTCCTGTGGATTACTAGTCCTGTCCCAGGAAGATTTGCATATGTGCCTGAGTGATGTATATACAATCATCCCATTGTTAGGCAGTAATAGTTATGTTTTGTGTGACTGCTGGAGGCTTTGGTCTAGGTTTGTATATGATACTGATATAACCTGGTCCTGCATTATGAGAGGTGAAGTTTTAATTCTCTGTATAGCAAGCAGTTACATCTCTAGCAAGACTGTAGTGTGTACTAGAGGTGTACCGATAATCGGATCGGTTATTGGGAAAACCATATATCGACTGTATTTTTATATATTGGTATCAGATCGGCAGCACGATTAAAAAAGCAGCAGATACAGATATGTGTATGTATTTAGAAATACATGCTCATGTACAACAAATGATGTATACAAATGCATTGAATTGCATTTTCCTGCATTAAAATGTTGTTATTACTGCTTCAGTGTACTGTCAGCTGTTGTTATAGCAATACTGCTGCCATAAACAAGCTAAATTAGTCCTTCACAATCAAATTCTAGTAAAACTTGCTACAAGATAGACATGCTGTGCTATATCAGATCAGCTACGTTTATCGGCTTGAAAATATTATCCAATATCAGTTATCGGAATATTGGCGAATTCTCATATCGGTGCAACACTGGATACTACAAAGTATATGTAGTTAACTACCGATCAAGTACCGTATACCTGGAAACTTTTGTGGTGTGTATATTTCACAGTTATTTCCCTTGTCAGGAATTTCATCTCTTAGCCCCAGGATTTTTGCTTTTTAGATTTCACTTGAAAGTCATGGATCACTATTGCTCAATTCAAAGATTTTATTCTCAACCACAAGACTACGAAGGGTCTGGATTATTGTATTTCAAGTGTCGTACCAACTGCTAAGGCATCTGAATGAGCAGTAGCGGCACTCCCTGTGTGAGGCATAGTCTAGCCTTTTAATAGACCAGCGTCTTTCATGAGCCACGCCCACTTTAATATTGGGATGTGTGATACTGTTTGTAAGCACATTTGGAGCCATGCTAAGTTATCATTAACTTGCAGTAAGGTGAGTTGGAAGTTTATAGGTATGCATGGAGCCACACCCACTTACAGAAATTACTGTCTGTAAACTGAGAATGATGACAAGGTAGTAAAGACGAGAGGTGATTATCAAAGTGACTGATACTAAGAAGGCCAAACATCCTTGTACTAGTAGATGTGAACACTAAACATTCTAGTTATTTCTTCCTGCTCGTGTAGACTTTCATAAATTGTCACATGCTAAAATTTCATGGTAGCTTTACTAACTGTGAAATTATGTGCCACAAAAATTAAGTACCACAATAAAAAAATCTGTGTCTGTACTATTTATGCATACGATAGAGGATCACGTTTACACTGAAATTCACTATCTATACACAGCTCCATTGAGGATGACTTCATCGGCAAACACTCCACCATACGAGCAATGTCTCCGTGGTCTATCCAACTCCCTCACCACCACCCTGCCATCACCTAGTACCACCGGCCCCTCTACTAGTGCTGGAGGTTCCAGTGGTAGTGGTGGTACTAGTCCTGCTGCAATTATGAAGGCTGTTACTATACCAAAGATTGTCACACCTGTGTCAGGTAGTCCTGGATTACAGAAGAGGGAGACATTTCATGGTTTGTACTTTGTAGTAGTGTTCTGTAAATAATTGTGTCTAGCAATTTTATTATTAATTGTCAAAAGTGTTGACGTTGTGGTGTGAAAATATGGTAGACACTCATCAGTTATCTGAGCATCGTTTATCTGTACCCTCGTTTATCCAAAATTAGAAATTTCTTTTCTGTTGGAGTATTTTGAGTACAAGTGTATGTTCTATTAGAGTATTTCAACTGTACTTTGTATTAAAGTGTATGGCCTCATTTCATTTATCTGAACACTTAAAATTGGCTGGACTAAGCCTTATCACTTTTATTCTGACACCCTTATATGGTATTATTGTACATCTTATATACATTGTATAGGCTCTACTAGAGGAACTAAGACACCAGTTCCATCAGAGACAAAGTCCCAACCATCACTTGATACAAAAGGTTTAACATCTTCTCCTAGAAGTTCTCCATCAGAATTGAGGAAAACTAAACCCAAGGATGACAAAGTCTCTTCTAGAAGGTATAGATACAAAGCTATAAGATGTACAGAACAGTTACGTTAGGAAATCCCCTTTGACTTTTATCATCAAGTAGCTATCATGCAGTACGGTAGTGCTGTGTATCAAGGATGATGGATTTGATGTCCACTAGTATATCTTCAGGTGTAGGTGACCTCCCTTGTTTCATTACTTTTATTTCTTTGATTTCACTGTCTCCTAATTTGGTATTACAATGCACCCTCAATTATCCGAGCACTTGGGTATTTGAACAGGACTCAGTATATTGCTTTGATTATCTTAACACATCTTGGTCCCAAAGTGGTCAGATAACTGAGGGAGCACTGTATAGCTGATACAACACCAGTATATTTATTGTGTATTTCACTAATTCATAATAATTATATCTTTATATTTTAGTGCACCTAGTACCAGTAAACGAAAGCCACTATCATCAGGTGGGAGGGGCACAAAATGGACATGACACACCCACACAGCCGGCTACATCACTTACATGACCACACTAATCCATTGACTACTACTGCTATAATGTATATTGAATAATTATTATATTGGACTACCACTATATCACTTATATTGATCTGTGTATTATGTTGATTGTGTTGATCATGGCATTGATTGTGTTGATATTGATTTTGTTTATTATGACATTGATCTGTAGATTTTGTTGATCGTCTATGTATTGCTTAGGCGATCTGTTGATCATGGTGCTCATATAGTAATGATTGCAACCTACTGTTATGTTAATGACAGTATGACAATATGATATTGAATGTATAATTCAGTTTTGTGTAGGTATCAATGAGTGTGATGGTAGGCCTAGCCTATACAATAACCCAATAAAACTACACAGTTACATTTCTTTGTTGCTGGACTTCTGAAGAGTTGTAAGTGTAATTATGTATATAATCAAAAACAGCCAAGCTGTAAAAAAAAGGTGCGGCCCCCATAAAGGCCATGGTGAAAAAAGATGTGAAATCCAAGGTGGCGGCCAAGAAATGGCTGTGATGGTAGGTTAATGGTTACATTTTAATAACAACAATTCAGGTGAATTTGGTGCCAAGACCAAGCGGCACAAAATTCACCTGAATTGTCATTATTAAAATGTAACCATTAACCTACCATCACAGCCATTTCTTGGCCGCCACCTTGGATTTCACATCTTTTTTCACCATGGCCTTTATGGGGGCCGCACCTTTTTTTTACAGCTTGGCTGTTTTTGATTATATATCACTTCTTTTTGTATTTGTAGCCGGCCTATGGCTGGCTTTGGGGCTTTTTTAACCCATGTGTTTTTTTCTTTACTACAGGAAGAAGAAAAGAACTTAAAGAAGAATTTTAGTACTTCAATTATTTTTGATTTTATTAGTAATTATACAAATTATATACATATTATATTAATTACATGCTCATTATTCCCCACAGGATTTTTTTTGCAGCTGATCTCTCTACTGGGTGACTTGAAATGTAGCTGAACTATATACAGGATGGTTTCTTTGTAGCTGAACTCTCTACAAGGTAACCTCTTCTAGCTGGTCTCTCTACAGGATATTTTGTTTCTAGCTGAACTCTCTACAGGTGATTTGTTTGCAGCTAAACTCTCTACATGGTGGTGTCTTTATAGCCGAACTCTCTACATGATGGTTTCTTTGTAGCTGAACTCTCTATAAGGTGACTTCGTCTAGCTGAACTCTCTACAGGGTGATTTTTTTGTAGCTGAACTCTCTGCAGGGTGATTTGTTTGCAACTGAACTCTCTATATGATGGTTTCTTTGTAGCTGAACTCTCTACAAGGTGACTTCATCCAGCTGATCTCTCTACGGGGTGATTTGTTTCTAGCTGAACTCTCTACAGGTGAATTGTTTGCAGCTAAACTCTCTACATGGTGGTTTCTTTGTAGCCGAACTCTCTACAAGGTAACTTATTCTCTACAGGGTGATTTGTTATAGTTGAATTCTCTACAGGGTGGTTTGTATGAGGCTGAACTCTCCACATGGCGGTTTCTTTGTAGCTGAACTCTCTACAGAGTGATTTATTTGCAGCTGAACTCTCTACATGATGGTTTCTTTGTAACTGAACACTCTACAAGGTGACTTCTTCTAGCTGATCTTTCTACAGGGTGAATTGTTGTAGCTGAACTATCTACAAGGTAACTTCTTCTAGCTGATCTCTATACAGGGTGATTTGTTTGTAGTTGAATTCTGTACAGGTGGTTTCTTTGTAGCTGAACTCTGTACATGATGGTTTCTTTGTAGCTAAACTCTTTACAAGGTGACTTCTTCTAGCTGAACTCTCTACGGGGTAATTTCTTTGTAGCTGAACTCTCTATATGATGGTTTCTTTGTAACTGAACTCTGTACATGGTAACTTCTTCTAGCTGATCTTTCTACTGGGTGATTTGTTTGCAGCTGAACTCTCTACATGGTAGTTTCTTTGTTGCTGAACTCTCTACAAGGTGAATTCTTCTACCTGATCTCTCTACAGGGTGATTTGTTTGTAACTGAACTCTGTACAAGTGCGTTTTTGTGAGTGATCTCACTGCAGGTTGATTTGTTTGTAGCTGAACTCACTAAAGGGTGATTCTGCTTGTAGCTGAACTCCTTGCATTGTATCTAGTTTCTAGCTGATCTCTCTACAGGGTGATTTGTTTGTAGCTGATCTCTCTACAAGTTGATTTGGGTGTAGCTGATCTCTCTGCAGGTTGATTAATTTGCAGCCGATCTCTCTACAAGGTAATTTGTTTGTAGCTGAACTGTCTATAAAGTGATTTATTTGTAGATGATCTCTCTGCAGGTTGATTTGTTTTAGCTGAACTCTCTACAGGGTGATTTACTTGTAGCTGAACTCCTTACATTGTGACTAGTTTCTAGCTGATCTCTCTACAGGGTGATTTGTTTGTAGCTGATCTCTCTACAAGTTGATTTGTGTGTAGCTGATCTTTCTACTGGTTGATTTGTTTGTAGCCGATCTCTCTACAGGGTAATTTGTTTGTAGCTGAACTCTGTACAAGGTGCTTTTTTGTAGGTGATCTCACTGCAGGTTGATTTGTTTGTAGCTGAACTCACTAAAGGGTGATTTGCTTGTAGCTGAACTCCTTACATTGTGTCCAGTTTCTAGCTGATCTCTTTACAGAGTGATTTGTTTGTAGCTGAACTCTCTATAAGGTGATTTATTTGTAGCTGAACTCCTTACATTGTGTGTAGTTTCTAGCTGATCTCTCTACAGGGTGATTTGTTTGTAAATGATCTCTCTACAAGTTGATTTGTGTGTAGTTGATCTCTCTGCAGGTTGATTTGTTTGTAGCCGATCTCTCTATAGGGTAATTTGTTTGTAGCTGAACTCTCTATAAGGTGATTTGTTTGTAGTTGATCTCTCTGCAGGTTGATTTGTTTTAGTTGAACTCTCTACAGGCTGATTTGTTTGTAGCCGATCTCTCTACAGGGTAATTTGTTTGTAGCTGAACTCTCTACAAGTTGATTTGTGTGTAGCTGATCTCTCTGCAGGTTGATTTGTTTGTAGCCGATCTCTCTACAGGGTGATTGCTTGTAGCTGAACTCCTTACATTGTGTCTAGTTTCTAGCTGATGTCTCTACAGGGTGATTTTTTGTAGCTGAACTCTCTTCAGGGTGATTTGTTTCTAGCTGATCTCTCTACAGGTAGATTTGTTTTGATTTGTTCATTGCTGATCGCTCTAAAGGTAATTGATTTGTTGCAGTTGAACACCCTGCAAAGTGTTTTGTTTGTAACTGATCACTCTAAAGGGTATAGCTGAACTCTCTCCACAGTGACTTGTGTGTAGCTGAATTCTGTGTAACTGAATTCTCTAGAGAGTGACTTAATTGTAGCTGAATTCTCTACACAGTGCATGACTTGTTTATAGCTGAACTTTCTTCAGTGTGACTTGTAATGTTCTGAATCTCTATAGTGGTATATTTGCTTAACTCTCCACATGGTGACTGTCTTCTTGCTGAACTGTCTATAAGATTAACTGTTTGCAGCTGAACTCCCTACAGAATAACTTGTGAAGTAATAAAATTCTATAATGAAGTAAATAAATTAGCCGAATGCTCTATTAGGGTGACTGTTCTATTAGAGTATCTCGATCTCGCATTTGCTACACGGAGTTGGCTTTCGAATCATAACTCAGTGGTTTGTAATCCGATTCTACTGTACTACTGCAAGGACTTTCTATGAAGATTATTCCAGCTATACACCGATTTTCAGCTCATTGTCTAAGCGGTTTGCCTAGTAGGCGTGAAAACTAATCCTTTTTTTATTCATAAAAATCGATCGCGTAATTGTGACACAGGTTGGGTTTTGTGTCATATCTCCGTGGTCTTTATCTCGATTCCTTTCAAACCACCAAAAGGCACTCCTACGATGGTTAATGCATCTACATAGCAATTTTCAACTCATTCCATGAAGCGGTTTACCCTGTAGGCGTGACAACAAATCGATCTTGTTTTACGCGAATAATCGGTCATAACTCCTGAACCATTCATCGGATTTGTACCAAATTTGATGCTAGGATTCGCCGTTGGACTCCCTTTCTGTGTGCCAAATTTCAAGGCGATCGAAGCACGCGTTTGCTTGTTATAGCAATTTTTGCAAGTGTGCGAAAAGACGAAGAAGAAGAAGAAAAAAAACGAAACTTTGGCAGCTCGTATCTCGGAAATGGCTGGAGCGATTTCCTTCAAATTTGGAATGTAGACTCCCTTGACTGGCGGGCAACTGTGTAGCAAATTTGGTTCCAATCAGATAAGTGATCACCGAGATACAAAGGTGTGAAAATGACGTTTTCGTTCTTCCTGTCAATATACTCACGGTGTGGCGCGCCGGCTTCTTGGGCCGCACGACACACTACCGTGTGTCTTGATTCCCTTTTGAACCATGCATGATCATTTGCAGGAACATATTAAGGCCACCAATTGTAGATTCCTTGTTTCCTGTCACCCATCTGCATGGTAATTTTAGAGCCGCATGCAAATTTATTATTGTATTTGATAGTCAAGTGATCTAATTACTTTTATTTATAAGTAACTTGCTAGTGTGAGCATGTGGTGCATTATTGGAAAGGTAGTGAGTTTCTGATGTTTAGTGTCAAAAAGCATGGATAACTACGTAGGTTGAACCTTGGGCCGGATTACAAGCAATGGCCAATGGATCTATTCAATTGTAAGTAGCCATTGGTGAATAAGATACATTCAACGAAATCCCATAATCTGTAATTAACATGTGTGGAACATATGGAAATTCGTACTGTTGCAGTTGATGGCTAATTAGTGTTATAACCACAAGCATGATACACCCAGCCAGCAAACTCTAGCTATAAAAGCCTTTGAGATTTGGTGGCTGATTGCTCAGAGAAAATCAGGGGTCTAGCTGCAACACTTTGAATCTAACCTATGTGATTTGAATCTTGATGAATCCCAGTGAAATCACAACAAATCTTGCATCTCTGCTAAATCTAAGAGAAAAGGCAATTAGGAGTTAATGGGCTCCCTTTAATATCCTTGATATTAAATAATAGATTTTGACAATATAATAACCGACTCACCTGCATGGTATTTTTTGCCTGACTATAGGATGGGAAACAAGCAATTTACATGTTGGCCTAATACACTAACACCCTTTTCATATGGCCACCCAAAAGTCCAGGTTGAGTAACCCACCAGGTTCAACCCAGTTTCTGTTCACAAGCAATCATCACATGATGGTATTCATTGAGTGATAATTGTCTTCTATGCATTTTATGTATTCATTAAAAACCGCAACTCACTTTTGAAGCCATAAACTGAATTAAACCCGAGTTCAACCCTACTCCTTTGTAGGGTTGAACTCGGTTATGACTCCTGGGTTCAACCCGGGTTCAACCTGGTTATAGTGGTCATATGAACACGTTAACCCGGATTGAATGTGGGTTCAACCTGGTTTAAAGTGACCATATGAAAGGGGTATAATAGTCAAAAATGGCACAAGACACAATTATGTTAAAGATTAAGTGGTATAATAAAGTTAATTAAGGCTTGAGGAAAATATGCTCAAAATTTTGTCCAAAATTCTTTTCTACAGTTTCCCAAATTTTTCACCTATATTATGCTCTTCAGCTAGTGTTCCTTAATCCATGAATGCTTTATTAGAGTATTTCACTACAAAGTGACTGTTCTACGCTGTTAAAATGAAGAGTAAACCACAACTCTTAAAGAGTTCCCATAATAAGGAGGATTTAACACCCCTGGAGAGTAACCATTACTCTAAAAGAGTAACACGTGTTCTGAAGGTGGTGTCACTTACTCTTCAGAGTAATGGTTATTCTCTTCAGAGTGTTGGTAACTCTCCAAGGGTTTTAAATCCTCCTTACACTGGGAAGCCTTTAGAGTGGTGGTTACTCTTCATTTTAACAGTGTAGTGATCTGCAAGCTGTTTTTCATGGTCAATCATGGAATTAAGCTCTATTGTTTGAAATATCCACCAAATGTGCTGGCATAACATTCCAGCTTATTATGATGTCATATTTCTTTTGAATCAAACTGACTGGGGACCCATTAGCTATCTGTAACTAAAGTTAAAATTTTGCAAAAAAAAGTTTTCAAGTGTGCTATCTAATCTAGAGTAGTAATCTTCAACAAGCAAATAGTTGGAACCCTTTGTACTCAAAAAGGTCTGCAGGAACCCATTCCATGATCCCATATGGATAACTTGGCATGGTGTGGTCAGTGAGGGCTCTTTACGTATGATAGGTGGTGCTGTCAGTTTCTGGGAGGTAGAGCATGACCATATATAATGTCATGCTAGTGGTGGTCTAGGATTAATTTGTTGACAAGGAGTTATAGTAGGCTTAGCAATACAAAACAGCTGCATTACATTATTGTTATATACTAAAATTTGAGTGTACAATAATAATTATTACTTTGTTTAGTCTAGTAACATAGCAAGTGTTTAAGATGATAAAAGTTGCAAGTTTGTTCTAGAATTGTTATCAAGTATGTAGTTAGGCAACAGTTAAGCTCAGTTTCAATATGATCATGATAATAGTGTAAGTTTAAAAGAATTTAGCAACTTGTAAAAGCAAACCATTATAGCTATAATCAGCTAAAGCTGGAAGTAAGCCACACACATGTATGGCACACTTAATGCTTTGGATATAATTTAGAATTGAACAAAAAATTTTGTGTAATTTTACATAGGAAAATTGTTTTTACAGTGAATAGGGATGCGGCGATTATGCCAGCATAATTTCGGGCATAATAGGTATTTGTGGGAATCAGGAATTATGCTAACATTTTGAGGTAATAGATTGAGATAATCTAATAGAACAGACGCAGAATATTATTTACTCTAACGAAGCAGTCGCATTGAAATGAAATACTCTAATACAGCAACCAGCTAGACTATTAAATATCAATGAAAATAGTCTGATATGGCAATAAACTGCCTGGCTTTATTAGTCAATTATGGTGGAATAATTTGGGCGATTCTCAAAAGCATAATAGGTGAATTTTTGAGCACTGCTCAAAAGCATAATGCTCAATTTTTGAAATATAATAGCCTCATGCCTAACAATGAAGCTAATTATGCATGGCACTGTTTGTACTGATCAATGTTAGTTCATGACTACTCAATAAAACACAGTCACTGCTAGATATACCCAGTGAACAATGAATTGAATATGTCTCATTAAGCAAATTAATTTTATAACCACAAAACATTAATTAATAATAATTTTAATTTCATCAAATAATATAATGGTGGGTAAATACAATTAATAATAACAGAATAAAAGTTTTAAAATGTTCCAAACTCTATTTCCAGCTTTATGTCACATCCTTGTCTTCTTCGCTTGTCGTTAATAGCTTGCTGTAGTGATGTAATCTCCATGGTGACATCCTCAGGGTAATGTGGTAGCCATAGTTTTTCTATTGTATGATTGTCCTTGAGGGCATCCAGGATCAGTCGGGAGGCTTGTACAGTAATTGGGTTACTATAGATCCACAGATCCTTCAGGGTCTTATTGACAGGTAACATTTCACAAATCACGCCACACACATCATCAGAAATATTGGTAGCACTAATGTCCAGCTCCTGCACTGTCTTGTTCTCTTTCAGTGAAGAAAACAACTCCATGGCCCATTGTGTGGAGGAGTAGTTATTATGGTACATGTCCAGTCTCTCTATTGGACATGAAGAATATGATAGCATGGTGGTGAAGTGTGGTGTTTCCCCAACAGATCTGTTATTACCAATATCCAACCATTTTACCTTACAGGTGATAATGATCTCACTTAGGGAGCTGTCTGAGGATGAAGTAAGGTCATTGTTGGCCAACCGTAGCTCTTCTATGGTGATGTCAGTGTGGTGTACATTTTGGTGTAGTAATCGGAGTCCGTAATCTTGAATATGGCAGCCATTCAAGTCAAGCTCCTTCCAGTTTCTACAGGACGAGCAGGTTAGTAATTTTGCTAGATCTTCTAAGTTATTAGGTGATAGAGTAGTACTCATTAAGCTGACTTCTTTATCAGTAAACGTTCTCTCAATAATTTCACAAGTTGAATTATCACCAGCCTCCTGAAAGATTCTGTAGAAGCGAAGACGTTGTAGCTTGTGTTCACGGAATATATCGTCAATGGTGATCTCGTCACGAAGGAACCGCTTGAATGATGGATGTTGTCCACTGGTAAGTGCTGTGTAGAAATTAAATGTATTATAGAGTATATCACTCCAGAAATAAAAATCTTTGAGGATAGAGTACTCTTCGTCAGGTGTAACTATAGTGATGTAGTAAGCAGCAAGAAACTCCTGCACGGAGAAATGTACAAAGTTGAAGGAGCGACTTTTACTCATTAAACCAACATACTCCACAGCTTGAAGGAGACCTAAGCCATTAGGATGGTCAGTGATTGCTGGACAGTGTTCTTTGATCTCAGCCAGTGAGAATATGAGTTGGTTTTTGTTTAAAGCTTTGAAGGCAAATTTTGAGAATTGTTTGATGATGTCATTGTAAGGTTGAGGTAAGCCTGTAAGATCAGTGACTTCCTCTTCCAATAATATACCTGACTTTGCAAGATGTCTACAAACGGTCAGGCAAATAAACAATGTGTACAGATCAGTGGAACGAGTTGGAAGAGTAGCGTGTTCATAGAGGAACATAAGGATGGTCATATTGAATGGGACAAAACACAAAGTAGAAATGGTGGGGTGAGTTGTAAGGTATTTGTTAAAATGAGAGATTTTCTCTTCTCCCTTTAGTGATAGTTGAATGAAATGAATTTGGTCTTCTTCAGAGAAGCCTAATATCTCTATTCGACAAGTGGCATTGTCACGAAGACGCGTTGAGGCATGAGGACGAGAGGAGACCACTATGATACTAGCTGGTAATACCTTACGTTGCAACAAACGAGCAATGAAACTGTTTTGTCTCAAGTTAGCTGGCAACTCATCATATCCATCAAGGAGAATAGTGACAGATTTTCCACCATCTTGTAGTAGGTGAGATTCAGCTTCCTTGTCCTGGTTGTAGAAATGGCAGACAAGACACTCGAGTGATTTCATCTCCTGTACAGCAGGATCTCTGAGGTGAAGAAGAAATAGAAAGTCAGTGTTTGTCAATAAATCATTTCTGGCTCACAGGTATGAGATTTCTTTCAGTAACACTGACTCAGGAGAACCTTCTACTAAGAGGGTACGTGGTCGTCCACTATTGGATGGCTGTTCTAACTGGGAGAGAACCTCTTGTAGATCTTTAGTGGTCTTACTGCTAGTTGTTGAAATGAATTGTTCAATGTTACCTTTCATTGTAGCCTAATTGTCCAAACATATACTTTGCACCAGTTAAACATAGATCTTATTCATTTAATCCCTCAGTTCTTTTTGCTAAAAATTATTCCTGAGTTATTGCAGCATAATGGATGCTCTTCTGTGCTGTTAGTAAATATCTAATCCAAAACAGCCAAGCTGTAAAAAAAGTGTGCGGCCCTCAGAAAGGCTATGGTGAAAAAAGATGTGAAATCCAAGGTGGCGGCCAAGAAATGGCTGTGATGGTAGGTTAATGGTAAAAATTTTAATAATGACAATTCAGGTAAATTTTGTGAAGCGGCACAAAAATTCACCTGAATTGTCGTTATTAAAATTTTTACCATTAACCTACCATCACAGCCATTTCTTGGCCGCCACCTTGGATTTCACATCTTTTTTCACCATAGCCTTTCTGAGGGCCGCACACTTTTTTTACAGCTTGGCTGTTTTGGATTAGATTTCATTTCTTTTTGTATTTGTATACCCCAAAGCCGGCCTATGGCCAGCTTTGGGACTTTTTTAACCTATGTTTATTTTCTTTACTACAGGAAGACGAAAAGATGAAGTAGATGTATATACTTTAAATATTTTATCAGTAAATGTACAAATTATATATATAATACATATGTGATCGGATTTGCGAAAAGGGGTCTTCCACACACATCCAATTTGCCAACTTTGACAATTGATAACTTCAGATTGGAAAGAGCTATTGTCTTGAAATTTGGGCAGTGGTGATTTCTTTGCAGCTGAACTCTCTACATGATGGTTTCTTTGTAGCTGAACTCTCTACAAGGTAATTTCTTCTAGCTGATCTCTCTACAGGGAGATTTTTTGTAGCTGAACTATCTACAAGGTAACTTCTTCTAGCTGATCTCTCTACAGGGTGATTTGTTTGTAGCTGAATTCTGTATAGGTGATTTGTTTGCAGCTGAGCTCTTTACAGAATGGTTTCTTTGTAGCTGAACTCTCTACAAAGTAACTTCTTCTAACTGATCTTTCTACAGGGTGATTTGTTTGTAGCTGAACTATCTACAAGGTAATTTCTTCTAGCTGATCTCTCTACAGGGTGATTTGTTTGTAGCTGAATTCTTTACAGGTGATTTGTTTGCAGCTGAGCTCTTTACAGAATGGTTTCTTTGTAGTTGAACTCTCTACAAAGTAACTTCTTCTAACTGATCTTTCTACAGGGTGATTTGTTTGTAGCTGAACTATCTACAAGGTAACTTCTTCTAGCTGATCTCTCTACAGGGAGGTTTGTTTGTAGCTGAACTCTCTACAGGTGATTTGTTTGTAGCTGAATTCTGTACAGGTGATTTGTTTGTAGCTGAATTCTGTACAGGTGGTTTCTTTGTAGCTGAACTCTCTAAAAGGTAACTTCTTCTAACTGATCTTTCTACAGGGCAATTTGTTTCTAGAAGAATTTTCTATAGGATGATTTCTTTGCAGCTAAACTCTCTACATGATGGTTTCTTTGTAGCTGAACTCTCTACAAGGTAATTTCTTCTAGCTGATCTCTCTACAGGGTGATTTGTTTGTAGCTGAACTATCTACAAAGTAACTTCTTCTAGCTGATCTCTCTACAGGATGATTTGTTCGTAGCTGAATTCTGTACAGGAGATTTGTTTGCAGCTGAGCTCTTTACAGAATAGTTTCTTTGTAGCTGAACTCTCTACAAGGTAATTTTTCTAGCTGATGTCTCTACAAGGTAGCTAGTTTGTAGCTGAACTCTCTACGTGGTAGTTTCTTTGTAACTGAACTTTCTACAAGATGACTTCTTCTAGCTGATCTTTCAATAGGGTGATTTGTTTGTAGCTTCACTCTCTACAAGGTAACTTCTTCTAGCTGATCTCTCTACAGGGAGATTTGTTTGTAACTGAACTTTCTAAATGATGGTTTCTTTGTAGCTGAACTCTCTACAAGTTAACTTCTTCTAGCTGATCTCTCTGCAGGGTGATTTGTTTGTAGCTGAATTCTGTACAGGTGATTTGTTTGCAGCAGAGCTCTTTACAGAATGGTTTCTTTGTAGCTGAACTCTCTACAAGGTAACTTCTTCTAAATGATCTTTCTACGGGGCAATTTGTTTCTGGCAGAATTTTCTACAGGGTGATTTCTGTGCAGCTGAACTCTCTACATGGTGTTTTCTTTGTAGCTGAACTCTCTACAAGGTAATTTCTTCTAGCTGATCTCTCTACAGGGAGATTTGTTTGTAACTGAACTTTCTAAATGATGGTTTCTTTGTAGCTGAACTCTCTACAAGTTAACTTCTTCTAGCTGATCTCTCTGCAGGGTGATTTGTTTGTAGCTGAATTCTGTACAGGTGATTTGTTTGCAGCAGAGCTCTTTACAGAATGGTTTCTTTGTAGCTGAACTCTCTACAAGGTAACTTCTTCTAAATGATCTTTCTACGGGGCAATTTGTTTCTGGCAGAATTTTCTACAGGGTGATTTCTGTGCAGCTGAACTCTCTACATGGTGTTTTCTTTGTAGCTGAACTCTCTACAAGGTAATTTCTTCTAGCTGATCTCTCTACAGGGAGATTTGTTTGTAGCTGAACTATCTACAAGGTAACTTCTTCTAGCTGATCTCTCTACAGGGAGATTTGTTTGTAGCTGAACTCTCAACAGGTGATTTGTTTGAAGCTGAACTCTCTAAATGATGGTTTCTTTGTAGCTGAACTCTCTACAAGTTAACTTCTTCTAGCTGATCTCTCTACATGGTGATTTGTTTGTAGCTGAATTCTGTATAGGTGATTTGTTTGCAGCTGAGCTCTTTAAATAATGGTTTCTTTGTAGCTGAACTCTCTCAAGGTAACTTCTTCTAGCTGATGTCTTTACAGGGTCACTAGTTTGTAGCTGAATTCTATACATGGTGGTTTCTTTGTAACTGAACTCTCTACAAGGTAACTTTTTCTAGCTCATCTTTCTACAGGGTGATTTATTTGTAGCTGAATTCTGTACAGGTGGTTTGTTTGCAGCTGAGCTCTTTAAAGAATGGTTTCTTTGTAGCTGAGCTCACTACAAGGTAACTTCTTCTAGCTGATGTCTCTACAATGTCACTAGTTTGTAGCTGAGCTCTCTACATGGTGGTTTTTTTGTAACTGAACTCTCTACAAGGTGACCTCTTCTAGCTGATCTTTCTACAGGGTGATTTGTTTGAAGCTGAGCTCTCTACAAGGTAACTTCTTCTAGCTGATCTCTCTACAGGTAGATTTGTTTGTAGCTGAACTCTCTACATGATGGTTTCTTTGTAGCTGAACTCTCTCAAGGTAACTTCTTCTAGCTGATGTCTTTATAGGGTCACTAGTTTGTAGCTGAATTCTCTACATGGTGGTTTCTTTGTAACTGAACTCTCTACAAGGTAACTTTTTCTAGCTCATCTTTCTACAGGGTGATTTGTTTGAAGCTGAACTCTCTACAAGGTAACTTCTTCTAGCTGATCTCTCTACAGGGAGATTTGTTTGTAGCTGAAGTCTCTACATGATGGTTTCTTTGTAGCTGAACTCTCTCAAGGTAACTTCTTCTAGCTGATGTCTCTACAAGGTCACTATGTAGCTGAGCTCTCTACATGATGGTTTTTTTGTAACTGAACTCTCTACAAGGTGACCTCTTCTAGCTGATCTTTCTACAGGGTGATTTGTTTGAAGCTGAACTCTCTACAAGGTAACTTCTTCTAGCTGATCTCTCTACAGGGAGATTTGTTTGTAGCTGAACTCTCTACATGATGGTTTCTTTGTAGCTGAACTCTCTCAAGGTAACTTCTTCTAGCTGATGTCTTTACAGGGTCACTAGTTTGTAGCTGAATTCTCTATATGGTGGTTTCTTTGTAACTGAACTCTGTACAAGGTAACTTTTCTTGCTCATCTTTCTACAGGGTGATTTATTTGTAGCTGAATTCTGTACAGGTGGTTTGTTTGCAGCTGAGCTCTTTAAAGAATGGTTTCTTTGTAGCTGAACTCTCTACAAGGTAACTTCTTCTAGCTGATGTCTCTACAAGGTCACTAGTTTGTAGCTGAGCTCTCTACATGATGGTTTTTTTGTAACTGAACTCTCTACAAGGTGACCTCTTCTAGCTGATCTTTCTACAGGGTGATTTGTTTGAAGCTGAACTCTCTACAAGGTAACTTCTTCAAGCTGATCTCTCTACAGAGAGATTTGTTTGTAGCTGAACTCTCTACATGATGGTTTCTTTGTAGCTGAACTGTCTGCAAGGTAACTTCTTCTATTGATCTCTCCACAGGGCGATTTGTTTGTAGCTGAACTCTCTACATGGTGGTTTCTTTGTAGCTGAACTCTACAAGCTGATTTTTTCTA
Organism: Dysidea avara; assembly: GCF_963678975.1. NCBI lineage: Eukaryota > Metazoa > Porifera > Demospongiae > Dictyoceratida > Dysideidae > Dysidea > Dysidea avara. The sequence continues at coordinate 52,942,275 of NC_089273.1, forward strand.
GCTGAACTATCTCTTTCCATAGTTGCATGAACTCCATACAAGGTAACTTCTTCTAGCTGATCTCTCTACAGGGTGACTTGTGTGTAGCTGATCTCTATACAGGTTTCTTATTTCTAGCTGATCTCTTGAATTCTCTTCAGGGTGACTGCTCTATTAGAATGACTGCTCTATTAGAGTATCTCGATCTCGCACTTGCTGCATCAAGTTGGATATCGTGTTATAACTCCGTGGCTTTAAGTCTGATTCTTCTACACCATTGATGAGCCTTTCTAAGATGATTACTCCATCTGTACAACGATTTTCAAAGCATTACCCCAAGCGGTTTATCTGGTAGGCGTGGCAAGCAGTCGTTTTTTTATTAGCTAATCTCGATTGCGTAATTGTTACACACTGTTGGTTTTTTCGTTGTATCTTCCTGGTTTTTAGCTCGATTTCTTTCAAACCACAAAAGGTTTGAGGTTCAATAGTTAACCTATTGACCCACCGATTTTCAGCTTCTTCCCATACGCGGTTTACCCTGTAGGCGTGACAACATATTGGTGTTATTTTTCGTGAATAATCGCTCATAACTCTTTGCCTGTTTATCGTATTCCAGCCAAAGTTGGTACCGAGATGCGCCTTTATATCCTCCTTCTGTGTGCCAAATTTCAAGGCAATCGGATATGGCGTGCGAGTTTTATAGCAGTTTTTGTAAGTGTGCGACAAGAAAAAGAAAAATAAGAAGAAAAAAAAAAAACGAAGAAACTGAACCAATTTTTGAAGTCGCATATCTCGGGAACACGCGAAGCGATTTCGCTCAAATTTGGAATGTGGAGTGCTGCAGTTGGGGGGCATGTCCACAGCAAAAATCGTCTTGTTTCATCAAGGAAGCACAGAGCTGCGGAGGTGCGAAAATTGCGTTTTCTTTCTTCCTGTCAATATACTCACGGGTGTTACGCGCCGGCTTCTTGGGCCGCACGACACACTACCGTGTGTCTTGATTTCTAATTATTCATGATTAACTATCACCTCTAATGAATAGGGATGTGAAAAATGTCACCAGAGATTCCATTGGGTACATTAATGAACTTTTATGTTAAATTAAAATTGATATACCAGGAATTTCTTACTTTATTAGCTACCATTTTGACCTAGCAGAAATCTGTGCAAATGTAAATATTGATTGTTAGATTCCTCGTGCTCTAAGCTTTCCAAAAATTTATAGGTTTGCTAATCCCCATAAAATTTTATGTTGTGAAATAAAATCAGGTGACCAGATGTAGAAGCCTTTGAAAAACAACAAACAGTGAAACAATGGGTAATCAAGAGGTAACAAAAAGGAGAACTATAAAAGAAGTAATTTACCCAGTAGACTCTCTTGAGCTTATTGAGGTTGGTTGTTGTTCATAGCTTTGTTAAAACGGTGTCTCCCTGTTATAGAATAGCAGAAGATGGACCTACTTGACATGGTCACTGTAATGAGGTGGTTTCATTAAAAAGGGCTCATTAATTAGATATAAAGATAGCACACCTTGGCAGTGACATGTTTGGGTGGTTCTATTTCTGAACCTCATCACACATCATCATCTGGTGTTACATAGTTTCTAAACTATAATGCATTCCTTTAGCACTAGGAAGAGTTCTCATCAGTAAAAAAGGTACTAGCTATACACATATTAATGAAACATACAGTGCACTCATAGTTTACAACTAATTCTGACAGTGGTAAATTAAGGTTTAAATCATGTTAGAGTATGGAACAGTGATTTGACTAACCTGTGTTTAAAAGGGAACTAAATTAGATTTTTAAATTTAAGAGAAAATTGCATGGTCTCCACATTTTCGTGGGGAAGTATAATATTTATGACACTGTACAAAGCATTCAAATTCCTGGAATGTGACACCACTGCACTCCATAATCCAGCACAAAATTTAATACAGCAGATTTCTCTTGCGTTTGAATGTTTTGTAGCCTGTACTGTGCATGTGCCAGGCTATGAAAGTAAAGGCAATCCCACAATATGGAATACAAAGTTTCAAACACAAGAGAAATCTGCTGTAAAACTTTAATGTGAAGGAATGGTACTGAAATATAGAGTATTGTTACCATGAAGTAAGTTACTAGGTACAAGTCCACTACATAAATGGTGAGATATTCTACTTAAGGTATTAGAACACTTGTCGCTCAATACTTTTTGTGCATTGCCCTCGGTTTTTTTAAAAACAACATTAAATCTGAAGGTGTAGCAGCTTTTCACCAGACTACTCTCAACATCACACTTGGTCTATATATTCTAGATGAACACACTTGGCAAACACTATAAGTTCAAGAAATTTAAAAATCAACAAGAAGTGATACATATGAAGAAGTCTGCTATATTGCATAGACATTATTTTTTGATAGCTTAGAGTGTTCTCTCCCAAATATCTGCCATTCAATTCGCCATAGAAAAAGTGACTTTTAACCTTAAAATGATGCACTTAATTTTCCTCTGATTTCCTGCTTCTATAGCTCATCTTAATCGCTATTCACTGCTCTTTCCAAATCTGGTTTGGAATCTGATGTATCTATCATGTGTTACACCTTCTATTGTATGCCCCCGAAATTCCCTATACAAAATGCATGGGGAAATTTGCTGCACCGGGTCGGTATAGTCCATTTTGACGCATCAAAATTTCCGTGAATTTAACCTGTTTTGGCATCATTGTACTTACAGAGTTGCCCTAAACGTGTCACACCTGGAAAGTTACTAAACAGACTCAAGGTAGGTAGTACAGTATTAAAATGGTTTTTCAATTGAAATGTATTGGACATGCCTGGCATTTTAGCCATGAACAAAGGTATAGTAAATGTCTGCAAACTTCTTGATACGGATGTCTGTTGATGTTGATGGTGCATGTCTCAATGCAATGAGGTTTGGAGAACACAAGTAACATTACAGTACACCATTTACTATTTTGGTGTCCTCGGACTCTCACACAAAAGGGGTGGTATTACTTAAACCCTGTGACTATATACAGCAGCCTATACCAGCTACGGAGATCATGATAGTGTGTTGTCAGTGTCTAGCCTCCAGGGATTATACTTATGTACTTACAATGTAACAAAGTACAAAGAGAATAAGTAGCGGTGACTGCTGCAGTCTGATTGGTGCATTGATTCAGGTACTGTGTGCGTGAAATCCCACCTTGATATTTTCGTCATTAATCACCAGTTACAACCACTTGTTTACATCTGAGCTTAGTAGCAACAGCACACCACTGACTTTTCGGTGCACGTGGCGCAAGTGCGCATAAAAGTAAAGTTTCCGGCTCTGAGTTTCCGGTATAGTACAGCATAACGTCAGTTAAGAGTGACCACGTGATCCGTTGGATGTCTGTGCATGGAACGCGAGCTCGACCCATATGCTCGAACCATCGAACGCAAGTCTACAAAGTAGGGTGAGTTTTAACAGGTGTCTTAATGTATTCCTTTGTGTTCACTTATGGTTTACGTATAGTTTTTTTTACTATGACTATCGCGCAACAGCGTATTTCTGGAAACTTGTGAAATCAGATTGTACGTGATGGCGCGAACACTATCTCAAACAATCCTTTTCTTCAGAGGACAGAAGGTAACAGGGACAGTAAGTTTTATTTGTCGTACCGATAGTTTATTGTGTAAGCTATCGATACTTTTCTTTTGCTTTTCTTTGGAACACTATTCCCATCCACATCAGTTTTACAGCTGCCAAATCGGACTGCACTGCGTCTGCTCTTCGTCGCTTTCTTTTACTGTAACTTTTAGTTGTACTTTTCACTGTTCTGTTTTGTATTTTACAACTGTGTGGGTAACCCTGTGTTTATGTTGTCTTTATGTGTGTGGGGAACACATTTGCAGGCCTTCTGTGTACTCATGTCTTGACAAAAATTGATAATCTATCTAATTATGGTGTTAATATTAAAATTTTACACTGCTCCAAATAATTTTGTACGATCACTAAAGTGCTTGTGTGCTTTAATGTGCTCACTTTAATGTAGCATTACATGTGTAACAAATTTTCAGACCCCCCTAGAATCCGAAGCGACTTACTTCACCCCCTCTAGGTTTATATTCTGGGTTAAGCCCTGACATGTGTAACATACACATGCTCCGTCATGTGTATACATTACCAGCTAGTGTTGGAGGATGAAAGTAGGAGGTAGAACCTGTACCAAGCTTAAGCCGGGGAGCTTAACATTATCTGTATGAGGCTACCTGTATAATAGAGTACTTTGTTGTACATAGTGTAATAGCCTGAATTTGAATGTGTTGTAACAAACTTGTACCTGTTATTGTAAACCTGTTATTTCCAGCCTGACATTGTAACCTTAACCTTTGTGATTGTTAGTATAAATAAGCTGTAATAGTGTGTTGTGTTCTCTCCTTCTGATGTTGAGAGTTATAATAATAGTGATTCTAATAGTAGTTTGTTCAGTGGAGTATTACACAATATACAGTACAGTAGATAATACAGCAACCATTATAGAAAGGTATACTTGTATTGTTATAAAACAGGTGTTGGATCAAATATAAACTCTACTTCTGTCTCTAGATCTTCACCAGAGCTGCTATTGTTATATCATCATCATCGTTGGTGCTGTTGCTGCTGTCTAACATCTTGATGCTGTGGCTATGTCACTGGTAAGTTTGTACATCCTTCACATACACAACTTGGTCCACAATGACTAGACCTTCGTTTTCACCCACAGTTATTTGTCCTATCTTGCAGCTGCAGCCTTTAGTTAAAGAGGAGATTGTTCTCTTTATCCTTTCCATAACCTCACTAGCCTCCCACTCAATATCATAGTGGTCCCCATCTTTGATCCATCCACTGTGTTCTGGTGGTAGCAGGGAAGAGTAAACATCATGGTGGATTGAGTTTTGCCACATCTGATGGACCCAACTGGACCTCAGCCAGTGTCACCATAAAGACATATAGATTGGGACACAGTCTTCCTCACTTATAATCCTATTACTAACTGCTTCTCTTATTTTTCTTTTTTTTTATACCCAAATTTTGTGTCTTTCTGATACTGGCAGGATATCATCCACTGAATTATATAACTGTTAAGGTGTTGTGTGTCCATATTTGGTTATGAATGCAGCTATGTGATTTTAAAGTAACAGGTCCACACAAGATGTACAAACGATAAAAATCCTATCATATTGGTAGGATTGGTGTGGTGTAAACTTTCAACAACATTACCACCTGAAATAAAACTGGTATATTGTGTGAAATTGTTGATTATTGTAGCTGTAGGTCTGGGTCTCTTTGAAAACTATAGTATATACACGTTGAGCTGGTTCCTCAAAAACATTTAATAACTCATGGATGATACAATTACACACGATCTTGAAATTTGGCTCATTTGTAGTACAGCTTGACCAGCTAAAAATATTTCAAATATCTGTGCTCCAATATCTGGTTAAGGCTTAGTTTTACTTAACCAATACTGCCTGATCATCGTCTGGGAAAATTGAGGCTGTTTTAATGGTGATGTTATTTCGTGGGCCACGCCTACTCCTTTGTGGTCCTTACTATACACTGTGATAACCTCTGGTTGTGCTGACTGGTAACGAAGTTGTAGCTTTTCTGTCCAGTTGCTTTTATTTGATTTGTGTGGACAGCCATCTTTGTCTACTAATAACATATGGTATTGCTCCTCACCAGAATCAAATGGCAACGTATCATTGTACAACTGCAGCCAGTGTCGCAAACATTTAATGATTTGTCTGTCCTCTTGCTCTTTGCGTGTCATTTTCTTCTTTTTAGTTTTAGTAAAAGATATCGTCAACAGCTTTTGACGCCAGAGTGGAGCATTTGTATGGCTGGGTGATTCTAGTAGTTCAGTGCTAATGTATTGCCATTAAGCCACTGTTCCTATCTCGAGAAAAGTCATCATATCTACGGATTGCTCATGAGTAGCTATTTGGCTGCTGAAAACATTGACAACAATTCTTGTTCTCCTACTCCACACTTCATAACTTACTGCTTTCCCACAAGACTACTGGATATTTTCTTCCCAGTGTTGTGTGTGAGGTGTACCATTACTGATGGTTGAATAATAAACTGGTTCCTTGAATCTCTCGTATATGTGAGAAGTTCTTGAGTGCTTTGATCCTTCAGTTTAATGATGTTTTTTGGTAAGGATATTTTGGCCGAGTTACAGCACTTTTCATATATTTATACACATCTCATGTGCTTCATCAAAATCTATTGCATGAAATTTTCTTCCTGTAATGGTCACAGTAAACCCACCTTCTTTCAAACACTGTAATACATGAGTTGGGAAATGTTTTATGTTTGCTAAATGTCCGGGAATAATCCATTTATATGGACAGCAAATAGCAGGGCCATTCTCTTAAGGCTAGCCAGACATAAATTCCAGTTGTTGCTACAAATTGTAAAATACATTGTGACATATCAGTGACAGTTAATAAACGAAAAATCGGCCCACAGATGCCAAACTTTGTCGTTCTCAGCCATTTAATACACTTATTCCTTGAAACAGGATGCGATTTCTTGTAATAGTGTTCCAGTGTGTGCCATCAACTGTTGTATTGACCAAGACTCTTCAAGTGATGTAGTTAAAACACACTTTACATTATCAATGAGGTAGGATGGATCTGAATTAGTGATATGTGTATGAAGCATTTCCCTATAGAGTGTTTCCCACACTTGTAGTAAAAAGTATAATGTGTTGTAAAACTACTACAGGACTCCAGGGACTCTGGGAGCCACAACTCACTGCTAGTTCTCTCAAACTACACCTTAATAATCCGTTCATATGTGTCATGGTGAAGGTAGAAAATACCAGGGCCATCCCCTTGAGACTAGCCAAACGTATATTTTTAATTGCTGATATGAATTGCTAAATACAACGTGACAAAAATACACTTTACATTATCGATAAGGTACTGAATTAGTGATATGTGTATGTAGCATTTCCCTATAGAGCGTTTCCCACATTTGTAGTAAAAACAATGTGTTCTTTTAAAATTGCTACAGGACTCCAGGGGCTCTGAAAGCCACAGCTCATTGCTAGTTCTCTCAAACCTCATGATAGTACACCTTCATTATTACAGGCTGATAATTGTTCAGTGTATGTCAATCTCCTGGGAAAACAATTAATTTCTAGTCTGTACTGCTGTATAATATTTATCAGGTGCTGGTATGTTTTTCCATCACCAACTAGATCAACCCAGCCATCCTGCTCCTTGATGTTAAACTTCTCTATATAGTAGATCTTCAGTAACTACCCACATTGTCTCATCACTGTCTGGATTATTGTTCACTAGTTTAACAAATCTGAGATGATTGTATCTTCACACTATCACTGTTATCTAAAAGCATCTTAAATCACTGAGAGTGCAGTTAAAATCCTGACAGAGATGAGCCACGTACTCCAATGTAATGTAGGAAAAAAGATTTATGGCTAATCAGCAGCAGCCTTCTTTACCCTCCTCAAAATCCTCCATAGTCAAATGTCTGGGTATGTTGTAGCCGTGTGTCACTACTGGTGGTGTCTTTAACAAGTGATGATGTTAACTGTCTTACTGCTACTGTACGTGGTCTCTTTGGTCCTAGTTTGCCAACGTTAGGAGGTGAACTGCCTGGTGATTTCTTAAAGGCCCATTTAGAGACTGCATAGAGAATCTGTGGTTTGCGGTGCAACATGTTAATCTGGTTTTGGTGGAAGGACGGCGGCAGTCACACACATGTTTTATTGTGGTAAACTTCTAACATAGAACTATTTGTACTGTAGTAACGTGGTAGCTATGCTGTTGGTTCCCACAATTAACAGCTATGTAGTTTTGTAGCATGAGCAAATTATCAACAGAAGCTACTGTAAATACTGCTGGAGATAGTTCATCTCCCACAATCTACATGTTGGTTGTTTGTATGTCAGCATGCTGAGTAGCAAACGTATTGTGTGTGTCAGGTGAATTAGTCTATTGAGAAATCGTAACAGCTGTTGAGATCGTCCATAAATTTCAACAGCATCTGCCACCACCATATCACGTTATGTAACAAATATTTATTACAAGTTATTAATTATATACAGCAGAAAGCTCAGCACAAAGAGTACGCCAGTTCAAATAATCTTCCTCCTGGTTCCATTGAAAACACTTTGTCAGCACTTTTGCTGTGTCCTTATCCATGTTGCAGTCCTTTCAAAAATTTTTGCCAAGAACTTAAATGGTTTTTCTCACTTCAAGCCATGAAAAAGGAGATATACTGGGTAGCTAGTGTTGAAATCTGACTATCATACAATACAGGGATACAAAATATGCAAATAATTTTAATAACAAAAGAGTGTTGTTATTGATGATTATCATTAGAAATTTCAGTAAAACATTTATAGCTAGTACATGTGTTCAGGGACTGATCCATTGAAGAGGTTTAGGGGGGGTGGATGGGGTGGCTAGCCATGCAATGGCCTTGCAGCCACTCGGATATAGTATAATTGCTATCCTTTAAAAGGTCTTACATTATAACTTGGACAAATTGACAATCTTGTCTACTCCTGCTCCTTCGACTACAAACAATTTTCCTGAACTTTCTGTATGTTCTAGATTTCTTGTCCAGGTGATGGTTCTTTCACATATTACTGCCTTGAATTGATTCACTTCCTCTCTCTTTAAGCATTGGAAAATCTCATATTGTCTTTTCTGATGATAAAATACTTTACATGTTGGCTCTAGTTCCAAAACTTTATCTAACCATTTTAAAATTCTTTTTTTTGGATTTCTTTGTTGTATCTCCTATCAGCATAGTAAATATTCTACACAACATAAATAATAGTTCAGTTTGTTACCTCTTCATAATGGTGGATCTGTTCTAGATCTTCTATCCATGTATCTCATGTTGTAGCATTAGCAATAAACACTAATCCTGGGTCATCAGGTACGTAGTACTACTTCTTCCTGAAGGGAATAAACAACTTGTACTAAACAATATGATAAAGTTATAGGGTCTTTTGTAATATAATTCATCACCATAATGAACATTGCATCACAGGAAAGAAATATAAGTTTCTCCTCCATCTTCTTGATGTCCGTAAAGAAATTCCACCAAGAATTCATAGCTACTTCTTGTGGCCTCAAAGATTCCACTCAACATAAATAACTATTCATTTTGTTACTTCATCTTAATGGTGGATCTGTTCGAGTAATGTATCACATGACATGGTGAAGTCTTCTTGTGTTTACAAAAAACAGTAATCCAGGTTCTTCTTTCTGAAGGGGATAAAAACATGTACTACACAATACACAGCACAAGAATACACTGTTTTAAATGGTCATACAAATTGCTACTATCCCTTAAATGGTCCCTTATCATAACATGGTATGTATATTATCTATAACTCCTTGTATAACTTCAAACACTTTCCCAGCACTATGGTCGTTTCTTAAGTTCCTTGTCCATAGTCTAATTTGTTCAGATATCTCTGCCAAGAAAGTTGCTGATTCATCTTTCTTGAGTCTTTGAAAAATTCCATACTCTCTTTGTCCATTGTAGTATACTTTGCAATGATTACTATCTGATACAACTTTATCCAAAACTTTGTCTAGTTTTATTTTATTATATGCCTCATCTTAATGGTGGATCAATTCTTTCAGTGATATATCACATTACACAGTGAGCTCCTCTTGTGTTTACAATAATTACAACTCCGAGGTCATCATAAACATGTACTTCTTCCTACAGAGAATAAACAGCTTGTACTAAGCAATATACTAAAGTTATAGGATCTTTTGTAATGTAATTAATGATCATAAATTTCTTGTCCATAATGCAGTTCTTTCAAATATTTCTGCCAAGAATATAGATGATTCCTCTCGCTTTAATCTATGAAAAATCCCATACTCTATCTTGTGATTGTAGTATACTTTACAACGATGACTCTCCGATACAACTCGCTCTAAAACTTTATCCAGCCACTTTTGAATTTTTTTTTGATTTAGTTGGTGTTTGTATCTCCTATCAGAATAGTAAACATTCTGTAGTGACTGGATTGATTGTACAGATGTTTCTCCTGTTGTTAGGGCCAGCCTTAAGGGTAGTTAGATGTTAGCTAGGGCCCCGGGGCTAAGGGGGCCCCCCAAATCTCCACAACTAGGGTCTCAGTTCTCAAAATACAAATTCGGTATATTAAACTACACAACTCTTACTTTTAAGAAGAGATACAACTTGTCACTCGAGGAACACATCGCTAATACTGATCACAGGATAGCTAATGTAGTAATGGACAATATGAATTTAAAGCAATAATTATACTGGAATGTATTGTCATTAGTTAGCTTTCCACTGCAATGGGTAAAGAGGCAAGAAATCATGTGATTGTGTTGTCAGGTCTCAAGTGGTGGTGAGGTTGTTCACTTTCAATTACTAAAGTGTGATGAAGGATGGTCAAGTAGTCACTTTGTACACATGTGAGTTGAAGCACACACTGATTTTCTGGGGTTCACAGTGGTACACTGAGATAATTAGTGATAGCTGTGTGGCACTACTGGTGGTGTCTTTGATTTTAACGTCTTACTGTTACTGTACATGGTCTCTCTGGGCCAACCTTATAAGGTGAACTGCCTGGTGATTGCTCAAAGACACATTTAGAAACTGCAATGCAAGTCCCTGCTGAATGTGTGGTTTGTGGTACAACATGTTGATCTGGTTCACTAAATGTGTTTGGTGGAAGGATGGCGGTGGTTGTAAACATTATTTCATTGTGGTAAACTTCTAACATAACTGTACCACTGTAGTAACATGGTAGCTATGCTGTTGGTTCCCACAATAAACAGCTGTGTAGCTTTGTGGCATGTCAAAATTATCAACAGAAGCTACTATTAATACTGCTGGAAATAATTCATCCCACAAACTACGTGTTGGTTGTTTGGATGTCAGCATGTTGAGTAACAAACCTATCGTGTGTGTATCAGGTGAACTTGTGTAGCATAGTCTATTGAGAATTCATAACAGCTGTTGATACCCTGCACAAATTTCAGCGGCATCTGCGACCAAATCATGATACATAACACATGCGAGTTATCAATTGTATATATAACAGAAAGCTCAACACAGAATATACTGGTTCAAATCATCAAACTTGGTCAAATTACTACTCCTTAAATGGTCCTGTATTGCAACTTAGTATAATTGATAATTGGCCTCTTCCTCCTGTTTCCACTACAAACACTTTCACAGCACTTTTGCCATGTCCTAAGTTTCTCATCCATGTTGCAGTTCTTTTAAAAAATTCTGCCAATAATTTAGATGATTCCTCTCAGTTCAAGCCATGAAAAAGGAGCTATACAGTGTTGAAATCTGACTATCATGCAATACAGGGATACAAAATATACAAATAATTTTAATAACAAAAGAGTGTTGTTATTGATGATTATCATTAGAAATTTCAGTAAAACATTTATAGCTAGTACATGTATTCAGGGACTGATCCATGGAGGAGGTCTAGGGGGGTGGATGGGGTGGCCAGCTATGCAATGGCCTAGCAGCCACTCCGACATGCGTAAGTTTTAGAGTCGATAGACTCTGTCTTCTGATGCTCTGAAATTCTGTCTATTGGCTAGCTTTACACTCAGATATAATATCTTACTGTCCATTAAAATTGGTAAAATAATTTATTGCGAGTTATTAATTGGAAAGCACAACACAAAGAATACACCAGTTCATATGATCAAATTACTACTCCTTAAATGGTCATGTGTCATATTTTGCTATAGTCGATAACTGGCCTGTTCCTGATGGTTGTACTATAAAAATTTCTTGTCCATGATGCAGCCACTTCTTTCCGAGATTTTTGCCAAGAAATTAGCTAATTCCTCCTGCTTCAATTTATGAAAAATACAATGCTCCCTCTTTCCATAATAGAATACTTTACTATGATGACGACTGTTTGATTCATCTTCCTCCAGAACCTTGTCTAACCATTTATGAATTTTTTTAGATGCCGTTAGTGTCTCCATTTTGTAACCTCTTCTTAATGGTGGATCAATCCTATATAACGCATAATAATATAATTGCTATCCTTTAAAAGGTCCTATAATATAGTTTGGACAAATTGATAATTGGCCTACTCCTGCTCCTTCGTCATCAGGTATGTAGTACTACTTCTTCCTGAAGGGAATAAAAAGCATGTACTAAGCAATATACTAAAGTTATAGGGTCTTTTGTAATATAACACTTATACCATAATATAATAATTTATTACAAGTTATTGTACATACAACAGAAAGCTCAACATAAAGAACACACTGATTGAAATGGTCAAATTACTACTCCTTATATGGTCCTGTATCGTAATGTGATCTATGAATGTTTGGCCTCTCCCTGTTGGTTGTACTTCAAACACTTTACCTGCACTTTCGCTGTATCCTAAGTTTCTTGTCCATGGTGCACTTCTTTCTGTAATTGCTGCCAAAAATCTATGAAAAATGCCATATTCCCTCTTTCCATAACAGAATACTTTACATGATGACTATCTGATACAACTTGCACCAGAACTTTGTCTACCCACCTATGAATTTTTTTTTGGATGCTGTTGGTGTTGTTCTCTTCTTAAGGATGGATATATCTTTCTAGAAATTTAGTTCATAGCATGATGAGCTCTTCTTGCATTCACAACAAAATTAATATTAATCCCGGATCATCAGGTACTTCTTTCTGCAGAAAATGAAAAGCTTGTACTAAATAAACTAATGCCTTTTGTAATATAATTTTATGATCATAAATTTCTCGTCCATGTTGCATTTTTTTTCATATATTTCTACCAAGAATGTAGATGATTCCTCTCACTTCAATCTATGAAAAATCCCATACTCTATCTTGCAGTTGTAGCCTACTTTACCGCTAGTACAACGTTGACTTTCCGTTACAATTCGCTCTAAAACTTTATCCAGCCACTTCAGATTTTTTTCTGATTCAGTTGGTGTTTGTATCTCCTATCAGATTAGGATATGTTTCTCCTATTGTCAGGACTAGCCTTAAGGGTAGGCAGCTGCTAGCTAGGGCCCTGGAGCTAAGGGGGCCCCTACTGCTCCAAAACTGGGGCCCCAGTTCTCAAAATACAAATTCAGCATATAAAACTATACAACTCTTACTATTAAGAAAATATATACAACTCGTTGCTCAAGGAACACATCTCCAATATCACATGATAGCTAATCTAATAATGAACAATATTAATTTAAAACAATACTTATACTGGAATGTATTGGCAGTTGCACATATACATTAGAAATTCATCAAATGTCATTAGCTTTGCACTGTAATGGGTAAAGAGGCAAGAGATCATGTGATTGTGTTGATTTAAATCATCAGATCTCAAGTGGCGGTGAGGTTGTTCTCTTTCAATTACTAAAGTGTGATGAAGGATGATCAAGTAGTCACTTTGTACACATGTGAGTTGAAGCACATACTGATTTTCTGGGGTTGTACACTGAGACAATCAGGGATAGCTGTGTGGCACTACTGGTGGTGTCTTTGATTTTAACTTCTTGCTGCTACTGTACGTGGTCTCTTTGGGCCAACCTTATGAGGTGAACTACCTGGTGATTGCTCAAAGGCATGTTTAGAGACTACATTGCAAATCCCTGCTGAATATGTGGTTTGTGGTGTAGTATGTTGATCCGGTTCACTAAATGTGTTTGGTGGAAGGATGGTGGTGGTTGTAAACATTTTGTCATTGTGGTAAACTTCTAACATAACTGTACCACTGTAGTAACATGGTAGCTATGCTGTTGGTTCCCACAATTAACAGCTGCATAGCTTTGTAGCATGTCAAAATTATCAACAGAAGCTACTGTAAATACTGCTGGAGATAGTTCATCCCACAAACTATGTGTTGGTTGTTTGGATGTCAGCATGTTGAGTAACAAACCTATCCTGTGTGTGTCAGGTGAACTTGTGTAGCATAGTCAATTGAAAATTCGTAACAGCTGTCGAGATCCTCCACAAATTTCAACAGCATCTACCACCAAATTATGGAACAATAGCAGTTATTTAGGATTTGTGCAAAATTGTAATGTGTTCAGCAAATTGAATGTTCTCACTTTTTAAGGTGTTTATATCTCTTCCTCCCAGTGTAGGGTGTTTTCTCTCATGTACCGTTGCAGTGATGGAATTGACAAAATCAAGGAGTAATGGATTAATGTTTTCAAGTTCACCATCAACATCAAATGATATTGGATCATTTCTCCTTGTAGTGGATTGTCTATCAATCTCTTCATGGATCAAATCATTCACAATGTGAGCTGTTGTATGTGATACTGCATATTTATCTGACTGATTGCCAGTAGGTTTAACATACATAACTGTGATGTCATCAGTGGAACTATTGGCACTTAAAGTCCATGAAAGGATTACTAATAGATCAACACCATATATGGTAAAGAATTGTGCCAAATTTCATGTGTACACATTTATACAACCCGTAGATGAGTAATCAACTGCATTTACCAGAGAACAGCATACAGCTGTTTTCAGTATCTACGGTTACCTGTGTAGATTTAATGCTATCAGTAAACTCTTTATCATATGATTGCAATAACACCCTACAGGTCCACGAAAACACAATGACCTTTTTCCATCAGTCAGTTGTGTGCTACATATAGGGCTTGAAGGATAGCTTTGGTTAGTTTATCAGTGATATTATCATCAAGACACACGATAGTGTGTCGTGCGGCCCAAGAAGCCGGCGCGCCACACCGTGAGTATATTAACAGGAAGAAAGAAAACGCAATTTTCATACCTATGTAGCTCTGTGAATCCTTATCCGATTGGAACCAAATTTGCTAGAGACGTGCCGCCCAGTTAGGGGAGTCTACATACCGAATTTGAAGAAAATCGCTCCAGCCATTTCCGAGATACGAGCGAACAAAATTTTGTTTTAATTTCTTCGTTTTTTTCTTCTTCATCTTCATTTTGCACACTTCGCAAAATTCGCCATAAAACACGAATGCGTGCTCGGATTGGGCTGAAATTTGGCACACTTAAAGGGCTCATTAAGGCGGATCTCCGTACCAACTTTGGTAGGAATCCGATGAACATTCGCGGAGTTATGACCGATTATTTGCGTAAAATAAGGTCGAAGGTCTGTCACGCCTACAGGGTAAACCCCTTGGAGGAATCAGTTGAAAGTTGATATGTAGATAGAGCAACCATCGTAGGAGTGCCTTTTTGTGGTTTGAAAGGAATCGGGATAAAGACCATGGAGATATGACACAAAACCCAACCTGTGTCAAAATTACGCGATCGATTTTTATGAATAAAAAAACTATTAATTTTTGTGTCTACCAAGCAAACCGCTTAGAGCAACGAGCTGAAAATCAGTATGTAGCTGGAATAATCATCATAGAAAGTTCTTGCAGTAGTACAGAAGAATCGCATTACAAATCACTGAGTTATGATTCGAAAGGCAACTAGGTGCAGCAAATGCGAGATCGAGATACTCTAATAGAACAGTCACCCTAATAAAGCATTCAGCTGCATGTATAATTTACTCAGTTATATTACATTGCAAGTTATTCTGTAGGGAATTCAGCTACAAACAAGTCACCCTGTAGTCAGATCAGCTAGAAGAAGGTACCTAATAGAGAGTTCAGCTACAAAGAAGCCATCATGTAGAGAGTTCAGCTCAAATAAATCACCCTGTAGAGAATTCAGCTACAAACAAATTGTCCTGTAGAGAGATCAGCTAGAAGAAGTTACCTTGTAGAGAGTTCAGTTACAAAGAAACAATCATGCAAAGAGTTTAGCTGCAAACAAATCACCCAGTAGAAAGTTCCGCTATGAACAGATCACACTGTAGAGAGTTCAGTTAGAAACAAGTCATCCTGTAGAGAGATCAGCTAGAAGAAGCTACCTTGTAGAGAGTTCAGCTACAAACAAATCACCCTGTAGAGAGTTCAGCTAGAAACAAGTCACCCTGTAGAGAGATCAGCTAGAAACAAGTCACCCGTAGAGAGTTCAGCTAGAAGAAGTTACATTGTAGAGAGTTCAGCTACAAAGAAATTGCCCTGTAGAGAATTCAGCTACAGACAAATCACCTTGTAGAAAGATCAGCTAGAAGAAGTTACCTTGTAGAGAGTTCAGCTAGAAGAAGTCACATTGTAGAGAGTTCAGCTACAAAGAAACTACCATGTAGAGAGTTCAGCTGCAAACAAATTGCCCTGTAGAGAATTCAGCTACAAACAAATCACCCTGTAGAAAGATCAGCTAGAAGAAGTTACCTTGTAGAGAGTTCAGCTACAAACAAATCACCCTGTAGGAGGTTCAGCTAGAAACAAGTCACCCTGTAAAGAGTTCAGCTAGAAGAAGTTACATTGTAGAGAGATCAGCTAGAAACAAGTCACCCTGTAGAGAGTTCAGCTAGAAGAAGTTACATTGTAGAGAGTTCAGCTACAAAGAAACTACCATGTACAGAGTTCAACTGCAAACAAATTGTCCTGTAGAGAATTCAGCTACAAACAAATCACCCTGTAGAAAAATCAGATAGAAGAAGTTACCTTGTAGAGAGTTCAGCTACAAACAAATCACCCTGTAGAGAGTTCAGCTAGAAACAAGTCACCCTGTAGAGAGTTCAGCTAGAAGAAGTTACATTGTAGAGAGTTCAGCTACAAAGAAACTACCATGTAGAGAGTTCAGCTGCAAACAAACAAATTGCCCTGTAGAGACAAACAAATCACCCTGTAGAAAGATCAGCTAGAAGAAGTTACCTTGTAGAGAGTTCAGCTACAAACAAATCACCCTGTAGAGGGTTCAACTACAAACAAGTCACCCTGTAGAGAGTTCAGCTAGAAGAAGTTACATTGTAGAGAGTTCAGCTACAAACAAATCACCCTGTAGAGAGTTCAGCTAGAAACAAGTTACACTGTAGAGAGATCAGCTAGAAACAAGTCACCCTGTAGAGAGTTCAGCTAGAAGAAGTCACATTGTAGAGAGTTCAGCTACAAAGAAACTACCATGTAGAGAGTTCAGCTGCAAACAAATTGCCCTGTAGAGAATTCAGCTACAAACAAATCACCCTGTAGAAAGATCAGCTAGAAGAAGTCACCTTGTAGAGAGTTCAGCTACAAACAAATCACCCTGTAGAGAGTTCAGCTACAAACAAGTCATCCGGTAGAAGCTAGAAGGACCACCTTGCAGAGAGGTTAGCTACAAAGAAATCACCCTGCTTCATCTTTTCTTCTTCCTGTAGTAAAGAAAAAATGACAGGTTAAAAAGCCCTAAAGCGGGCCTATGGCCGGCTTTGGGGTATACAAATACAAAAAGAAGTGAAATCTAATCCAAAACAGCCAAGCTGTAAAAAAACAGTGCGGCCCTGAGAAAGGCTATGGTGAAAAAAGATGTGAAATCCAAGGTGGCGGCCAAGAAATGGCTGTGATGGTAGGTTAATGGTAAAAATTTTAATAACAACAATTCAGGTGAATTTGGTGCCGCTTGGTCTTGGCACAAAATTCACCTGAATTGTCGTTATTAAAATTCTTACCATTAACCTACCATCACAGCCATTTCTTGGCCGCCACCTTGGATTTCACATCTTTTTTCACCATAGCCTTTCTCAGGGCCGCACTGTTTTTTTACAGCTTGGCTGTTTTGGATTAGATTGTACTTACTACTAACCCATTCTTCTATTAACTGTTGTAGTGCTGTGTTGCTGCCATGTGGGGTGGTTAAAGATTCTATGATGGAACAATTGAGTCCTGTAGCAGGTTAGGCATATGTAGTCACTTGGTTTAATTACAACATTTTGACCAGTAGTATTTGCCAAGTGTTTAGACACTTTCATATCATCTGGACTGTGGACAAAAATGATTTAATTATAATGTATGTCTTATAATAACAAATGACCCACCTGTGTGTTCAGTGTGGAATAATTTTGTGGTTTGTGGTAAACATGGGTTGGATTAATCTTTCATTTTCCACATTCTCATACTGAGGATTACTACATCTTTTTACAGGGAGAAGACTATTTGAAGAAGGTTCAAGATTACTCTCAGCTACTACTTTCCATGATGGAATGTGTTCCTGCTTTTGGCCATGTCACTTGACCTCCACTAAGTGTCTCCTACACACCAGTGTACTGTCATTGAGGGACTTTCCCTAGTGTTTCACAAAGTAAGTATGCCCCATATTATGTACATTCTTTTTAAACCAGTCACATGTCCTCGGCCAGCCTTAGGCCAGCTGTGGGTGCCTGGTCTACTAAAATTGTTTTTGTAAAGGTTGTGTGTGTGTGTGTGTGTGTGTGTGTGTGTGTGTGTGTGTGTGTGTGTGTGTGTGTGTGTGTGTGTGTGTGTGTGTGTGTGTGTGTGTGTGTGTGTGTGTGTGTGTGTGTGACTGTGTGTGTGTGTGTGTTGAGCAAAATCATTAAATGGTAAAAGCAGCTTTTACGTGAGAAGTAAAAGTGCAATTAAGTCTGTATTAAACTTCTACACAGGTAAACTTTGCTCTGAGGTGGTCTCTGGTCTGAAATAAAGGTCTCCTCAGACTTTGTGAATTACCTTCCCTTCGGGTTTTACAGGCGTTTAACAACTGAAAAACAACGGTGCAGGCCTCAGTAGACTACCAGGAATAGCCTATTCCTTCGAGTTGGGAAGGGGCATATCCTCTATGTATACAAACAAATATGAAGGGCAGCTTTGCAGCTTTGTCGAGAGAATTTGTGGGATAAAAACACGACAGTCAAACTACTGTATAAAATAGTTTAGAAGATACCTCTGTGTGTACTATGTTGGTAATAGCGGTTTGTTTAACAAGCGTTTCCTTAGCAGTGCATAGCAATGTAATCGAAGAATTGCAAAAATTCATGAATTGCAAAATCTGAGAGTTACAATAAATTAATATTGTTATGTATATTGCACAACCAAAAACCTTGACAGACTGCAGCTTCTATACATTGCCTAAAGGCATGTGCTTGAAGCGTCGACAACCCATCGTAACATCAACTCGTATTCCTTCTGAGAAAATTCAATGTTCTCTTATACCTGCTTTCTTGACAACTTCATCAAGCCAATTGTAGACGTTTCGACAATGTAGTTATTCCTAAATAAATTACTGGATATGTGAAGGATAAACATATGGGAAATCTTTCATACGTTGAATCAACAGAGGATTTTCTGAGGCCGCTCCTTCAGCAATACCCAAGCAGTGATGCACTACTTTTGGTATTGGTTCAAAATACAACACACACCACGCAAGCACACAGGAAGGTAATCATCTTCCAATATTCGCACACTTTTGGAACTCATCCTAGACGAAATAAAGAAAGGGTGTGTTACTCAGTCGTCACAAATTACGTTTTATCACCTCGATTTAGTTGTGCGGTCTTTACCGTATAGAGGGAAACTTTGGCAGGGATAACTTTCGCGAATTTGGTGATCCGCTACAAATTCACCAAAGTTTAACCCTCCAATTACTCGTAGCACCTGAGATTAGCATCTCTATAGATATAGATTGAGCTTCAATTCGTCAAATGCAATGTAGTTTGTTATTCATCAAAGTTTCCCTCTATACGGTATTCACCCTGGGGGTTAATATTGACTGCCCTATAGCTATGCATATATGAACATTGATCAATTGGAGTACTACATGTAGTGCAATGGACTGCCAGAGTGACTGAGTAACTTGATTGAGTGACTGCTGTGTGATCTTTTCACTTAGAGTGCATGACTGCTCTATTAGAGTATACTTTAAGTGACTGCTTTATTAGAGTGTTTTGATCATTTTAGCGAATCGGGATCTGAACAATGTTCCCTAGAATTCGTATACTTTCCCAGTAGCTAAAGAGTATAATTTTTGAGAAACTTTCCAGAAATATTTGAAAGTTTTGAGAAATTTTCAAGTTATAAATCATGAAAGTTTTGAAACAAGAAACTTTAAAGAAATTTCCAGGAAATTTTCGAGAAATGTCCCGGAACTGGAGTTTTGCTTTCGCTGTGAATGCCCACCCAGCACAGATTACTAAACTGACTACTCAGTCTATAGACAACATAAACATTTAACAATAACACTAAGCCATGCTTGTACCCCTGTATGGTTGTTGATTCCCCCGGGCTGCAACATAGTTATCATGCACGTTGCAAGAACAGTTTTACCTAACTGCAAACTTGTTACGTCTACCAAAATCTTGCATTCATCTTCCACTTCTTGGTGATATTCTCTCACTGCTGCCACTAGTGTTACTTATAATGAATTTATATGTTCTGTTAAGGACTTTACTTCTTCTTTTTTACTCTTCTGTACGTCTGGCACAGTGCTTTAGCATACTTCACAACCAACATTGTTGAATACTGAAACAATGTGGATTCTCCTTAGTCCTAAATCCAACTGGGAAATAGCTTTTGTCCGTCTTTCATTAGTCTGTACCATTAGATGTCTAATAAAACGTTTACTTTATATCCAGTACTGTTGTCCACTGGGTAGCTTCACCAGATTGGAGCATATATTTAGACACTTGACCAGCACTCGAAATGTTCTCAGTGATGCCCAATGTTACATAGAGTTTATTAAATTGGCAAAGGAATCTTGGCAAGTTCAAGTATATGCATTTTGATTATAGAAATTGTTGGAAGTATTACAAAGTGATAGCAAGGGTGTATTTTTAGTCTGTAGTAATTACGGGCGCACGCCCAGGAGAGCGCCAGGCTTGCTACAGAAATTTTGAGGTTTGACACATGTGGATACTAGTCAGTGTCAATTTGAATGTATAACTGAACTGCTAGTCCAGCCATGCCTATTAGCTACTCGGTGAATTTGAGATGGAGGGTAATCTGGATGATTTTGGGCAAAAAGAAGAGCATAGACGAAGCCAGACCCTACAGCATATGGGTTGTACTTGCCAAGTTATGAAGCATGTTGCCAGCCAGAGAAGTGATGAAGAGAGAGCAACATACATGGCTGAGATCTCCAAGTACTGTATGATCCAGCAATGATCATCTCAACTGATGAGACTGGTTGTGATGGGCGTCACAGTACAAGGAAATGGAGCTACAGCATTGGAGGATTAACGCCAAAACACTAAAGTTACTAAAGTTATAGGGTCTTTTGCAATGTAATTAATAATTCATGTGCTGTATAGAAAACCATCCCCAACATGTCTACAATTACTTAATCTTGGGGCTTTGGGTGGTCCGTAGCTATATACATGTCTTGGTGTACTATAGATCATCTAAAACATACAAGTACAGCTACACACGACAAGTTACCTCATTGAGAAGATTTATAACAAATTATCTTATGAAATTACTTTACATAATATAAATAATTTATTGCTATAAATAATTTATTGCAAGTTATCAATTGTATATACAACAGAAAGCTGAACACAACTTCCTCCTGGTTCTGCTACAAACACTTTCCCACCACTTTCACTATGTCCTAAGTTTCTTGTCCATGTTGCAGTTCTTTCAGAAATTTCTGCCAAGAATTTAATTGAATACTCTCATTTCAAGCCTTGAAAAATGCTCTTTAGATTGTAATATACTTTATAACAATGACTGTTCAATACTACTTGCTTGAAAACCTTGTCAAGTGGGTTGAGATTATTGTTATCAGCTGGTGTGTCTCCTATCAGAATAGTAAAGATTCCACACATTATAAACATCAGTTTCATTTTGTTACTTCTTCGTAATGGTGGATCAATTTGAGTGATATATCACATGGCACAGTGAGCACCTTTAGAATTTATGGTGATTGTTCTAAAGACCTGTTCAATAAAGAATATTGATATTTTATTGACAGCAATATAAGTAATTAGAAGTAACAAAAATAGTCAATTTAGTCCAATCTTCTGCTAGCTGCTGTATCTTCAGCCTGGCTGTACTGAGTCCTATCCTCTATTCTGCAACAACAACAAAAGCCTTTTACTCAAAGAACTATTCAAACAACACTCTTACCACTGGCTATAGACAGACTGAAATTCTGTTTAAAAGGTCCTTTTATCCTATCTGTTGACCTGTCATATGACATCACTTTTGTAGATTCTAGGTCATTTTATAAGGTTTCATCTACACATGTTGATGAATCAGTTTCTGTAAACAATTTAATGTTACCCTTTTCTTCATCCTCCCCCTCATTGTCATGATCCACATGACAAGTTTTTAGGTTAAATTACAACTTTAAAGTTAATTGACACATACTGAATTTATCGATTAATGTTCCATAATTTTGGTCACTGTAGTACTTACGTATATGTAAATATTCTTAATCCAGCTCTAGTGGGCACAATAGGCCTTATGTACTGTTTGTCCCCAACCTGTAGCTTGAGTGATCGAACATGTTGGTCTTTACTACGATACACTTCCAATACTCTTCCAAGAGGCCACTGACCACGAGGGGTATCTGAGGACACCAGCAACACTGTATCTCCAGGCTTGACATCTGTTTTTAACCTGAACCACTTCTGTCTCGGACTTAAGCTGGGTACCCACTCGTTGGAGCCACCTATTCCAAAAATGTCTCACTAATTCTTGTATCCGTCGCCAACGTTTCTTAGGATTAAATCCCACTTCATCGATTACCTCTGGAGCAAATTGCCCTCCAACTTGGCCATGTAAGAAATGGTTTGGCATGAGGGGAATGTTGTCCTTAACACTGGCTGACTGATAGGTCAGTGGTCGTGAATTGATTAGTGCTTCTGCTCCACAAAATGCTGTCATCAGCTCTTCATCATTTACCTCAGCATTTTTCAAAATTGCTGTGATGACTCTCTTTGCTGATTTTATCATAATTTCAAAGACACCTCCAAAATGTGGAGCGTAAGGTGGATTAAATGTCCACTTAATTCCCTTATCAGCTACAGCTGCTTTAGTTTTTGGATCCTTGTACAACTCACACAATTCCTTATTAGCTGCCACAAAATTTGTTCCATTATCCGACAGCATTTCTTCTGGGATACCTCTTCTATTAATCATCCTGCTTAAAGCATTTACAAAAGAGTCCACATCTAAACCATATGCCATTTCTAAATGTATGGCTCTGGAAGCCAAACAAGTAAACAAACACAAATACCTCTTTTGTCGTGGCCTTCCTCTTCCTTGCATTGTCATGAATGGTCCCCCAAAATCAACAGCTGTCTTGGTAAAGGCTCGTAATGATGTAGTAAGTCTGTTTTGTGGTAACGGTGCCATAATCTGTTGAGCTACCTTAGCTTTTCTCCTTTTACAAATGGTACATTCTCTTTCCCACTCTATAATTTCTTCTCGTGCAGAAATGATCCAAAATCTAGTGGACAATAAAGATAAAGTTTGATTTGTACCTGCACAATGATTCCCTAGTTCATGATGGTGCTTCACTATGAGCTTTGTTACCCAATTCTTGCGAGGCAGAATTATGGGATACCTTATATCATATGGAAGGAACTCTGCATATGTCAATCGTCCATCTGACCTCATCACACCCTCACTATCCAGTTTTGGGCAGAGTCCTAGTAACTTGCTGCTTGTGGGCAATTGTTTATGATTCGCCAAAGACAAATACTCTTCCTTAAACACTTTCCTTTGCATCTCTTTGATTATGTAATGCTCAGCGTCTGACATCTCTTCTGCACTTAACTCTACTTGATCTAACTTACTCTCTTTTCTACAGTTGTTTATAAATCTCAAAATCCAAGACACAACTCTAGTCAGCCTTCTCCAACTCGAGAATCTGTTTGGCTGTAGCCTCCCAGTGCACACACCATCATTCAATAGTGTAGCAGTAGATGATAAATGCGTAGCAATACATGTACTTGGATTCTTACGTATAACATATTTTCTCTTCAATTCTGTCGTGTCATTATCTGAATTGAATACCATGTTAAGCTGCGGCCAATTGCTCTGACTGTTGGACAAAAATGCTGGTCCTTCCCACCAGGCTATCAACTCTGATATCTCTTCCAATGTAGTACCTCTTGTTAAATAGTCAGCAGGATTTTCTTTCGTGGGTACATATCTCCACTTATCTGGACTAACAGATGCTTGAATTTCTCCAATCCTGTTTGCTACAAATGGCTTAAATTGTCGGCTGTGCCCTTTTATCCACCACAACACACTGGTACTGTCTGTCCAGAACGTTATAAACGGTTTGTCAATATTCAATGCTTCTGCCACAGATAAAGCCAATCTCTTCCCTGTCACTGCCCCCATTAATTCTAAACGGGGAATGCTTGTTGACTGTAAAGGGGCTACTTTGGTTTTAGATGTTACAAATGAGACTGATACCTTTCCATCACTGTATTCTGATTTCATGTAAACAACTGCTCCATAAGCATCCTGAGATGCATCAACAAACACATGTAATGAAACAGATACAACATTTCTACTTAACTGAAGGCTTCTAGGAACCTTGATCTTAGTCAACATAGTTAACTCACTAAACCACGATGTCACCTTGGATGACAACTCATCAGGTAGGGTGTCGTCCCAATCTAAACCACAAATCCAAATTTCCTGCATCAAAATCTTGGCTCTGATAATATATGGAGACAAAAATCCAAGGGGATCAAAAAGGGTCGCTATTAACTTTAGAAAACTTCTTTTAGTTGGTATAATTACCCTGTCATTGACCTGTGACTTAAAAGTAAACACATCATCATTAGCTAGCCACAAAACACCCAAAGTTTTTACTGGTAAAGATTTATCACTGTCCAAATTCATTTCAGAGGCTCTGCACTGTGTAGAAATACTTTCCAACACCTTCGGAGAATTTGATAACCATTTGTGAGTGTGCATGCCTGCCTTATCCCACAATTCAGACAATTCCTTATAAAGCTCAATCCCTTCTGTTTCACTACTTACTGAGTCCATACTATCATCCATGTATGTTGATTTTAATATAACTTCTGCCGCTCTAGGATACTGTTTTTCATAAACCCTTGCATGATGCTGAGTGACAAGTTGGGCTAAAAAAGGTGATGAGTTTATCCCAAACACTAAGCGATTAAATTGGTATTCAGTTGGTTTCTTCTTAACATCCATGTCTCTCCATAAAAATTGATGATATGGCCTATCCTTAGGATACAATTCTACTCTTAAATACATTTCTGCGATGTCGCAAGCCAAAGCAATGGGATACCTTCTGAACCAGAGTAAAACACTAAACAAGTCATTCTGTAATTTGGGACCTTGGTGTATAACATCATTTAGGGCAACATTATTGTACTTAGCTGAAGCATCAAATACTATTCGTACCTTTGTGGTTGATCGATCCTTCTTCACAACAGGAAAGTGAGGTAAGTACCATCTCACTGCTTGGTTATCCTCCATTAAAGGTACCTTTGTCACATATCCCTTTTCAAGATGTTTACCAATTATCTTCTTGTATTCTTCAGCAATTTCTGGTTCTCTAAATAATCGTCTCTCCAGGTTGTATAGTCTCTTCTCTGCCATCTCGTAATTGTTTGGTAAGTTAATAAATTCTTCCTTCCAAGGAATAGCGACTCTATAACAACCATTGTTGTAGGCTATAGATGTTTCTGTCATATTTAAAACCAGATTATCCTCAGCTTTCAATATTGAAAATTCTTCTGTCCCACTAGTATCAACTTCCCAAAACTTTTGTAACATCAAATTTACCTTTTCAGTATCTGTCTGACCTACAGAAAAGAAGGTACAAGCAAAGTTATTACTCAGTTTTGTTTGTTTATTGTCGTCCATGGCACCGATACATGTCCAACCTAATGGGGTAAGACGTGCCACTGGCTGGCCAGGTGCTCCACGAATATCTTTGAATGAAAAATGGAGGTCTGCACAATCAAGGCCAATCAACACATCCACTGTTGGTCGTTATCCTAGTTTAGGAAATTCCAAATGTTGTAAATGAGCCCATTTTGCAGCACATGATTTCCAATCAATGGCCTTCAACTCCCCAGTAACTCTGTCTGCTGTAAGGGCAGTAATTGTCACAGCAGCTCTTCCATCCAAACTTTCAATAGTACATTCCACAGGAGATGTTTCAAAAGCTTCAACATGACCATTTAATACGCTAACATTAACCTTTTGTAACTGTCCTTGTAGACCAAGTTCTGCTGCAACATCTGAGTTGATGTAAGTTTTTGTACTAGCATCATCCAATAATGCGTTCACCTTAATCTTTCTATTACCATTTCTCAAATATACTGGAATTGTCCTCAGAGCAATGGTACCTGGATTTGTTGTAATTGTGGTGTATGATTCGTTTTGACTTGGGTCACTAGTAGCTTTTGGCTCCCCCTCATTTGGAGCACAAATCGTCTTCTTACTGGCCACATCATGTTTACTCAGTAACTGTAGTTCTTCCTTCCCATGTACCACTCCTTTATTTTGACTACTGGAACGAGGACCTCGATCTTTGTGTAGTAATCTATGATGAACTTCTTTGCAGTTGTCAATTCCACATATTCTTGTTCGGTTACAATACTGTCCCAAGTGACCATCACCTAAACAACGGAAACACAATTTACACTGTTTAGCACAGTCCCACCTGTTCTGTAAATCCATCTGTTTAAAGTCAGGACATGCCCACGCTCCATGGGGTTTACTGCACACCCTACGGACTCTTGAACTCTGTCTGTCTTCATTAGTAACCTGCTTGACATTGGATTTACCAAAGAAACTATACGGTACATCTTTCTTAAATTTCTTAACTTCATACCTTCCTGATTTAACTGTGGAAAACCCATGGACTGCTTCCAGGGCTTTTGTTTGAAACTCTACTTCCTGGATAACCCACTCTCTCAAACTTTCAACTGACTCTCGTTTGTGGTTTTCAAATATCCACCTATGATAACCTGATAACATTGTTGTGGGTAGCTTCTTCTGTAATTTCAAATATAACAGGCCATCATTAAGTTCTTCAAAGCGATTGGCTTCCTTTAGGTTAACAATGGCAACATCTAATAAATCTGCAAACTTTTCTATATCTCTGTGACTGCCTGGATTAATAGGCCTGAAGTTATCCACTTCTTCCAAATACAAAGCTATTTGGCGACGCTGTCCTCCGAACTTTCTTTCTAGCCTCTCCTTAGCAGTGTGGTATGCTGTTGCCGAATGTCCCAAACTATCAATGGCCTTTAGTGCCTCCCCTGCCAGACACTGCCTCAACTGTAGCAGTTTGTACTCTGGTGTAGCAGGAGCATTGTCCACACAAGCTGTAAATGCAGCTTTCCAGTTTTGATAAGTCTTTTTGTCACCTGAAAAAACTGGGATTGTTACTCTTTTTAGCTGTTTCCACAAATCTAACCCAATAAGCCCGGGATCTGTACAATTATTCTGACTAGCATTACTCACGGAAACTGACTCAAGACAGCTTCTCTCTTGTGGTGGCTGGTGATCTGGAGGAGCTTCTTGTTGAGGTAGCCCAGGTTCCTTTCTATTTGGCTGTTGTCTATCTTCTTTTTGTTGTTGTAATCTATTTAGGAACTTGTCATACCTCCTTGGTGTGCTTAGTGAATCCAAGACTTCCTGCGCTCGATTCTGCGCATTGCTATATTCTATTTCAATCTTTTCTATTTCATCACTAAGCTTGTCTGCACTCTTACTATCTTTGTCTAACTTGTACCTATCATATAACCTCTCCATAACATTCATAGCACATCCTAAAGCTACATCTAACTCCTCACAAATACCTTTTATTTCTACACTGTCTGTATCCTCTCTCTGAATTACTGTCAATAAACACCTTCTAACCTTTGTAAACCCTGTCTTTGCTGTTGCCTTTTCCCTCTTTAAGTCACTTACTGTTTGTTCAAGCTGTGTGGTCTGAAATCCTCCATCAGAAAGGCCATTCTCTGGCAGTAAAGAAGCTTCTTCTTCTTGACCTTTTTCCTGACCTTCACTCATCCTTAACCATCCTCTGCTACCAGAAAGTTCCTTGTTCTAAAGACCTGTTCAATAAAGAATATTGATATTTTATTGACAGCAATATAAGTAATTAGAAGTAACAAAAATAGTCAATTTAGTCCAATCTTCTGCTAGCTGCTGTATCTTCAGCCTGGCTGTACTGAGTCCTATCCTCTATTCTGCAACAACAACAAA
Source organism: Dysidea avara (assembly GCF_963678975.1). NCBI lineage: Eukaryota > Metazoa > Porifera > Demospongiae > Dictyoceratida > Dysideidae > Dysidea > Dysidea avara. Next base: position 52,970,287 of record NC_089273.1, read on the forward strand.
AGCCTTTTACTCAAAGAACTATTCAAACAACACTCTTACCACTGGCTATAGACAGACTGAAATTCTGTTAAAAAGGTCCTTTTATCCTATCTGTTGACCTGTCATATGACATCACTTTTGTAGATTCTAGGTCATTTTATAAGGTTTCATCTACACATGTTGATGAATCAGTTTCTGTAAACAATTTAATGTTACCCTTTTCTTCAGTGATCATGAGTCCGTGATCATCAGGTACTTCTTCCTGAAGGGAATAAACAGCTTGTACTGCACAGCATCTAACAATGTTCTACTTCTGCCATGATGGTTACTACTGGCGGCCATAATGGCATACAATGGCCTAGCTATGCTGCCTCTGATACAGTGAACCTGTAGTAATTCAACATTATAAATAAACAAATACTAACCTTGCATTCACAGTGGTCACTGAGTAGTACACATGTGGTGTTGGTGGCGAGCAACGCAGTGGCTAGACCGAATACTGCTAATCGATTAAGTGCCAGCCAGCTGGGATGCATAAAGAACCAGGATCATGTGATTCATCACCATGGAAGTGGCTAGGATACAGTAGAGAGGAGCTGTGGAGTTTTACACTGTTGTATAGCAGATAGAATGGAATGATCAATTTGGTAAAAGTTTTAGTAAAGGTCTACTGATGATTTGCAGTACCTGACTGACTGTAAGTTTCATTTTTCATTGTGTACATTTAAATATTCCCACACCTGTGGATGACTAGGCCCAGGTGGCCCAGGTTCTGGCTACTCCCCTGAACCATAGTGGCAGGTCCAGATTTTAAGCTGATAGTCCTAAATGTCTTAGTATAGTTACACTGTACATCATTTAGGGAAAGAGCTGACAATTAATGTTATCATCTAGTTATAGCTTTGTACAGTGAAGCAGACAATAGCATGATAGCTCTTGTTGTCACGTCCATCTTCTTGCTGTCCGTAAAGAAATTTCTGCAAAGAATTCATTTACTTCCTGTGGCCTCATGCAGCTAAATATTTCATATTCTCTTATGACTATAGTAACTTTACATGAACCACTGTCCATTACAGTTTAGTCCTAAACTTTGTGTAGCCACTTTTTTTTAAAAAAAAATTTTTTTATTGAGCTGGTGTGTCTCCTATCAGAATAGTAAAGATTCCTCACAACATAAATATTTGTTACCTCTTCGTAATGGTGGCTGGAAATGTAGTTCATAGCATGATGAGTTCTTGTATTCACAACAAATATTAATTCCGGATCATCAGCTGCTTCTTCCTGAAAGGAATAAACAATATACTAAAGTTATAGGGTCTTTTGCAATATAATTCATCACCATGAGTTTCTTGTCCATGTTGCAGTTCTTTCAAGTATTTCTGCCAAGAATGTAGATGATTCTTCTCACTTCAAATGATGAAAAATGCCATATTCTCTCTTTTGTTTATAGAATACTTTACATTGTTGACTCTCTGGTACAACTAGGTCTAACACCTTATCCAGCCACTTGAGAATCTTCTTTTTCGATTCACTTCCTATGAGAATAATATAGATTGCACACATTATAAACATCAGTTTCATTTTGTTACCTATTCATAATGGTGGATCTATTCTAGTGATATATCACATGACACAGTGAGCTCCTCTTGTATTTATAATAATTATGAGTCCCTGATCATCAGGTACTTCTTCCTGAAGGGAATAAACAGCCTGTACTAAGTTATAGGGTCTTTTGTAATATAATTCATCACCATAATGAACATTGCATCACAAGAAAGAACAAGTCACACACAGCACAGCTGAGGAGACATTGTCATGAGGAATCGGGTTATCCAAGGAGCAACTTTGTGAGCTGTCTGCACAGCATCTAGCAACGTTCTACTTCTGCCATGATGGTTACTACTGGCAACCATAATGGCATGCAATGGCCGTAACTGCCTCTGATACAGTATTATTTACCTGTAGTAATGCAATAATATAAATAAACAAAAAACTAACCTTGTGTTCACAGTGGTCACTGAGTAGTGTGGTGTTGGTGGTGAGTGACACTGTGGCTAGATCAAATACTCTTCGCACACTGCTAATCGATTAAGTGCCAGCTGGGGTGCATAAGGAACCAGAATTATGTGATTCATCACCATGTAAGTGGCTAGGAGACAGTAGAGAGGAGCTGTGGAGTTTCACACTGTTGTATAGCAGATAGAATGGAATGATCAATTTGGTGAAAGTTTTAGTAAAGGTCTACTGATGATTTGCAGTACCTGACTGTCTGTAAGTTTCATTTTCATTGTGTACATTTAAATATTCCCACACCTGTTGATGACTGGCCCTGGGCCCAGGTGGCCCAGGTTCTGGCTACTCCCCTGAACCATAGTGACAGGTCCAGATTTTAAGCTGATAGTTCTAAATGTCTTAGTATAGTTACACTGTATATCATTTAGGGAAAGAGCTGACAATGTTATCATCTAGTTATAGCTTTGTACAGTGAAGGAGACAATAGCATGATAGCTCTTGTCGTTGCAAGTTTGTAGTTCATCTTCTTGATGTCTGTAAAGAAATTTCTATGAATAATTCATTTACTTCTTGTGGCCTCATGCGGCAAAAAAAATTCATATTCTCTCTTATGACTATAGTGACTTTACATGGACTACTGTCCATTACAGGTTAGTCCAAACTTTTGTGCAGCTGCTTTGAAATTCTTCTTTTTTTGAAATAGCTGGCCTATGAGAATAGTAAAGATTGCATACAACATAAATAACAGTTTTGTTATGCTATCTCATCTTAATGGTGGATCTATTCTAGTGATATATCACATGACACAGTGAGCTCCTCTTGTATTTATAATAATTATGAGTCCCTGATCATCAGGTACTTCTTCCTGAAGGGAATAAACAGCTTGTACTACACTATAGGGTCTTTTGTAATATAATTTATAACATTACATCACAGGAAAAAAGGCATCAGACATATCAGAAACTGTATACTAAAACAAAAACACCTTTAAAATTATTCTTTTGTAAGAAAACCTCGCGATACAACAAAACCTTTGGTATATTGTTATATAAGAGTAAGGAGTCCCTGTTATATTTTAGTAACACCGCATGAAATTTTGCTGAAAATGTCATATTCTTCTCCTTCTCTTCTTCTCCTCCTCATCCTCCTTTGCATACTCATTCCCTTTTTTAACTTGTACATCTTACACTGTGATTATTCCACAGCCTTGGTTTTGCTATCACAAGTTCTTTGGCTAGATAAGTTTCTTCAGTACGAATCTTGGAACTCCACCTCTCTTGCGAGAGCCACCATAAGCGATTTTCTCAAAGTTTGATTCATTCACCCTTGCACTTCATGGGACAATCTTTGATATGTGATTAAACATATGGAGTAGTTTTGCTTGATTATGACTTGCCGTTTTTCTGGGAAGTGGTGAGTTAATTTCCACACTTGTGCTCATAGGACAGTAACGTCGCCTACGCTAATTGCTGATTTATTTTGCGGTCTTTTAGAACCCTATCTTAAATTTAAGACAACTCTAACTACAGTAGTGTTTATTTACAGTTGCTGAACTCAGTGCAAATTCGGCCGTAAATGTCAACGCTAGGTGAACATGAATAGTGTAGTAACCTCAATGAACTTGCTATCACGTGTGCTATTCTTACAAGTGTTTGATGTTCAGTTGTTATGGGTCTGAAGTAGTTAACGCAGCCCACAACACAGCTTTGTTTGTGCATTTCAAGGTAGGTTTTAGGTGTGCGTTCTATTAGAGTTAGTCGTTCGTGTAAATAACTCACAGTAGTTGCGCGCCTTACTTTCCTTGGCCGCACGACTCACTACCGTGAGTCTTGATTAGGGATCATGAAGGTTTGGGCTTTTCTGGCCAAAAATATTATCCTAAAGTCAGCCTGAAAATGTCTTCATGGCACCTTGGCAGTGTTGGTTAGGTATAACCAATCCCAAGATGCAACACTAAATCTACAGGCTTGATTTTTCACTGTTTGATGTCACTTCAGCCCAACAGGTGCCTTTTGGCATTACTTTGGCATTACTGCAGTTCGTACATACGTAAGCACACACTGTGTTGTACATACAATGCAGTTCTTTTTGCTGACAAAGATAATAGAAGGTTTCCACACATGGTAGCATGGTACGGCTTCCCCGTGGATGACTATTACACTTATCACCCATATTATCTGTAGTGACTGGATTGATTGTAGAGATGTTTCTCCTATTTGTCAGGACCAGCCTTAAGGGTAGTCAGCCGCTAGCTAGGGCCCCGGGGCTAAGAGGCCCCCCAAAGCTGGGGCTCCAGTTCTCAAAATGCAAATTCAGTATATAAAACTACACAACTCGTACTTTTAAGAACACATACACTGTATACAACTTGTCGCTTGAGGAACGCATCTCCAATATCACGTGATAGCTAATCTATATAGTAATGAACAGTATTAATTTAAAGCAATAATTATACTGGAATGTATTCATGGCTGCACACATGGAGTACATTAAGAATTCATCAAATGTCATTAGCTTTCCACTACAATGGGTAAAGAGGCAAGAAATCATGTGATTGTGTTGATTTAAATCTTCAGGTCTTGAGTGGTGGTGAGGTTGTTGGTTTCGATTAATTAAGGCGAGCCTGAGCGAGCCCCACACTAGCTGGTCAAACCCGTGTGTACGAGCGTCAAGTATACGGACATAGTGAACGATCAAATGCGGCGATCATCGTATGTACGAGCGTCACGTTTACGATGATGAACGAGAATGTAACGGTAGAACGTATGTACGAGCGTCACAAACACGGATGGCAAACGAGAATGTAGCGGTCCAAGGTATGTACGAGCGTCACGTATACGGATAGCGAACAAGAATTTACCAGTCCATGCTACCACGTGTGCAGATTGTGCCACATGGCAAGTAATGTGGAGACTGGTGAAGCACGAGAATAGAGGCTACGAAGAAGGAGAGAGCGCGACCGAATTCGCAGACAGACAGAAACACCTGAACAAAGAGATGCAAGGTTTAATATAATCAGTTTACAACTCTAGTAGAATTACTCAACCATTTTGTATAGATTGGCTAGGCGCAGAGAGTATGATAGGAATAGATGTACTACTATAAGATTACAGCAGAGTCAGTCAGAAATAGAAGAGAGCCTCAGGACAAGAAGAGAGCAGGCTAGGACAACAAGACGGACCGAAACTGCTGAAGAAAGAGAATCAAGGTAAATTTGCAGGACAGTACTTTGATTTTATTCCTACATGTACTGGTACTTCTGCTACTTCATACAGACCGGCAAATGTCAGTATCAACATCAATTGATCAGGCTCGCCCCACAATGCTTTTATCCTTTGTCTAGTATCTATAATGTTGTAAGTAGAGGCTGTTGGGTGGAGAGATCATGAGATCAGGCATCACCAGATGGGCTACTCTGTGTCACAGTATGGTTGTGGTTTGATTACTGGTAGTGGCAAGACTCTGCAAAGATTGAAGATGATCAATAGCGTATAGTAATAAATTATGATTTTACACAATCACATTTAACGTAGTTAGAGATACAATACACTGTAGAAACAGCAATATATACACACACGTAGATGGCAGCTAGTATTACAACAGCTAATGCTAAGCTAGTGTAGTATATTCTTTACACAACAAGTATGTTGGACGTAGCCCTATATGGGCTAATGATTTTTGTGTAGGCATGCTGCATGGAAAGTGGCTAAGAACCACTTCATCTGGGGAGGCCACCCAGAATACTTTGCTTAGGCCCCAGAATCTCTAAGGCCGGCCCTGCCTATTGTTCTTCATTTATAATGCTGTGTGGCAGGTTGACTATTGGGGTACACATTCAAATGCAAAATTAATTTGATGGCATACCTGGTGCCTGACTTTCCTGTAATGTGGTATTAGTGGGTTCATTAATTATAAAATAGTGACTAACAAGTTGAAAGAAAATTAGAAAAATTGGGGATCAAAGTGAAATAACTAATAACAAGAGGTTGTCTATACTTGAAGATATACCTGTACTAATGGTCATTAATTTAGAGATTCAGTGTCCACTATATATCGTCAGGTTTATCCACTATATATCTTTGATCCCTTAAAATTTTTGTGGTTCTTATTAATTGCAGTCACAAGGTATGTCACAACTACCAAATATTGGGAATCACCAGTTGTTATGAGACATGACCAACAGTGGAACAATGGTATACAGTATATATTTATGTGAATAAATACCCACACGACCGCCGCTAAAATGAGAAAGTGCAATACAAAGAGAACAGGTCATAAAAGTACAACATAGAGGTGTGTATATAAACAATTAAGCTATAAATGACAAGTAAGTATACAGTTATAGGTCACTAGTTATTCTTAAATGGCTAAGCTCCACGAGGAACCTCTGATTTGTAGACTTCATTTTACAATGGGTTGTGATCCATGCACAATAGCACTAGACCAACTGTGGGACATGATAAATCAAAATGTTGAAGAGAAAGTAGTAGAACCAAAATCTTTTTATGGAGCTTGATAGGGTGAGCATTACCATCGTCAATGTTGTGACAAACGGCTGTTGTCCTATCCAGAACATCGCAAAGAATTCCTAAGCAGCTTAGTTACACTTGGCTTCAACTTGTTACTTAATTGGAGAGAGCGACTGAGCTCTTAAGTCTCATATTTTTCTCCACTGTGTTTGATAAGAATAAATGAAAGATAATGAGGTCTTACTTTAAAGGAATATTTTGTTTACACTGTGAAACCATTCAAGTTGATGATGCAATATTACTAAATTGATATAATAATAAAGTACTGGGTGAAGAAGCTTCAATCTCATAATATTGCAGCTGTTATAGAATATGATATAACTAGATACACCGGACATGTTCAATGCTGCACAATAACTAGTGTTCATGTATCACAACATGGAGTGTTACCATCCTCATTATCCAAGTGCTACATACCAGTTGTCACTAATTGTCTACTCTGCTGTTGTGCAGCTGGAAACATGTCACCCTCACTTTTATCTTACCTTTTTAATTTTTATCTCACCATTTTATTACACTTTTCTTTATAATTGGTGTACAAGTTCTGTTTCAAGATTGCATATAAGATCCAGAATTGTATAGCATAAGTCGCCTATTATCGAACGGTAAGTATTATCGAATTTAACACACTAGGTGAGCTACTCAATATACCAAAACCATTAATCACCAACGACTTTTTGAGCTGTATGGACCACCAATACAACATTTACAACAATTTTCTTCAGTGGTTTCTATTGGTAAAGGGCTCCAGAGGCTTTAGTGGATATGCGGTGGCATGAAGCGAGCAAATGCAAGATTACAATTATTTTAACAAACATCTGTAACTTCTCACCATAACAATGCATGTACTTTCAGTTTGGATCATTCAATAGAGGAGTCTTTGTTCTCCCTGAATACCAAGGTTAAAGTAAATCAAACAAACAGGCCTCAAGTTATGAGCAAAACGATATTGCCAATAACCCATGAATGGTGTATTCAATCTCCGCAAAATTTCTGTTACAGATTTTTATCTGGTAGTTGGATATCCCATAGAAACCTCAAAGTGACAGGGTATTTCCCTAGTGTGTTATTCATTGGAATGTGCAAATTGGTCATTGAGTGAAGTACGGCTGTTTGATACTTTGTACTGGTGTTTGAGGAGTGGTAAATGACAGGCTCTACTGTTTCACACATAACTCACAATTTGTTGGTGTGATTTGAATACAACTTGGTATTCAGAGAGACCAAAGGCTGCTCTGTTGAATAGTCCAAACCAGAAGTCTGTGTGTTATTGTGGTAAGGAATTATTAGTGATTATTGAAATGTGTTCGACAAATGACGACTTGCACTACCTGATCCAGGATTGCCTTTTCAATGATTAGAGACTTTCTATTAGGGATGCCACGACATTATGTCATATTTTATGGAGATTTGTGTCACAACATAAGTAATTCTTAGTTTTTCAACGCATTTTACTTATGAAATGATTTATGTTTACAAAATATCAACTTAAATATTGGTGGTATCTTTACAACTATGGCATTAACAACAACTTATTTGTATTTTTCTTCTACCATCTACTACATTACAATGAATGACAAAGGTGTGCATCATTAAGAAATATTCATGTCATGACAAAGAAACATATCATGGAACTTTATGTCACGACATGTCGGTATGTCACGACTATCATGTCATCTCTACTTCCTATATAGTAGATATATCTCTGGTTGAGGAATCACCACATGTAGCTAGTGTGGGTAAATGTAAAGTAGTGAAAATGGTAATAAATAACTACCTTATAGTAGTTACTATTATGATCACAATTATGATGTCTGACCTAAAAGTACGTCAATTCATAAATATTATATGTAGGAATATGTTCAAAGCCTATACAGGCCACTAATTATAATCATCCATGTACTTTTGCTATTGTCCACAGGTATAGCTACTGTATTCAACATTGACAGCAACTTCCGGATAAAGGTCAGCAGCCAGGTGCTAGCCACCTAAGAAGCAGCTAGCTACAACAGTAATATGCAATAACTATTTTGTTTATAGCTGGTGAATATTAATTACTTGTAAATGTATTGTATATCTGATATGCATAAAATTAATACATGATGCATTAAGCATAACTAGCTCATTATGTGAATGTTTATAACAACTGATTAGGGATCTGTAATACATATCAATGTGGCAATATCTTGATGCAGAAAATATAAGTATCACGATACTGTACTTAGAAATATCGATATAATTATCAAGGTTTGCTAGTAGAACAGTGAGTGATTGCTCTATTACTGTAATAGTGATCTCTCAGATACTCGAACAGAAAGCCTCTCTATTACCTATGCTATTATGTGCAGTGTTGTGAGAAGCCATACAATAATGCATGTTTAAGTGCTGCTGTTATGGCTAAAATATTCTTACCCAGGTCTTCTGAAAACAGTAGTTGTTATACTTTAAGAATAAAGAACTGCATCTCTAAGCAGTAAACAATCTGCTGTATATAACAGCCATCTTGACAACTCATGAAAATGCAGAGTAATCTGGACAAGCCTTTGTGGGAGCATGCATTGAACTGTTTGTGGTATATAGCTAATTGTCTGGGTAGTGTATAGAGGCCACATTACCATAGGCATCTAGATAGAGATGTACTTTTTAACAGCATAAGGATGTGTTTTTTTTCCATACTAAAAATGAATCAACACACTAGCTAATTGTCAAATCTATACATCTGTCATTTATTTGCATTCTCTAAATACAGATATCTGTATACTAGGGCTGAAACGGATAGTAGTTTTTACTATCCGGATATCCTGAACAAAATCTTTCCAGATATCCTACGGATAGTGACATCATCACTTGCTATAAAAGCATTGTATATTTTGTTGTGAACATGTTTGTTTTACTAGTACTTTAGAATAAACTATAACACTTAAATGAAGATTAAGTAAGTTTGTAATAATGTTTAACTGGATCAAGGAAACATTAACATAAAATTGCTTCAAATTATTAGAAATTATCCTGATGGCATCAAATCACTATCTGGATAATACGGATATCTGTTTCAGCCCTACTGTATACACAATGAATGCAGAATTGGTGTTGGCTTTTTAAATAAGAATTATAGTACAGGTAAATTGGAATATATTGTTACAACTATTAGCTAGCTAGTACCAGTCATACCTACAACCATGACCACTTCATTATAGTATTAAGACTTAACAGTGCAAGTACTGAGGGTCTGTAGAACTCCTTGTCCTACAGCCTGTGTAAAGTTGTTATAGTATTGTGATACGGTATCGTATCAAACAGTTTATTGATGGCGATACATGATACATAGAATTCACTGTATCACAGAACACTACAACTGATACACTCCACTGACACACATGTGTGTAGCTATATGTAGTTATACATATGTACCGATAGGCAGTACATAACTAAAGCTGTTTCTAATAGTTCAGTGTTATATGTGACCGGGGCTGCGAAAATAGGGCATGTGGGCACAAAGTACACCCCATCACTCTACCGGTCATATCTCAGTACTGGAATGGTATTCTTGCATTCTGTAACTTGCATCATGCTACCAATTAAATGCTTACTAAGAGCTGAAAATTGCAATGCCATAGCATAATGGTACAAAACGTTATGGGTGATTAACGTGTGAAAAAGTAGGCAAAAATCATGTGCCCACATGTCCTATTATCGCAGGCCCAGCTCATTCTTTTAACCAAATTACTAGTGTATTTTTTAAATTTACCAATACTAGTGATGGTGAGACACTTAGCATGCTGTCATAAAGCTTACTATTTAAATTTCAATCAAACAAAACTTTGTCAACTAACCAATAAGTTGGTACAAGAAAAAGAATCACCTGGGATGCATGCATGATTGAGGCATGATAAGATTGAACTCAAGATTGATTTTGTGAAGTGCCTCCACTCCACCTACAAAATTGATACATACACAAGGAGCAAAATTTTAATTTCATACTGATAAAATTTCTCATAGACAGATATGCAATATTGCAATATATTGCAATATTAGTCTTTATCAGTAGGAAAAATAACTTAAAATCTCCACTTTGCAATTGTAAGTTGTATAAATGTATGACACCACCTACCCCAGGTGGGTGGGGAATTGACATTGTAACCCAAGTTGTGCCCAGGATGTGCAATAACGCCTCATGCGCAATAACTTTGTTCCAAACAAACCACAACATACATACGTTATATAGATTACCACAAACATATACTATAATATACAGCAACTATAACGATGCGTGTTACAATAATAATTGTGACCGATTGCAAGCCTGTGAAAATAGCTAGTCATGTGGGCACATAAAATTTGCCTACTTTTTAAAATTGTAATAATGTATAACTTGTTGTGTGATTACGTTATGGCCATGTACTTTTTACCACTTATTCAAAATTTAGTTGGCTTTATAATGTTAGTTACAGAATGTAAATATGTGGTCCCTGTGGCAAAATATAACCTGTTATGTGATGGGTTGTAGTTTGTGCCTTGTTTGCTTTATCTGAATGGTCAGTCTGTGTGAAAATCTAGATCTCCAGAAACAACAGATACAAGCATCTTCTATTTGGCCTGCATGAAACCCTCAAATCAATGTCACTTCCCACCCACCCAACCCGGGTCATAAAGTTGGTGTATTTAGATCAATTGTAAGACACACAATAACTACATGTATGTATGTACTACATTGAGTTTTGTGTATAATGTAATTCTCAGTTTAAATCTTATGATTGGGCCCCAGGAGCATGAAAGTGGTAGCTGTGCAACAACAGTTTTGTAGTACCAATATTCTTTTTCATAACTAGAGCAGTTAGGAAAGGAGTACAAGTGGAGTATTATATTATACCCATTCAGGGGCAGATCTAGGATTTCAGAAGGAGGGGTGCTAACATGGACATTTATATATGTGGCAAGAAACTTGATACAACTAGTGTGAGAAGCACACTCAGCATGCAGAGCATGCTCTATCTAGGGGGGTCTGGGGGCATGCTCCCACAGAAAAAGTTTGCAAATTTGGCCTATTGAGATTGAATTTGGTAGAAATTTTGAGTGAAAAATGATGTCACTTTGTTTATGCGATACCATTATTCCCCTACAGCTTGTCAATGTAACTAAAGTACATAACCATGTAGCTAAAATTCAACCTTAGACTAACATCTTAAAGAACTAGTAGTGGAAACATATGGTATCAGCTGCACATGATCAAATTTTGTGTTTGGAAGTATAGCATAATTTATAGTCTCATGGCTTAAACTACATTAGCTGTCCAAACAGTAGAGAGGGCAAGTGTGAGTGGAGAGGGCAAGTAGACTGACTCACCAGTGTACTGCATGTGCACTCAGCTGTATAGAATTCTCCAGCTAGGGGTGCTCTAGATCTGGTGGCATATATACTCTCAGATCCCTTGGAAATTTTGGAAAATGGCTATCACAAGATTGAATCTAGAAACTATTTTTAACCAAGGTGGGTACAAGATGAAAGCGTTCAGTTGGAAGTGATTTTAATTAAAAAACAGAATTATACACTGTTTCTTGTTATTGAATTTAAGAAAATGTATAATAGTGGCTTGTCAAAGAGTGTATAGGTACGTAAGGCCAAGGAGAATATTTAGCACACAGGATTGGATCTACTTCATATATAGCCACTGTTCTGTGGTGCTATTTTAATCTAACTGTTAAAATGATGGATCCATCCATCACCATAATTTGTTTTACAACTAGTCTACAAATATAACTAGTTTTTGGTCACAACTAACCCCTTTTTAGCACACAATGATCATGACAACATAAATGTTGCAGTATCATTTAAGCTTAAAGTTGAGCTTCAAGGGATTTGATAGTGCAAACTCCAGAAGCTGCTAGATTTAGACAAATGTAGCATAAGATTTGATCAAGTAAGAAAAACAAAAATGAACAGCTCTCAGATGTTGCAGCCTTGTGAACTTTTATCATGTAATGGTAAGAAATTCACTATTATTATAATACTATTGTTGTACTTGCAAGAGAAGCATTTCAACCCAAGAATCAAGTTTGTAGAGGAGCCTAAAAAAACTTAAACTATTTGACAGAAAAGGTTATTTTCAGAATAGATTTTCAATTAATGATGTTTATACAATTTATAGTACATTAAAGGTATGATTGGTATCTGGCAGGATGTTTGGTACAATGGTGAGGGTAGCAGTGCAAGGTCTAGAAGAATAGGTTCAATTTCAGCTTGCATTCTGGTAACTTCTTGAAAATTGTAGTTTTAATGATGGATGTTCTATTAGAGTAGTTGACTGGAGTATTTCGGATTTAGCAGCTTCTAAGGTAAGACTTATTCCAGAAATATAATTTTGAACCCCTCTTAGTAATTCTTGGATAAGATTAGCTATTCCCCTTGCTTTTTTCATTGCCCAAACATGCGTATAAAATGCAACTGCACCTATACTACGGCTTCTAGAAGCTTCCTAGCTTGCTCATTGCAAAATTTTGGAGGAGGGGGTGCTTCAGCCCCCCAAGCACCCCTCCTAAATCCTTCCTTGCCATTACATGCATAATCCCACACTTGAGTAGCCTATAGCCTGACCTTCTGGAGATGGAAGAATGCAGTCTTGTAATGCCACAACATTTGAATTATTGTACCACACCAATATTATTCTCATTATGAATTTTACAATGTAATGCTATCAGGGGATACAGGAAGAATGTGATTGATTTTAATTTTAGCTCAAATATTTGGCATAGCCATTCTTCCATACAAGGGCATACAAAGTATTGCACAACAATAATAACCACACAGAAGCACAACACAAACAATATAGACCAGCCATTATGAACAGAACAACCAACATTGAGATATCTGACTCATGACTCATCTTTGACATTCCTGAAGTTTGAATAATTTGTGTTATAGCTCTATATGTAGTTCATTGTGAATCCTTTTTTTGTAGAGTCTGTATTGAGCAGTGGCTGGCAGAGACTATACACCTGACTACTCCCACAATGTTGTTCATATATATCCACATCTTTCCTTGGGATAAAATTAGGTATAAAATACATACTTTGTAATCACATGTCAAACTTCCTTCATCTTGGATACTGAACATTGCAGTAGTAAGCTTTTCACATTAAACCCTTGTGATCATTATTAAATATCTTTATAGCAAAACACTTTAAATTACTTGGCAGATGGCATGTAATTTTAACTTAATTAAATGTTTCATGTGTATAATTATTATTGTGTTTTTGTTACTGTATACAAGTATACATGCATTGGTGTATTCTTTTTATTTTATCTTGCACTCCAACAAGGGAGAATGGCTTTAGCGGATTGTTGTGAGGTTAAATTATAAATCAATCAATCAATCAATGACCTGATTTTAGAAATATATAGATATCCACACTTATATGTGTCACCACTAAAGCACTTATCCACCTAGTAAAATATTTCACATAATTTCTTGTAATTCAGGATAATGACTACTGATCTAATCACTGCGAAGTTGAGAAGATGTTTGTAATGAATAGTGAAAAATTAGCTATTATGTGTTCAAGTGCTACTATAACATAGTAAAGTACTTTTAGTCTTAAACAAGGAACAAGTTTTATAATTGTAGGTGGTTATAATTATTACTTTTAGTAATAGTTTCAATTTTTCGTAAACATTAAGTAATACTTTTAGTTTTACGTAGTATAAGTTTCAATGTAAAAATTGGGGGCACTTTCATAGTTTTATATACTTTCAAAATATCATAAAAACTTCAGTTTTAGATAACTAAAACTAAAAGCCCCAACTATAACTATTTAGTTAACTAAAACAACACTATTGCTCGCACATTGTATCCATATGCATGGCTTTATGACTCATGCATGGTGTATTATAGCAATCCATATCTTTGCTACATTTCATCATCCACTTCACAAAACCTAGCTTACATCTCATACACTTGACACTTCCCACAACTGTAAGATTATTTGCCTGATGCTAAGGTACTTGGCAATTACCCTTACTGATAAACTGTTTCAATTTAATTACACTAAGCTTATTTTATAATACATGTTTATAGAGTTATTAGATGGATTGATAAGTACAGGACACCTGTATGCTTGTTTGTATAATGTTGGACTATAACTGTAGTACATAGATAATACCTAAGTGTTACAATGTGTTGTAATGGTGTGTGTAGTGTAGACTATAATTGAATTTCTATACTTAGCTATAAATTATTGCCAGAGTAAAATTTTAAGTCCTATATCACATCTTCGGCTTGCTCGCTTCTCATTTCCAGATTGCTGAAGTAATTTAATTTCCTAATGTCCTTAGTGTATGCTGAAACATCTAGTAAATGTAATGTATCATTATACTGAAGAGCTTTCATAATCAATCTTAAGCATTCCTCAGTAAGTGGGTTGCCCCAAATATACAGCACTGTTAGAGTAGCATTGATAGATAATTCTTCACAAATCACACTACAGACATCATCAGAGATATTGTTATCACCAACCCTAAGATGAGTCAATTTGCTGTTGTCCCGCAGTGAAGTATACAGTTGCACAGCCCATCTAGTGGAAGAGTAGCTGTTATAAAATATATTTAGCTTTTCATCACACTTAAAGTATTTTAGTAAAAAATTGGGGTGTTTCCCCAACATGTTAATTTACTGTTGCTAATAGCCAACTCTTTCACCTTACAAGTGATGATGATATCACTGAGGAAACTGTCTGAGGATGAAGAAAGATCGTTGGAATTCAACAACAAGACTTCTATTGTTATGTTACACTTTTGGACATAACGGTGTAGTAATCAGAGTCTGTAATCTTGAATATAATGTGTCTCCCTTCCAGTTTTTACCGGATAAGCAGGTTAATAATGTTGCTACATCTTCTATTGCTGCAACTTCTAAGTTAGTAGACAATTGGGACAAAGGGAGCCAAATTCTTCACTAAATTCCTCCTGAATAATACTACACATTTCGTTGTCGCCAGTTTTTGTAATGATAAAATTCCAGCTGTTTACAAAGGAGGAAACACAAGTTAATAGCAGATGTAAATGGCAGAAGATGAGATCTCATAGTTTCAGATAGCTGATGAAAATTAAAGTAACAAGTTTATGTTAAGTAGGTTATATCATGTAATGACATTAATAGAGAATTATTAATATTTGTGGAGCTGCTTTATGGTAGGACAATTTAACTCTTGCATATAGTCATTCCAACAAGGGATTACACCTGGTGTGGATATCCAACAGGTAACCTTATACATTGTATAAACTCCAGTGTTAATGTGTTTAGTAGTGTGTGGATGACAAACAAGATGGGCATATTCCAACACGTAACATGGGCAATACATTAATTTGTATGTAATAGATTTAAAAGTAGAAGAGTTGTAGAGACAGTGATGAAGGGACCCTTAGGCCTATGTCCAGCATAATAACAAGCATAATAGGCTGGAGTGCTATGCCAGCACAATGCTAGCATGCTAGGTGGATATTTCAAACTAGGGAACTTAATCACATTAAAATAGACCAATACTCCCTAATAGAGTCATCAGTGGAAACTGCAAACTGCAATAGAGCAATCAAATGTATTGTACACTGGTGTAATTTAAAAAAAAAAAATTAAAACATGGGAATATATAGATCACTGAAAAAAGAAAAGAAACAAGAGTCAAACAAGCCAGCACCAGGGGCATATATAGCCAGGGTTTTTTTAAGGGGGGTTCCAACAGCAGTATTGGGTTAGCAGAAATAGGGGTCTGAGGGCACAGCCCCCAACCGCTAAGAGGCTTTCAATATTTTAATGCATCAAAACTCAGCAAATTACTACATTTTATGCAAAAGTACATTAATTATAAAGCATATTATAAGTGCCCCTGGGATGAAGCTAGTACTAGATAAAGCTACCTAGTGGAAACAGACAGCATAACACATAGAAACACATATAGTAATCTGTAAGTGATGGTTATCTCACTGGTATAGGAACCATGAATCCACTGATACAAATGACATGACTTACAATCAAAACATTATAACTATACAAATATGCATAGCATGAATCATTTTGCATAACACAAGTGATAAATTACTGGGGTTCTATATCTTTAAACACTGCACACCAAAGCTACAGCAGTATAAGGTTATGCTCAGTTTTGCATTTAATGTTAGAATATCTGAAAAGCTTCACTAATGAAGTTCCTTAACATATGGATATTTACATGCATGTTCTATTAGAGTATACCTGACTGCTCTATTAGAGTATAGCTATACCTGACTGCTCTATTAGAGTATATACCTGACTGCTTTATTAGAGTATATTGATCTTTTTAACAAGTTTTGAAGAGGGCTCATGTTACCTCTGTAAATCCTTCTCTGAGAGATTAATATAAGCTGTATAAATTGTTGTGCTGTGCCATTACAACATTTTGTCCTGCCACACTAAATGGTGTTTTATTTATTAATGCTTTATAGTACACACACACAAGCATGAGCTCAGGTACACACATAGATACAAGATTGACAATACATATGGTGTACTAAAGGTCTGTAGGCTTGTGCATACAGCCAAAAGTAGTAATTATAAGATGATAAACAAGATCACATGATAAATTGTCTAAAGCAGTGTGTAGTTAATCGAGAAATGATCGGTAACACACCGACTACAGGGACAGAGTGTATGAGGATTGAGGGGGTCATAGTTATGAATAAAATGATTCCAGAAGTGGGACTTGACTCTGTTCTTGATAGTGTCAATAGACAGATTAATGCCAATTAATGGAAGCGCATTCCATTACTGACAGAAACCTTACAAGAGTCCTACTTGCAGAAGTCTAAATTTTATAGGGGGGTTTTGGAACCCCTCACAGAGGACTCATGCAAATAAACATTCTCAGTGCTTATCTGCCCCTGATTTAAGAAACCAACTGTTTTTTCATTGGCATATCCATTGAGTCCAAATAGAGATCTCTGTGTGTTTAACATGCTGGCTTGTTTGACTCTTGTTTCTTTAATTTTTTCAGTGATCTCTATTCCCATGTTTTATTTTAACAATTATTTTTACACTAGTTTGTTATAATCAATTATGGATAGCTATAATGTGATAATAAGAGGTGTTGGTGGTGCTTTATATTACTACACATGTATATCAAGTCAGTCATCATGTACATTAGATGTTAAATAGTTATCGAATACTATCAGTGTTAACAAACACCAATGTATAGTGTCTATTGAATACACATTGTACTATACAGCTTAGATATATCCAACTATAGGCAACGTATAGCATGCTGTGGTTAGCAGTAGTATGGCTTCAGCTAGGTGTTCACAATAAGCCAATACCCAGTGGTACACAACAACATTGAATAAACTTAATAAATTGTGGTTGAAATATGCGTAATGTCAATTATGCTTTGAAAATTACCTATTATGCTATTGAGCAGTGCTCAAAAATCCAGCCTATTATGCTCAAAGTTATGTTCTAGATTATGTCTGAGAGCTGACTGTTCTATTAGAGTAGCTATATCTGCATTTCCTGACTGACTGCTGTATTAGAGTAGTGACTGCTCTATTAGAGTATCTTGATCTTATTTCCATAAAGTGTGAATAATCAGTCAAGAAATATAATACTGCAAGGTTTTTGATATGAAATGCAGTAATAATGCACAATTTGTTCACGTTGACAGCAATTTTAGTGTGCATTGCACAGTTTAATTAAAATTCTTGAAAATTGTCCTATTATGCTGGCATAATGTTTGACGCATTTGCTAGCCTATTATGTTTGAAATTACGCCTGCATATTCGGCACAAACCTAAATTAATTAACACGTAAATTTGAATAGATTGGATAGCTACTTATTAACGCATATTTCTCTTGCAGAGAAGATCAATGGCAAAGTGAACCTACAAGTAGCAAATTTGCTTGAAAGTGGATGTTGGCATTGCAATATGCATTTAATAGGTCATGGATGTGAAGAAAGACATAGGAAGAAAAGTTATGCTGTCTTTATCCCCAAAAGGTACTCACATTTTGCTTTAGCCTTGTGGAAAAAATAATACGGAAGATGATGGCAGATTTCATATGCAGTTCTTTTAAAAAAGTACTTTTATCAGATCCTTTTGACTTCATCTTTACTAGTGAACCTAAAATTCTTCCAAATTAACTTCTACGGTTTCTTTTGTGGTTGGAATAGATGTCTAAGGTGGTGTTTACTGGAGTGCTCTATTAGGAATTTGGAAAAACATAGATGATCTCTATTATGAACCACTACCGTGGTATTATAATAGAACAGTCACTTTATAGTGAAATACTCTAATAGAGCATTCA
This sequence comes from Dysidea avara, assembly GCF_963678975.1. Lineage (NCBI taxonomy): Eukaryota > Metazoa > Porifera > Demospongiae > Dictyoceratida > Dysideidae > Dysidea > Dysidea avara. Next base: position 52,989,130 of record NC_089273.1, read on the forward strand.
CTGGTTAAAGTGTTCCAAAATAATTGTAAGAAATGTTGCTAACCTAGGAGCATAATGAGAACACCGAAAAGAATAATATATGAAATTTTGGGAAGGTATTTGACTGAGACCTAGAAGGGAGTTAAGTGATCGTAGCTGGAACAAATATTTGCATTGTTAGAAACTTCATTCCAATTGAATTTAGGATTACTGATTTCATACTACAGGAAAATTGTATGATGTATGGTAGCGGCATGGGATAATAGCTACTATAAAGTGGCTAACATATGAAGGGTACAGGTAACAGTATTGTAGTCACTTCATGATGTATGGTAGTGTCATGTGATACTAGCTACTATAAAGTGACTATCATATGTGACCGAATTTGCGAAAAGGTACCTTTTCCACACATTTGATATACCAGCAAACAAAATGATGTAACATTTGACTCCTTATACTGATTACTTGCTCTTAGTATCAAAATGTAGCCAGATACTGTGGCTACATTCATTGAAACTTTCAAGCAATTATAGGCCATAATCAAAAGGTTATGAAGCTTTAAAGTTCAAAAAAGTGGTCAAATTTTGTGTGTGAAAAAGGTACCTTTTCGCAAATCCGGTCACATATGAAGGGTACAGGTAACAGTATTGTAGTCACTTCATGATGTATGGTAGTGTCATGTGATACTAGCTACTATAAAGTGGCTATCATATGAAGGGTACAGGTAACAGTATTGTAGTCACTTCATGATGTATGGTAGTGTCATGTGATACTAGCTACTATAAAGTGACTATCATATGAAGGGTACAGGTAACAGTATTGTAGTCACTTCATGATGTATGGTAGTGTCATGTGATACTAGCTACTATAAAGTGGCTATGGTATAGGTAACAGTATTGTTAAGATTAAAGTTGAAGTCTCAACTCCCAGAAGCTGTAAAATGTTTATATCTAATAATAAAAGTAATAAAATGTAGTCACAGCTATAGCAGAGTGACAACTACATGAATGAAAGATTATCAATTTTCACCAGTGGACTTGTGATAAACTATATAATCATAGCACTTGAATATTGTAGGGAAATGATCTGGTCTAACTTATTCACATTGTGGTTATTATTGAGTATCTTCTTTGAGTTGTGTAGTTCAAAAGATGTTGTAGGTTAGTTGTTCACATTGGTGAAGAGCACTATATGTTAATATACATCCCCTCAAATGTAATAACACTAGTAGAAGGATAACTTATAATTGGTCAGGTATAGAATATCTGGTAGCAGGAGTCTAGGGGTGTTGCCGCCCCACACGGTATAGCTTGTTAACATTAATTTCACAATAATAATAATAATTATTATATTGTTACAAAACAGATCAAAAAATTAGCCTGCATTTATAGCTAAAATTGAAAGTATTCACTATAATTCATAGCTACAAGCTTTTGTCAAATGGTCTTACACAGCACAAATATTTATACATATACCATGAGTTAACTTTTGATACTGCAAAGATAACATTTTAACATGGCAACAAAATTTAGAGTGAGGGGGCTAAATAATGGAAACTTATTGATACAACTTACATTCATAAACACTCAATATATCAAACAAGTTCATTGCCTGCTTATACGCTGTATAAATCATTAGTGGCTAGTTGACTGTTCTATTAGAGTATATTTCGATTTTAGTAACTTCAATTTCATACGGTGGAGAACCACTGCTGGTAAGTTGTACTAGCAGCCCAACAAGAAATACGTTACTTATGAGCATAACATATTCTATGACTGCATGGACTATATAGCTACAGTTTATAGTGTAAATTCTTGTGTGTTAGTTTGACCATCTCACATTGTCACTTAGAAGAGATTATCCCTTTCCCTTACTGTCCTTCCCTTTACTGTTTATATCTTCTGATGGTCAATTATTATACTTAAAATGTAGTTACACCTGTACAGCTTCTACTAGCTTTATAGTGACCACATATAGCAGCTATAGCAGTGGCGGATCCAGGGGGGTTTCATTGGTTTCCACGGAAACCCCCTTTGAAAAATGATTGCGTAACAATTAAATGTTTTAATTATCGCGGCGTGCGTCTCGATCGAGATACTGTAATTAGAGCAGTCACAGTAGCTACTAAAGTAGTGTGTAGGAAGTTTTTAATATATTTTATGTACTATTACTAGGCTGTGACCTTTTTTTTTTTTTTTTTTTTTTTTTGGTCTCACCTTACCAAACCAGACGATGTAGTGCAAACGTTTGCGTATCTCATGTCAATATATATCTCCACCTTCTAAACTGGAAACCCCCTTTATAAATTCCTAGATCCGCCACTGTATAGTTAAAAAATATTTGAAGGGGCTCCTCTTAATTGTCTTTTACCACATATTGCAGTTTAGACGTCTACAGCATGCACATCTGTATAGACCATGGCTAATATTTTTCGCTGATGAACAGTATTCTCCTTGGGTTCACTTTCTGGACCAAGAAAACATTCTTTCTCAGTATCACGTGATCTCCTAGTTTTCTACTACAGGTCTAGGTCTAGATTTACCAAGCAATCTCCCGTTCCACTCCAATTGCATGCTAACGTTAGACTATCTTACTACCGACAGATTGGTGAACGTTCTATTAGAGTGTTTTAAATTTCGTAACGAAATACTTCATTATTGGACTAGCGCACGCGTGTGCGCATAGCCGTATATGTTAGTGACGTAATTTACTTAAACTAGTCTAACCGGTCATACTAGTTTTATTTGAGCGGGCTTAGCAACACAAACCAGCTGTATTTCATTTTCGTTACTACGTTAGTAAAAGTTGAGTGTTTAGTTTAGTCTAGCGGCGTAGCAAGTGTTTAGAGAATAAAAAGTTGAAAATTTGTTCTAGAAACTTTCTAAAGTGTATAGTTAGGTAGTATTGTACAAGTTTGTGGAGTTTTACTACATAATACTTGTTGGAGTTATTGTTCATTATTACTATTAGGTCTATTAGTTAGACTAGTGTTAGTAGTGATAGTATAATTGTTGTTTGTTTGAATACATTAAGGTGAGTAGCTAATTGTTTAGTATTACACTTTTATGGTGAAGGGAAGGTTGTGATAGTCAGTTGGTAATGAAACAATTACGTCACAGGAAATCCAGAACAAAGGTACGCCATCAGAATCATTCCGTACATAACGCTTTCTCGTTGCAGCACGCCGAGCCGTTCCAACGCTTCCCGCTTGTCCGTTCCTTCGACGAGAATGGGACACCTTTCAGCACGGAAAGCCGTTCCAGCGTCAGTGGTACTATTGTGTCCATTGTTGAGAAATTCCGTGTCCACTGTACAGCAACTGCCACAGCACTCCCGTTCTGGTGTTCAATGTTTACGATCGTATACGAAAAACAATTACTCCGTTTTACGTAATTATTTAAATTTAATGGAATTCAGTAATTATAACTGCAAATCAAATATATACATAAAGCAAATCAAATATTTACATCACTGAAATGAGTTAGTAATCGTAAATTGTTCTATGCGCTTTGATCATCGTCAAGCAAACCTGGAATGTCACCTGCATCCAACCTACAGTAAACATATACAGTGATAATAAGTTTGCCGAGTGTAAATACATAAATACCTGTAAGAACTAGTAGCACTTGTAAGGGTATCATCACTGTCCAGCTGAACATTGCTATTTTGCAAAAAGTATCATGAACGTTCAATAAACAGGTTTGTATTACCTTGAAGAATGTTGTCCGAATGTTGGAAACATCAATTCCCTATAAGATAAACACACTGAACTAATCTGTGATCATATGCCACTTACGAAGACATAGAACGAGGCGTCGAATGAGGTGTTGAACGACATCTGCTGCATAAAAAGGAAAAAGTAAGCATATAAACAGACTTGTACAGTATGCCCAAATAGTTAACCCCCAGGATGGCATCGAGGTTAGGTGTATCCAATCTCTGTGTGTTTACTGAGGGCCTTCTACGTGTTCTATGAATATCCTGTACATTGTGCAATAGAAGGAAATGGGTCACCAGTCAATTTTGCTTTGTCTTGTGCCATGTGAGCTACCACTAAGTAACGATAATGTTACAAAGAGTGGCAGGAGATACTATATAATTATGGCTATGTAGACAGCAATAGTGGAAGCTCTCTTTAAGGTTACGGGATACCGTAAAATACCTGCACACACGCGTGACCATCTACAGGGATTTTTCTACTGTACAGCAATGTATCACCCTACTACGTACTTGAAGTGCAGTTTTATACTGCATTCACCTTTGAAGCTATTTACCGAGAGTGTTAGCCATAGAGAATCCACTAGGGCATGTCACAACAATGAAAATCTTCTAGCCAAAAATCGTCGTACTTGAACCCTATTTCATTTATTTACTAATTCATAATAATAACCTTGAGAGACAGACGAGAGCTTTTTCTAATTGATTACACCATTGTTCCAGCGCAAGTCGTTATGGTAGATGCTGAAGCCATTCTGATATTTATAAAATTTGTGCTCAGCCACTCGAAGGTGATATTCAAAAATTGGCTCGTTGGTCCCTAGACATTAACTTATTTTAGTGATCTCAACCACTAAAATAAGAGCAGCGACATGGACAATCGAAAATTTTGGCTAGAAAATTCACAGTTCACCAGTCTCCTATTTCTATGATGTCACTAAAACCACACACAAATATGTGCGCCACAGAGACTTCGCGCAAAACACAAATCCTCTATATAATGAAGCAATTTCTACTCTACTTACTTTACCACTACTTCCAGTATCCCGTAACCTTAAGTACATTTTTGGACTAGTGCTGATTCAATGAAAAGCTATGTGCCACTCTGCAAGAGCAGTTGTACTATAACATGGTAACAGGACTGGCTGCCCTAGTGTGGTACGTACTCTACCCTAGTGTGGTATGTAATCTACCGTAGTGTGGTACGTACTCTACCCTAGTGTGGTACGTAATCTACCGTAGTGTGGAACGTACTCTATCCTAGTGTGGTACATACTATAGTACGTTCACGTTGAGCTGGAACCTGAAAATCAGCGAAAAATTAAAAGTCGATTTTTTCTCAAGTCAAATAACATTTCAGCCAACCAGGTGATTGGTGATGGCAGTTAAGTTGTCAACAACAGACAGAAGTGGTTTGACTACAAAACAAGTTTGGGAAAGGGCCGTAATGGAACCTGCACTTTTAAGGGTTTACCCATAGGAAATGTATGGGGGAAATTTTGATTGGCTGTAAATGTTGTGTTAAGCATTCGAATCAACCAATTTCGAAATATTTTTAGCGGCAAGGAGTACTACAAATGAGCCAAATTTCAAGATCTTGTGTAATTGCATTCATGAGTTATTAAATGTTTTTGAGGATCCAGCTCAACGTGAACGTACTATAGAGTTGCACAGTTAATTGGATCGGCTATCGGTTATTGGCTGTATATTGACCTTGTTTTTCAATATCAGGTGTGGTAGTAGCAATTGGCATTGGCACACAAGTAATAAGATGTATTCCCAGCAGGTAGGTAAACATGAACATAAACATGGCTGTATGGGGATTGATTTAACATAATAGTTATACTATGGTCCATGAGGGGTTATCCCGATATATAAGCCCAAGCGACAGCAATTGACAATTTACGTCAATCTACACATATACCACCAAAATCAATTACTACATTAAATTCGGTATTTTCAGAAAGCCACAACGGTACCTGAAAAATACCTTTTAACTACTAACAACTAAATACCTTTTAACTACTAACAACTAAATACCTTTTAACTACTAACAACTAAATACCTTTTAACTACTAACAACTAAATACCTCCCAACCCTTGTACACGTCACAAATTGTGACCGGGCCTGTGAAAACAGGGCATGTGGGTACAAGTACACCCATCACATTGTTGGTCACATCTCAGTCTTGGAAATGGATATTTAGATTCTGTAACTTGCATCACAACCCTTTGGCCTCTGAAATAATAAATAAAACGGTTGCATGATACGTGAACGCCACTATAGTGGCTCTTACATATGCATGCATTCAAAGACACGCATCTCATAAACGAAATATCCTATTCATGAATGGATTTCACCATGTTACTCCTTGGTAAACACCCAACAATTTGAGTGTTATTTGGAAGTGTTAGAAGAATTGAGTGCAAAGTTACTTTTCTACCTAAAATATGGGACAGAAGAAGCAAGCAAAGGTTAGTAACTGTTACATATTATTGTAGATCTATGAATAGGGAATGCTTTAACGTCAACCACATTGGAATAGGTGGTTCTGTCATGGAGTAACAATGGCTAGAGTTTTGTGTCGATAATGCATAATTACGTAAAATTTATTTCGTTCTTAATAACCAAAGCCACTATAGTGGCGTTCGGGATCAAAGGGTTAAACGCTTGTTACATGTGGAAAACTTTACTGCTATAGCATAATGGTATACAACATTATGAACGATTGAAATGTGAAAAAGTAGGCAAAATCCTGTTCCCACATGCCCTGTTTTCACAGGCACAGTCACAATTACAAAATCACCGCTTCCTTACCGGCTGGGAGTTACTGCATTACTCTGACTAACAGCACTCCTATATTTGTAAGAAACAATATCTCGTGAAATATTTAATTTCTTTTACTCACCGAATTGGTGTTACTGTACTACTTCGATTAACTGTACTACTCCTACTGTATTTGTAACAATTTAAATGTTCTAATCATTAATAAAGCTTACCCTGAACTGTGTGTATGCCTATTGTGGTCATATGGAATTGCCATCTGAGGTGTTCTGTAGTGGAGCAATCGTATCATGTGGTAATAAGATACAAATTTCCTACCTGGGTACTGACTCATAGTTACTATGGCTCCTACAGGAAACATAAGAATCAGTACAAAGCATTCATCTATTTCTAGAATCCCTTATACATTGGCTAAATAACAGCAAACAAAAAAATTTTACAGACATACAGGAGATGGTGCACAAATCTTGCCCACAAAATCTATAAGGTTTATGCAAAGAGATTGCGGCGTGTTCACATGTAACCAGTGGATCATGAAGCCAAAATTGGTTGGCCAATACATTAATGTTGGTAAGTGGTTCAATAGCAAAATGTGGCTGACTAAACTAAGTTTGAATGGCCATCGTCCAATGACCAACTGTTATTTTGTACTCTGTAACGTAAAACTCTAACTAGAATTAAGATCAATGAATAGAATTCGGTTAGTTGTTAGGTTACTCATGACCTTAGCACTTGATTACGTAAGCCGTCGTAAATAGTGTTGCACCGATTATCGGTTTAATAATCGGAAATCGGTTTATCGGCCACATTTTTGCAATATTGGTATCGGTAATTATTAGCTGATTAATCGGCCAATTAAATTTTACAGAACTTGATGGTATTTTTTCAAAAAATAGTATTAAAACAGTGTTTTTAAAATGGTAATTTTGTCAAATGTATGTGGAATTTTGGTAAACATAAACATCGGATCAGTTATCGGTATCGGCCATTATATGAATTTCAATATCGGTTAATCGGATAATCGGCAAAATGTCTTATCGGTGCATCACTAGTCGTAAAGCCCTGCACTCAAATTTGAGGTAATGGAATCTACTTTGTCACCTTTTTGTGCATTTGTAACATACCTGTGCTGCTCTTCTCTAGTATACTGACTCCTACCATTATTAAGGGTCCAATGTTATTCACTTATAATATTCATGGTTACAAACCGCTGAATGGTGCTGCTCTGTTCATTCCTACACACGTACAAGTATATGCAATGCACTTATAACAAATAATATTAGTACCTCCATTGCACACTATTACCAGGTGGTGTTCTGAAAGAAATTTGGTGTTCATTGTTGGCAAACAACAAGAAAATGTATCTTGCCTGTTAGTAGAGCTATGAGGAGCCATCACTGGATGACTGTAGAGGAACTATATATTATGGTATACAATTTTAGTTTATCTTACCTGTTAGGTGGTTCCACACCAGATGGACTCCTACAGGTTCATTCAACATATAAGATAATCATCATGTAAAAATGTAACGCATACCCTCCAAAGGATCTGGCACTGCCACTTCTGCTCAGGTATGCCCTTATGGACAAAAGAGGCAATTGTCAGTAAATTTCAGGTATTTTACGCACCCATTGATTGCCCACTTCACTGGATTGCGTGGTATTGGTGTAGTTGAAGGAGTGCTAGCAACTCTCTCTTTACTAGTAAACTGGCCAGGTCTTCTATTACTACTGTTATACCGCTGGTCCAACACTTCTTTTGCTTCCCTTAAAGCTTGAAGAAAATTAGCAATAATTATACACATGTCCATTGACGTAAAATTTTCTATTTGCTAGGTGTTACTGTGACAGTTTAGTTAATAGTTAGACAATATACAAGCCTACATACTTTCAGATTGCCAGGGTATATGGTGCTGCCTTATGACTCCAGTTGTCTCATCTTCGCTTTCCTCTGTCATATATACCGCAGCTAACTCACCCCACATTCTCTCTTCTCTGTCCGTCTCTGTATACTTCCCTCTTCTTTTGTACAGCTAAAGAAGGAAAACTGAAAAATTCAGCAAGATAATGAATTAAACATACTCCAGTTTGGTAGCTCTTCCTTTTCTTCATTTTCAAATTTTTTTGTACCTGCTCTCTTCTTTCCGGCCTACTATCATTATAAACCCTGCGACGGGATTCATAACAGCGATGAGCCCCACCTACACATATACATAATAGAAGTGTGCACACATCTAGAGCATATAGAGCCTTAACAACATGTATGCACACTTCATTACCTTACTTCATTCTGAGCAAGTATGAAGGCAACTATTTTGAATTTCTTAACAACCACAAGTCATGATGGGCACATCTCAACAGGCCATCGGTGTGGCAAATGTCGGAAGTACCACATCAAAAATAAACGTTACCCATGCTGAAACAAAACAACATGCAAGACATTCACTGAAAAACAAAACACAGAATTTAGTGACCACATGTCAAGATGGGCGCATCTCAACAATTTGCTGTCATCAGGTGGGTGCACCCGTACGAGCAAAGGTCTAAACAAAGAAAAAAACATACACTTATAACATCACATCTACACAATAAAGAAACAGGGAATTTAGTGACCACATGTCAAGATGGGCGCATCTCAACAATTTGCTGTCATCAGGTGGGTGCACCCGTACGAGCAAAGGTCTAAACAAAGAAAAAAACATTCACTTATAACATCACATACTACACAATAAAGAAACAGGGAATTTAGTGACCACATGTCAAGATGGGCGCATCTCAACAATTTGCTGTCATCAGGTGGGTGCACCCGTACGAGCAAAGGTCTAAACAAAGAAAAAAACATTCACTTCTAACATCACATACTACACAATAAAGAAACAGGGAATTTAGTGACCACATGTCAAGATGGGCGCATCTCAACAATTTGCTGTCATCAGGTGGGTGCACCCGTACGAGCAAAGGTCTAAACAAAGAAAAAAACATTCACTTCTAACATCACATACTACACAATAAAGAAACAGGGAATTTAGTGACCACATGTCAAGATGGGCGCATCTCAACAATTTGCTGTCATCAGGTGGGTGCACCCGTACGAGCAAAGGTCTAAACAAAGAAAAAAACATTCACTTCTAACATCACATACTACACAATAAAGAAACAGGGAATTTAGTGACCACATGTCAAGATGGGCGCATCTCAACAATTTGCTGTCATCAGGTGGGTGCACCCGTACGAGCAAAGGTCTAAACAAAGAAAAAAACATTCACTTCTAACATCACATACTACACAATAAAGAAACAGGGAATTTAGTGACCACATGTCAAGATGGGCGCATCTCAACAATTTGCTGTCATCAGGTGGGTGCACCCGTACGAGCAAAGGTCTAAACAAAGAAAAAAACATTCACTTATAACATCACATACTACACAATAAAGAAACAGGGAATTTAGTGACCACATGTCAAGATGGGCGCATCTCAACAATTTGCTGTCATCAGGTGGGTGCACCCGTACGAGCAAAGGTCTAAACAAAGAAAAAAACATTCACTTCTAACATCACATACTACACAATAAAGAAACAGGGAATTTAGTGACCACATGTCAAGATGGGCGCATCTCAACAATTTGCTGTCATCAGGTGGGTGCACCCGTACGAGCAAAGGTCTAAACAAAGAAAAAAACATTCACTTCTAACATCACATACTACACAATAAAGAAACAGGGAATTTAGTGACCACATGTCAAGATGGGCGCATCTCAACAATTTGCTGTCATCAGGTGGGTGCACCCGTACGAGCAAAGGTCTAAACAAAGAAAAAAACATTCACTTCTAACATCACATACTACACAATAAAGAAACAGGGAATTTAGTGACCACATGTCAAGATGGGCGCATCTCAACAATTTGCTGTCATCAGGTGGGTGCACCCGTACGAGCAAAGGTCTAAACAAAGAAAAAAACATTCACTTCTAACATCACATACTACACAATAAAGAAACAGGGAATTTAGTGACCACATGTCAAGATGGGCGCATCTCAACAATTTGCTGTCATCAGGTGGGTGCACCCGTACGAGCAAAGGTCTAAACAAAGAAAAAAACATTCACTTATAACATCACATACTACACAATAAAGAAACAGGGAATTTAGTGACCACATGTCAAGATGGGCGCATCTCAACAATTTGCTGTCATCAGGTGGGTGCACCCGTACGAGCAAAGGTCTAAACAAAGAAAAAAACATTCACTTATAACATCACATACTACACAATAAAGAAACAGGGAATTTAGTGACCACATGTCAAGATGGGCGCATCTCAACAATTTGCTGTCATCAGGTGGGTGCACCCATACAAGCAAATTAAGGTCAACAAAACTAATACCACATAATATATACTACACAACAAAATAAACATGACCACATGCCAGCACTATGACAAACAGCCCATAAACCACAGACGTCGGATTTCTTTGCTAGTATAGGTGTTCCCCTCCCTGGACTGTATCTGCTCAACTAGTAACTCGGTGACAGAGGTGTTATGAGAACTTCTAAAACTGTAATGACACAATTATATAAACTATATAACTACTACAGCACAATCCTTACCATTCGGTGTTATTATAACCATTCTGATCCATACTATTATGGAGTTGATGCACAATTCGCTATAAGAAATTAATTACAATGTTAAGCAACACAGAGCATAAATATGCAAGTTACAGTACAGATTTAATGCAAGGTCGTACTTACATGCAAGTTATGGTAATCACGACTATACTCTAACTCCAGTGCTCAAATTTATCATTCGCTCATATTACTTGTGATGGAGCAAACCCTTATGTACCATCTACCACACATGAGTTATGATGGCAAAGAATTCTTCAGTCTAGCACTCCAGTAAATTTCCACTCATCAGCGTGATTATTGCTGTCTTATTTATGGTACAACGAGCACTGACTGGTGGTTTGATTGCACATGCCAGCAAGAATGTTATTGTAACAAAATACGACATGTCCAAAGCTAATAGCACCTAACCGAGCCATAATATTATCGCATACACATAATCCCTTTTCAATTTCATATCTGTAAGTGTCGTAGCATTAAACCTGTATGTACACACTGTAGCATGAACTGTACTTGTACATTGCTGCTCACAAGTTAAAGCCACAAACACACAATTACAACTTACTGAAAGACCATCAGGTAACTTGTTCATACTCTTAGATTTGCTGACGGAGCCATTACCAGCTCGAACCTGTTCAACATCTTCCTTCAGCACTGCCATTTCGGACCTCATCTTCTTGACGTCATCGCTAATGTCTTGAAAGATAAGCATAGCTGACTGGTACTCTTGCTGGTTTACATACTGCTCGAGATTGTCATGCTGGGGATTACCGTCAAATCTACCACCATTAAATTCGTATCTTTCATCAGTTGCTGTCGAAACACTGCCGTAGAATTGCGCGGACATCTTGTACACGAGGTGATCACGTGAGTTTCTTTTCTGCTCTTTATCTAGAGTTCGGTGACAGGGTGATGTCCGAGGTGATGTCGCAGTGTCCAGCAATACGTGTACAGAATAAAAAAAGGCCAACTGCAGAAGACGAAGGTTCTGATGACTTAGACGGAAATGTGACTGATGGTCAGTTAAGTTACTATTTATAGCTACTGTTGAGTTTGTAAAGATCAGCTCAGTAGTAGTGCTGTGAGACGAGAGTTATGTCTTATTCGGTTAGGCCACTTTGGTGTTGTTTCCAGGATCCTTGAACAAGAACTTTACTCACTTAGCTCCAATCTGGACCTGGTGGCCTGGTGCTAATAGGGGAAGTAGCCCACCCAGCTGTAATATCAATGGGTACCTGGTGTAAACTGTGAAAAACAACTTTAAATTCCATGTCTCGTTTCGATATCACAGGCAAGGGTTCTGCCTCATGTGAAGTAAAATTGCCCCCTAAAGGGTAAATTGCTGGCCCTACTCTAGAGAATTTCCAGCACTAAATCCTTGCACTCGAGTTGGTGGGCGTGGCTACTTAGTGTGTGTATATATGTTGAGGGTTCAGCTGGCCTTCCCAGTGGAGTTCTACAACTGGAAAACAGTGGCATAGCCAGCCATCCATATTAACCAGAGTTTTGTTGTTTCGTATAAGCAACATGCAGGTTAACCTGAAATCCAACTGTACTATGGATTGCTAGATTGACTTCCAATAACATGGGCTTACTTTGGGATTACCCCTTCTATGCCATTCATTAGTGCTGAACCAACCGGATCGGTTATTGGAAAAATCATACTGTATGGCTCCAAATTTTCATACCATAAAATTTTCGTAAAATGTCTTATTTTTATGAGTATGTAAATTTTCGTAAAAATAAATTGTTAATTTCAAGCACTTTACGCTTTAAAAAAATCGTCAGGTATTAATCAGGATAGAGTAGCACACGCCAGGTTCCCTTTTTGTGCTGAAAGGCTGAGGAAATCCCGTAGGCATGCTGCTCAGTTTCATGCAAGCATACCTCGCTTATTTAAAGGCGTGGCACCCATTTTACTAGCGTCTCACGGATAAATCAGTGCCATAACTACTTTTAATTAGCAATTTTAATACTCCCGAAGAGCAAGACAACATTACATTACATTTGGGCATTGCCATACTTTTGATACACGTCGCTGCTACCATTGGTGAGCTACAACACACTGAACATTTAAAACCGGCTTTTCTCAATACTTTAGAAAGGGTGATAAGACCCTTTTTCCCAGACTGGGTCACATATGTCACCCACTTGTTTTTTGTATGGTGGCACTATAACAGGTATATAGCTAATACATGAATTCATGCTCACTAAACGGCACTGAATACCTTGGTTTCTTGTGCTGCAGCACTAAAAATTGTGGATACATTAGCTGAAATATAGGCAGCAAGGTTTATCAGCTTGGAAATTAATAGAGTAATACCCACTAAAGATAGTTTATTAGTTAGACATCTGAGTGCAATTGTGAAATCAGCATTTAACATTATAGTATGGATTGTTTTGTTTGTTTTGACCGGTACTTATTCTTGCAAAGATAACAGAACCATGCAAAAATGTTAAATTTGTTGTATGTTTGCAGGGAAACGTCCACGAATTAGAAGAGCAAATACAGTTGCAGAGAAACAGAAGATGAAAAGGGACAGGAAGGCTAGAAAGCGACAGAGAAAAAAGTGTGGTGCTGCAGAAGTTGTTAAACAGTTATATCGAGCCAAGTTAGATCATGACAAGACCAAGAATCAGTTGGCATTCAATCAAAAGCTTGCTCAACTTTATTGGGATCGTTGGCGGCATGAAGTACAAGAAAGGAAATGCCGTCGAGTATTACCCTTACGTGTAAATCTACCGGTTATACCAAGGTCTTCTTTACATGACACTGAGAAAGGTGTGGTTGGTCGTGGATCTTTTGGTGTGGTGAAGCATATGATGTATAGGGGCATTGATGTTGCTGTTAAGACATTTGACAGTGATTGTAGCAATGATTCTGTAATATGTGAGGCCAGCTTCCTATCAAAATTGCAGCACCCAAACTTGCCACTGTTTTTTGGGTGCAACACAGTTGAACAACCTCCGTACATCGTTGTGCAATTTTATGGAATTTGTGGTAAATCTATTACCATACATAAAGAGCTGGCATCACCTATTTACATTACTACTGTGGAAGAATGGCTTCTGTTGTGTAAGCAGCTTTCTGAAACAGTAAAATATCTACACGATGCAGTACATTGTCTACACAATGACATCAAGAGTGACAATGTTCTTTTAACTGATGGACAGGTCACCAACCAAAGCAGCGGGAATTATAGTGTGGTCCTCATTGATTTTAACAAGGCCACCAGACTTAGTGATGGGAAGCAATATACCTTATCCCCATATGAGAAGACACTTCACTACACACACCACCCACACTTGGCACCAGAGGTTATTGAAGGTACTTCAAAACAAACATGTGCCAGTGACATGTTTGCTGTGGGAAGACTACTTAAGCAAATAGCCAAAAGGATGCAACATAATACAAGTGACGATACTGCAGTGTGGAGTAGATTGCAATCAATAGCATCACATTGTACTTCCCAACATGCCGAATCAAGGCCTTCTGCTGAATTTCTTGCTGATGATATCAAGAAACTTTTAACCATCACATAATATAGCATTAATATTACATTATGAAGCAGCAAACCATAAATAAAGTAAAATGAACATGTGATATTTAGCCATATAATTGTCACATTAAGTATACTACATACAAAACTTCATAGAGACAGGAGATGCTATTAAAACACGTTCAGTTATTTCTCCGAAGTCAATCGGTAACTCACCACTGGCACACCTAAATGCTATGCGTTGAATTGGCATAAAACAACACCCATCTTCAACTTCATTTAATGTTGACGACACTATAGCGGACTTGCCAAACCAGTTATAAAGCGGGTGTTTCTGTTTCCAAGTCACATAACAGAACAAATGTGTCTTATCTGTGTTGTTATAATCTAACTTAATAGAGTGTTTTAGAAAATACTTGATAATTCCTGCTCGGCAAGCAGAGTAATCAATGTTGGAAAGAGAACTTCCACTTCCAGGCCAATAGGCCATTATAACTTCTCCAGATCCCAACAGCTCATCTCCTAGTAAAACTTTTTTGTAATGCATGTACAGTAATGAAAAATGTGTTGTAGTTTGTCTGGGATAAAGCTGACCATACACTTGTTGCAACTGGCTGACCTCTACCCTAGATAGCACCTTTTCGCCCATTGGTGGAAGGGGTTTAATGTATGTTGACTGCATGAATTCAAATGAAATTGATGTTAAGTCTACAACTGTGGAAAGTCTTACCAAACTCAGCACGTCAGCATGGTCAGTACAGCCTTCTGTTTCGTGTATTGAGCCTCTACTCTGGTCCGAATCAAGCAGTAACACATCACTAAACACGTTGTCTTGTGTAGATAATCGTTTAATTTTCTGATGCCTTACAAACTTTAACATGATTTGTTCCTCGATGTTTTTATTATTGGTGTGGTAAGTGCCAAGCATACCATTTAGTCTTTCAAAAGCAAAGGCCCAAAAAGCATGTATAGGGCCAAAGTTTAGAAAGCAATCCTTAAGGTGCATGTGAAGATGTTGGTTGGGAGAACAAGGATGACTGCCATAGAGCCTTTGAAAAGTTCTACAAAAAAGAACCAGATAATTATCAGCCTGGGATACTGCATCTAGTGATATAATGCGTGTAAGCATCAGTCGACAAGCATTAACAAATATCAGCCAGCAATTCAGATCTTCGGTTTGTAGAACTCCTTTTAATACAATCGGCGAAATTATTGTGGTCCACGTACGCCATTGATCAGCAGTAAACCCAGAAAATGTACTCGCGATCTTAATGGGTATACGGCCTACATCATAAGGAAACTTAAGGAGGGCAGCTTTCTCCTGTATTACCTGCAGATCTTGCTGTGTTAACCTATCAGTCTTGATCCAAATTGACATTACATGCTTGGCTGTGCCAAGCAGCAAGTTGTGCATCGGGTCTATCGCCACAAACGATACTGGATCAAACAAAGGCAGATCAATTAGAACCGAGTATCTTATACCAGTACTGGACTCTAGATATTCACGAGCTGACTTGGTTTGACACTTTAACCACTCTGAACATACATTCTTGTGATGATCTTTGGTACGCATTTCCCAGTCACTCCTGTTGTATCCGGAAAAATCAGGTTTTCTTCCGAATGATTCAGTAGGAAATTCTTTAAGGCATTTATTACAGCCAAAACGAGCAGAATGGCCCAAAAATCCACATAGCTTTCTAGTGGCTGGTATATCACAGACAACACTTCCAATACAGAGTCTGACATAAACACTTTTCAGAAAGGGATGTTTTGTCGGTATCATCCAACCTTTATAGGCATCATTAAGTTCTTTCACCAGTGGAGCAACAAAAGAATTCATTGTCAATTTTGGTTCCTTTGGCCCAGGAATTATCCCACACAATATAATGTTCTCTATTTTGTACCGCATGTTCCTTGGCAGATTAAGCACTACCAAATACAGCACACCAACAGAATACTTAGTTCTAGTGAAAGGTTGGAACCAATCTGTGTTCAGCGATAGCAGCAAATTTCCTGGGAATTTGAGGAAATTAGAAAACTTGTCTGAATTAAAATCTCGCCATATAGCTCCATCATACACATCTGCCAATATATCAACTGGAACAGTTTCACATCTTTTTCGCCAGTGGTCACAGATAGTCAAAAAACTTGGATTAGCTACTAAATCAGTGATCGCAATTTTTAGACTTTGGTACGGAAATGTTTTCAGTGGCACATAACGAGTCTTTCCAGAGTCCCGCACTTTTATTTCCTTTAGCAGTGGTGCATTACAAGGTACTCGCTGATCTCTGTGAGGGTGATTAGGGAATGCAACAGATCTGCACTTAAGTGGTCCTCTAGTTGTTACACATTCATCATAGTTATAAATGGAGCTGCATGATGTGCAAACAACAAAAACATTGAGATTGTGTGCATCAAGCCCTACATACTTCAGTAGTCCATTATAAGAATTAGGTACCTGATCACAAGCATCATTGAGATCAGCATAGTTGAGCTGGCCACTTAACAAATGAAGCAATTTTTTTACAACTACCATCATAGCTTTAATAGCAGAATCGGAAACACGAAAAATCATCTGCCACATAATTAGTTGCAAAAAGAATAACTTCACAATGGGATTAATAGGATTCTCCTGACTTATAGGATTTCGGTGTACCCCAATGGTTCCAATATCACTCTCATTCCACACTTCTTGGTAAGCTTCTTCCTGAAACAACACACACACCCAGCTGTAAATCCATTATAATGACATTGCATACATAAACAAATTATAGTGCTGGGTAATTGTTGATATAATGTATAGCTAAACAAAGAAGGCAATCCACGAAATTATAGAATAGCATGAAAAGCATGAATATTAATTCGAACAAGTCGATATGCTACTTCTAAAACCAGGTGCCATGCAGTCAGCTTTCTATTAGCAGAATTTTTAAAATATATATTGTATTATAACTTAATTTTTGGTAATTATTTATTTCTAATTCATGAAAGTTAATTTTCGTAATTCAATGAATTACGTGGCTATGCACTGGCTAGCAACATTTCTTAAATAAAATATTTAACTAACATCTTACGTACAGAAGTATCCTCTAAACCATTTAATAGCTTGACTAAACTGTTGTTTTTACAAAATTCTCTCGACAAAGCCTCTTTTCTGCTATCACTGTTGGAAGGGATACTCCCCCTTTCAACTAAGGAATTCGTTATATCTGGTACCCTAGGAGGCCAGCTGTGTTGTTTCAAGGCTACTAGACATCCACTGAAGCCCTTTAGGAAAGGCCTTTACTGTGCCCTTTTAAACTCGTTTCACCCGTATTTCAAACCGGCAAGTATTAACAGTCTTAACCTAAAGCTTAGAGGTATAATACAGGCTATATATGGCTGTTGTTTACAACATAAAGGCTGTTTTCAGCAAACAAAGTTTTGCTCGTGTGGGTGCGGAAAGACAAACAAATATACAAATACACAAACAGACATACAAACACACACACTTTTTAGGAAACAATTTCAGTACACCAGGCACACGCCCACAGCTAGTTTTCGGTCGGCTGTGGGCGTGCGCCTGATTAAAACTGTATCATGATATTAAGCCTTTACACCATTGTTAGTGGATGTAACACTTCCAAATGGCTACTAAACAATTGTATTGATGAACCATGCACTTGTTTCTTGACAGTAAATAATATGGATAGAATAGAGATATGACTTTGCTTACAAGCAAGATGATTTCCCAAATAAAAGAGCATGAAGCATTGAGTATAATTATGCACTATAACTCTATAGTTATCATAAACACGTTACAGCATCATGCACTCTGCACATACATATATATACCTCTAAGCATTCATCATCATCTTCTGATTCAAAAAACTCTTCATCTTCACTAGCCATATAAGATCCATCTATAATAAAATAATCTAGCTGAACGGTGCATGTACTTGGCAATGATTGAGTACTTCAACCTTCAACTATACTGTAGCATGCAATAACAAAGAAAAACAAAAGTTTAAAGGATTGTTGAAGAAAACAAACAAGCAAAGACTGCTTAAATGGTAAAACTGGCTCACCACTGCTGACCCAGTGATCCAGATACCAATCAAGGCAGATATGACCTGGATTACTAAAGTGGAGATGCGCATAGAAGTCACAGCCTGGCCGATGTACGACACTTTGTGGTGAGTAGACTCAATTTCAATGCTGATGGTAATTAATGTAGACCACAAATGCATATTTTGACTCAATCAAAATGTTGCCTCAGGGATCACTGGGTCAAAATAGGGATTTGTAATTAACATTAATTACCACCTCAGCGATCCTTTCTTGTTCGTTGTTCGTTGGTTTCTTTCCCTTGTTTGAAAATTTATTCTTTTGTATCAGTTTTGCTAATTAATACACTTTCTCAATCCATTTATGGAAAGTAAACACACACCACACACTGCACAGATGAACACATGTAGCTATGCCATGCAAATTATTGCACATGTAGGAAACATGGATATAGTCATAAAGAGCCATGTGACCTGGAAGTAAAAGTTGTATTACTATTAAAAACCAGGTGCCATGCAAGATTTAGTTGCTAAGATGGTAGCGTTCTGCATTGAATGGCTAATGTAACACACCGTAAAAAAATTGCTAATCAAATAATGTATATTGTAATTCACGGAATAAAATAATGTATTTTGTAATTCACAAATTACATGAAACATGTTGCTATGGATGCATATTTTAATCAGACTATTTTTAACACGCGCCACACAGAACTACGTATCTTCTTAACTGTAATTATTCTTTAATTTTCATTCACGTAAGTACATGCAAGTCACACTCACTTTCAAAATGAGCACGTAAACACCTACGTACTGGGAGCATATACGAGGCCTACTGCCATGTTTTTCAGTATGCAGAACAACTAGAAGGTTTATTAGGAAGCCAGTCTCGAAGTCTGAGGAGAGTAGCTATGGCCCAGTTTTAAACCCGGAAAAGAAACCACCTTTGAGCCAGGTGCAATACTTGATTACTGGCTGCTGTAAAAGTTTGCTCACGTATGGGTGCAGAAAGCAAAACAAACACATACATAGGTACATATAATGCACACACACATTTTGGGAAACCATTTTAGCGCCTGCCCACAGGCCGGTTATATATGTGCACTTAACATTTCCGACTACAAAGTCATTATAACAATCCAGATGACAGTACCAGACAGTCTGGCACTGCATGCACAAGTATATCACAACATTCCATATAGTTAGGGTAGTTATTAGAAGATGTTCTATCTGTTAGTGGTGACCCTGATAAATTAAGGCAGCTACACATGTGGAATAGCTTTTAATTAGCCATGTGTAGCAACGTCTTTGTAATTAAGCCACAAAAACTTACTTACCCTCCTGACAACGTGCGGGCAGACGGGCAGGTATTTATTATTGACTAGATAAATAATAACAGTTATTTTGGCCTTGGGAGGACAGCATCAGATAATGCTACTTTTCATCTCCACACCTGTATTATATAGAGCATACATGAGTACCGTATACGCTGAATATTTGGCGAGCGTAAACTTTGGCTATTTGGAAGAAACAGCGTATTGGCGGACATTTAGTTTGGCGAATTGTACAAACAATCTACCAAGCAAACTAAGACAATGGAAAGCTAACTGCTGTTGGCGGTCAATTAAATTGGCGGTCGATGCTAATTTCGCCAAACCGCCAAATTAAAATCACCGCCAAATATTCAGCGTATACGGTATGTGCTTTATTTATTTACTATGCAAAAAACCTCAAATATGAGTATGTTTGCATATACAATTTGTTCAGTTTGTCTGTAAACGTGTCTAAGTTAGGGGAGGTAACCACATCGGCTGGCAGAGTTCCAATCACGGATGGCGGCAGGTAGGAAAGAGTGTTGGAAAGAATTAATTCTTGTTTGGATTTGTCTGAATCTTAGTTGATGGCCTCTTGTAGATGTTTCAGAGGGTAATAGATAAGAGTTGAAGTCAATTTCTACTAAATTGTTGAGAATTTTGTAAAACATTATCAATCTGGACAAATTTCTTCTATTTTGTAACCTATTACATTCCAATTTATGTAGCAGCTCAATGGCTAGGGGGAATATTTCTTGCCCAAGGAAACAATAGTAGTATAAAGACCCAGCCAAGAATTGACAAACCTAGGCATCAACCAGGCTGATGCCCAGACAACTGGGCTAAGATCACCTCAAGCCCTTGTCTTCACGACGACAATTTATACAGCACAGCTAGTGTAGTGCACTACGATAAACCGAGAAGAATTACATAAATTCTTCAACTAGACTATTGGCTGACAGAAATTTGCGCATACATCAATACTTGGACACGAAATTAGTTATGAAACTGAACAAACCTTCCGGTGTGGATTCATGCATCTCCTCGTCCATGTCTCCCATAGCAGGTTCGACGCTGTCCATATTAAACGTACTATCCTGTAACTCCGGCTGGGCGGGACGTAATGGCTTAGTGCTGTTGGATTTCCACCTCCTTAATCGAACCTTGCTCCATTCACGTTTTTGCTCATCGTAAAACTGTTGCTTGTGGCGGTAAAATGTTGTATTAGGAACAACAAGTTGGCAATGGGGGCAGTATTTGTCCCTGTTCCTCGACGATTCAGAAGTCGCAGACTCTTGATTACCACATTGCACGGTCTGAGGTTCAGCCATCTATGATCAGCCTTAATAAATTATATTATGCGCTTTAAAGGCTGTATGCGCGTAATCCTCAGCTAATCATAATGGAAGAACGGAGAAACGTGATAGTTCAGGGAAACTGGTAGGACAATAGCACGGATATCGATACTACCTGTGACAATGGGAACCAGGAACAATGCACGAATTTCACCGTGCAAGCGTAAAGAACGGTAAGTGAAGAATGTACGTACTTGTGTTGATAATCTCCTGTGTATACTTGCTTGGAATTGTGTTTGACACAAATAAAAATATCTTATTGCGTAAAAGGAGGGTGAAGAAGTTTAAAGTTGTAGCTAGCTTAATTTTTTTGAAAATTATTTCTAAACGTTTTCTTTTAAGGATAGAACTTAATATGTTTGAGAGTCGCCATAGGTCAAATAGAACTAGTACTCGTGTAATGAACAATGATTTGGGATGAGTAGTCCAATGATTCAGTTTTAGTCCCCAAACTTCGCGAATTCTCAAATATATTATCACGGACTAAAATTCCTATATATCCATATTTTTGCTAGGAGTTTTGCCTTTGATAACATTGCTGTAGTATCCAAAGAATTACGGAGAAATCGTTTATGTTTCATAATTCAGAAGCAACATAATTATGTTGGAGGCTATTAATTAGCTTTTCGCAAAAAATTAACAACTCGGCAATAACCAGCTGAATGGTATTTGATAGTGTTGTCTTCAGAGTATTACACTTGTTGAGTGTTACCATGACAACTGCTTAGTTTAAATAATAATCAACTAGTTAGTAGTAACACTAAAACTAATCAAACTAGCTTAGATCAATGGTTGATTGTCATTTTGATCTCGTTGATCATCGTATTGATCTCGTTGATTATCAACTTGATCACAGTTCATCATCTTGATCACTAAAATACAACTAGCCCAACGCCAAGTTAATAGTTTCATTACCAACCAGCTAATCGTTAATAATGAGGGAAGTACCCTGAGGGTGTAGTGAACATGTCTCGTTAACCACAAAACATTTAATCAACTAATTTAATCAAATAATAACAATAATGGCGGGTAAATATAATTTAGTAATAACACAAGAAATGTTCTACTATGGCCAAAACACAATTACCAGCTTTACGTCACATCCTCGTCTTCTTCTCTTCTCATTAACAACTTGTTGTAGTGATCTAATCTCCTTCTTGATGTCCTCAGGGTAGTAGGGTAGTCGTAGCCATTCTAATGTATTATTGTTCTTGAGGGCATCCAGGATCAGTTGTGAGGCTTGTCCAGTAATTGGGTTATCACTCATATCCAGCTCCCTCAGGGTATGGTTCACACACAGCACATCACAGATCACACCACACTCATCATCAGAAATGTTGTTACCATAAATCATCAGCCTCTTCACTGTCTTGTTCTCCCTCAGTGAAGAGAACAACTCCATGACTGGTCTTGTGGTGGAGTAGTTGTTATAGCGCATGTACAGGTACTCTATCACACATGAAGGATGTGTTAGTGTGGTGGTGAAGAAGTGTGGTGTTTCCCCAACAGCTTTGTTATAGCTAATATCCAACCATTTCACCTTACAGGTGATGATGATATCACTGAGGGAGCTGTCTGAGGATGAAGAAAGGTCATTGTTGATCAACCAGAGGTTATCTATTGTGATGTTGGAATGGTGTAGACTACAGTGTAGTAATCGGAGTCCGTAATCTTGAATATGACAGCTGTCCAAATTAATCCTCTTCCAGTTTCTACAGGACGAGCAGGTTAGTAATGTTGTTAGATCTTCTAAGTTATTAGGTGATAGAGTAGTGCTTGCTAGGCTGATTTCTTTATCAGTAAACTTTTCCTCGATAGTTTTACAAGTTGAAATATCGCCAGCCTCGTAGAAGATTCTGTAGAAGCGAAGACGCTGTAGCTCATCTTCGAGGAATTTATCGTGGATGGTGATCGCCTCGTTTCCACTACGAAGGAACAGCTTAAACGATGGACGTTGTCCTTTGGTAAGTGTAACGTAATGGTTAAACATGTTGTAATGGATATCGCTCCAGAAATACTCTTCGAGGATGGAGCGCTCTTCGTCGGATGGGAGGTTGGCGACATAGTGAGCCGCGAGGTATTCTTGTATTGATAAGTGGATAAAATTGAACGTTTTCGTTGCATAGAAGATGTCTATGTGCTCTACGACTTGTAAGAGACCAAAGCCATTGGTGGCTCCTGGTATGGCTTCCAGCTGTGGACAGACAGACTTGATTTGCTTCAAAGTGATTATTAGTTGATTGTTATTTAATGCTTGTAGGGAAAGCTTTGATAATTGTTGTATTATCTTGCCACAGGGATATGGAAGGTTGTTGAGATCTGTGATAGGTTGCGTGACAGTGTTACCATATTTGACAAGGTGTCGGCAGATGGTAAGGCTAATGAATAGCTTGTACAGTTCAGTAGAATTGTTCGGTAGGGGATATCCCTTCTTAAAGAGGAACAGTAAAACTAGAAGATGAAATGGCGTGAAGCAAAGGCTATTGATGGTGGTGTGATGATAGAGATAGTTGGTGAGTTGTGGTATTTTGTGAGGGTGTGTCTTTAGTGATTGTTGAATGAAGTGTTGTCGTTCTGTTTCAGTAAAACCCAGAATGTCAACTCTGAGAGTGGCCTTGTTATGGAGGTGTTGTGAAGCATGAGGACGAGATGACACTATCAACCCACACTCAGGTAACACTTTACGATTTATGATGTCAGCTATTAAACTGTTCTCTCTTAGGCCTTCAGGGAATTCATCATAGCCGTCAAGAAGGACTGCAAGGGACTTTCCGTTATCTTGTTGTAGACATTGAATACAAGTGACAGTATCTCCTTCAGAGTGAGTGATGTGTGTCAGGAAGGACTGCAAAAGCTGTTGAAGTGATCTCATCTTTTGAACACCAGGATCCCTGAGACAGATCAACAACACCAGTTGAATCTTCTTCATCACATCTCCCTCAGCCCAACAGTAAGAAATGTGTTTCATCAGTATTGATTTCCCAATACCTGGAGCACCTTCTATTAGGATTGTTTGTGGATCATCACACTGATCAAAAGGCTTCAGTATGTCAGCAACATTTCTTGTCACCTTGCTAGTTTGAAGAGCCTCTCTCAATGGTTGATGACTGTCTAACTGACTACGTTTGGTTACTGGTTGACTACTAGCAGCAGAGATGACATCACTAATGTGACCAGTGTGGACTGCTTTAGTGATGACTTTGACGTCTTCCATGGTACGTTGTTCTTCATAATGTACTAACACTACTGGAGTGAAATCTTTAGGTTGTTCAGGAGGCCAAGTGTCCTTCCCAATATCCAGCCTTGTCTGCTTGTAGACTCCCTTCACATGACGAGACAACTGGGAGACCACTGTACCTATACAATACAAACTACAATTATGACAACTGTAATAGTTTAGTACCTCCAGTAGTGATGGAGGATGATAGAGTAGAGGAATGGATAGCATCAACCAGTTTATCCCATGTTGCTGAGGGATCTTGTTGTAACCATCTCCTTAACATCACTTTACACCTCTCCTCACAACTGCTAGGATGATCCGTATTGATGATGTCAAGTTGTGACGATGTCACTTTTAGGGCAAGTCCCAACTCCCTCCAGTTTGCGGCACAATATGGGACAACATGACTGTTTATGTCTCGTTCCTCAGGTCTCTCATCTCCTGTAATATTTAATTGTTGTAGTTGCTATTCAGTAAATATATGTGTGATTTGCATATTCTAAGGGGCAAATGTTAAAAAAAATTTTTTTTGTGGATTGATTATTTACAAACAATTACAAAACATAATTGTGGAGGTCTACAGACTATTAGCCCAAAAACCAGGAAATTACCGACATTTAGACTAAACGGCATGTGGTATCTGCTTGTAGCAAGAGTACATAATATTTATGTGTAGGCCCATATATAAATATTATGTACTCTTGCTTGTAGGTACCATTTAAAATGTAATGGCGCTTAGTCGTAGTGGTGTTTATTGAATAAGCGCCCCTAAAAAGAAATAAAAGGTTTATACCGGTAGTTCCGTGCGAGGTTCTGTGAGGCAAGACTTACTGTCTTTTGCGCTTGGAATGGATTCCAGTGAGATCCGGGAAGTTGACGCCATTAAGAAGAGATCACGTTGTGTCGCTCAGGTCTGTTTATCGTTGACTAAAATAACATTGATCGCCGTCGCCACTCAATACAGGTTCTTTACCCTAAAGGATAATCATTAATATAGATTCATTACGTCATGAAGATCACTAACCTTCCATTACGGTTATCATCATAGATATTAGATACACCGCTATCATAAAGGAGTAGAACAATTGGCGGAAGTTGTGGTGATGTGATGGAGCTAATAGTTTGTGTAGGAGTGTTAGTGAATAATCAATATCATCTATTACCCAAGGTTATCTTCTTATCGTCCTCTGTGACTATGTTATATGTAGAGTGTATTGTGTATTTGTGGTGGTGTGTAACTGTGTCTGTGGTAGTGTGTAACTGTCTGTGGTGGTGTGTAACTGTGTCTGGTGGTGTGTAACTGTGTCTGTGGTGGTGTGTAACTGTGTCTGGTTGTGTAACTGTGTCTGTGGTGGTGTATAACTGTGTCTGTGGTGGTGTGTAACTGTATCTGGTTGTGTAACTGTGTCTGGTTGTGTAACTGTATCTGGTTGTGTAACTGTGTCTGGTTGTGTAACTGTCTGTGGTGGTGTGTAACTGTATCTGGTTGTGTAACTGTGTCTGGTTGTGTAACTGTGTCTGTGGTGGTGTGTAACTGTATCTGGTTGTGTAACTGTGTCTGTGGTGGTGTGTAACTGTATCTGTTTGTGTAACTGTGTCTGTGGTGGTGTGTAACTGTGTCTGTGGTGGTGTGTAACTGTATCTGGTTGTGTAACTGTGTCTGTGGTGGTGTGTAAATGTATCTGGTTGTGTAAATGTATCTGGTTGTGTAACTGTGTCTGTGGTGGTGGTGTGTAACTGTGTCTGTGGTAGTGTGTAACTGTATCTGGTTGTGTAACTGTGTCTGTGGTGGTATGTAACTGTGTCTGTGGTGGTGTGTAACTGTGTCTGTGGTGGTGTGTAACTGTGTCTGTGGTGGTGTGTAACTGTATCTGGTTGTGTAACTGTGTCTGTGGTAGTGTGTAACTGTGTCTGTGGTAGTGTGTAACTGTGTCTGTGGTGGTGTGTAACTGTGTCTGTGGTGGTGTGTAACTGTGTCTGTGGTGGTGTGTAACTGTATCTGGTTGTGTAACTGTGTCTGTGGTAGTGTGTAACTGTGTCTGTGGTAGTGTGTAACTGTGTCTGTGGTGGTGTGTAACTGTGTCTGTGGTGGTGTGTAACTGTGTTTGTATGATGTGCAGGGGAAATGCAATTAAATTTGCTCCTTATCTGATAAGTGCTTTTATAGAGTTGTAGCGTTGGACACGATATAAGCGCTTCTGAAATTTATTACTATTAATTACATATTTCTAATAGGAAGTGATAGAAGAAATGTTTAGCAATATCCACACACCATGTTACCTTGTGCTTCACAGAAAATTCTTATTGCAGGCGAGTGTGCAGTTTCTATTTCTTTGTTCGATTCTCTGTGAGGCCAAGCTAGCAGCAGTGTCCGCTTTTGTTTTTCAATACCCTGGGACTTGCTATGGGAGGCTATGTTAGTATGCACTTTGCTTTCTTCAACAATTGTTGTGCTTAAATACACGTACATGATGTATTTACACATCAATTCCACCTTCAAATGCTTACACATGTGATCCCCGTAGATTTCAAAAACAATTTACATGCCTGGAGTAGTGGGATAGAGTTGGGTAGATCGGCTGATCAATAGACTAAACTTGAAGTGTGCTCTTGAATGTAATTTGTGAAAACTTTGGTGAGTACTTGGTTAAACTTTCAATACAAAATGTATGTGCTCACGTGTGCATGTCCAACCTCCTCTGGTTGTAGTGATAGACAACAAGGAGCAATTGATTTATACAGTGTCTATATGAAAAACAGTTAATCAATCATGAGTGTTGAGTACAATGGGGTACAGAGTATATCTGGGATAAGTATTGTTGTTGGCCTAAATAATGCACACCCATGCTATTAAGCAAAAAGCTTAGAAAAGGCAACAATAATAAAGTTATGATTTACCTCAACTAACCAAACACACATACATTTGCTTCATGGTAAAGAAGGTATTCTTACTTCCCATGAAGAGATCAATGAATTAGTATAGTATGTTAGAAGTTTAGACTCTATTTAGGCTGTTTTGAGTGGGCAGTAAATCTCATATACTCCACCTTGTTGTCTAATATACTCCATGCCTTCAGGCACAATATAACATATGCTCAAAATCCAATCAGTATATATGCATTTTTCACATGCAGTGATGTAATAAGGGTGCATATTTTGTCGTGTGAGCATACACAGTTGCCATGGCGCTGGTATTATCGCAATAAAACCAGCAGCTTTTTCCAAGCTTACAGCGGAAACAGCCGTGGATGAGATAAGTAATCTGAGTGTAATGTAAAATAGAGTCTAAAGCAGTTATACAGGCACAATGTGGAGTCTGAAATTCAAAGGCACAAATCTGTGGTGCACGAGCAAAGTGAGAGTGTTACAGATTTGAGCTTTTGGGTATATAAATTTCATAGAGCCTGTATCACTACATTGTGTCTTCTTTCACTGTTTACTGAAGCGATTAAAACACGCGTAAAATTATTTTTGTAGCAGATGTCTTTTTCAATGACATTTCAAAAACAGAATTATGCAAACAAGTTGCTCAGCAGGTTACATATAATGATTGTATGTTATAGTGAAATTGTTGTTTAGATGTGTTAGTCCATAGTACTAGCACGTCACATGTATGTGTTAATTGATTTCCTGATTGTTCCACTTCATGGTGGTTGACACTACATACATATCAGATGTAGTGAATTGTGTTATAGCAGGATTATTGGTAGTACCTGTCAGTAATATTTTACACCCCTTAAATGAGTTATTAGCGATATATGAACGATCTTATATTGATCACACATCAGATACAGAAAATAATTGGTAGAAATATCCCAGCTGTCTCCCTGATAGAGTGTATGAGAACAGTGTGGAATTAACAGTGAAAATTACAACAAAAAACTTAGTACGCAGTCACAATTGTGACCCAGTCTGGGAAAAACTTTGCTCTGAGGTGGTTTCTGGTCTGAAATACAGGTGTTGCAACTCTCCTCAGACTTTGTGAATTACCTTCCCTTCAGGTTTTCCAGGCGTTTAACAACTGAAAAACAACGGTGCGAGCCTCGTAGACTACCAGGAGTAGCCTATTCCTTTGAGTTGGGAAGTGGGCATATCCTCTATGTTTGCAAACAAATATGAAGGGCAGCTTTGCGGCTTTGCCGAGAGAATTTGTGGGATAAAAGCACGATAGTCAAACTACTGTATAAAACAGTTTAGAAGATACCTCTGTGTGTACTATGTTGGTAATAGCAGTTTGTTTAACAAGCACTTCCTTAGCAGTGCATAGCAATGTAATCGAAGAATTGCAAAAATTCATGAATTGCAAAATCTGAGAGTTACAATAAATTCATAATATTATGTATAGTGCACTACCAAAAACCTTCACAGAATGCAACTTCTATACATTGCCTAAAGGCATGTGCTTGAAGCGTCAACAACCAATTGTAACATCAACTCGTATTCCTTCTAAGAAAATTCAATGTTCCCATATACTAGCTTTCTTGACAACTTCATCAAGTCAATTGTAGACATTTTGACAAGACTCAACTGTAGTTATTCCTAAACAAATTACTAGATACGTGTAGTTTCATATGTTGAATCAACAGAGGATTTTTTGAGGCTGCTTCTTCAGCAATAACCAAGCAGTGATGCACTACCCTTGGTAGGTTCGAAAAGCAACACACGCCTCACAAGTACACAGGAAGCTAATCATCTTCCAATATTCGCACACTTTTGGAACTCATCCTAGATGAAATAAAGAAAGGGTGTGTTACTCAGTCATCACAAATTGCGTTTTATCACCTCGGTTTAGTTGTGCGGTTTTTACCATATAGAGGGAAACTTTGGCAGGGATAACTTTCGCGAATTTGGTGATCCGCTACAAATTCACCAAAGTTTAACACTCCAATTACTCGTAGCACCTGAGATTAGCATCTCTATAGATATAGATTGAGCTTCAATTCGTCAAATGCAATGTAGTTTGTTATTCATCAAAGTTTCCCTCTATACGGTATTCACCCTGGGGGTTAATATTGACTGCCCTATAGCTATGCATATATGAACATTGATCAATTGGAGTACTACATGTAGTGCAATGGACTGCCAGAGTGACTGAGTAACTTGATTGAGTGACTGCTGTGTGATCTTTTCACTTAGAGTGCATGACTGCTCTATTAGAGTATACTTTAAGTGACTGCTTTATTAGAGTGTTTTGATCCTTTTTGGCGAATCAGGATCTGAACAATGCTCCCTAGAATTTGTATACTTTCCCAGTAGCTAAAGAGTATAATTTTTGAGAAACTTTCCAGAAATTTTTGAAAGTTTTGAGAAATTTTCAAGAAACTTATGTTATAAATCATGAAAGTTTTGAAACAAGAAACTTTAAAGAAATTTCCAGGAAATTTTCGAGAAATGTCCCGGAACTGGAATTTTGCTTTCGCTGTGAATAACCACCCAGCACAGATTAGTAAACTGGCTACTCAGTCTATAGACAACATATTAAACATTTAACAATAACACTAAGCCATGCTTGTACCCCTGTATGGTTGTTGATTCCCCCGGGCCGCAACATAGTTATCATGCACGTTGCAAGAACAGTTTTACCTAACTGCAAACTTGTTACGTCTACCAAAACCTTGCATTCATCTTCCACTTCTTGGTGATATTCTCTCACTACTGCCACTAGTGTTACTTATAATGAATTTATATGTTCTGTTAAGGACTTTACTTCTTCTTTTTTTTACTCTTCTGTACGCCTGGCACAATGCTTTAGCATACTTCACAACCAACATTGTTGAATACTGAAACAATGTGGATTCTCCTTAGTCCTAAATCCAACTGGGAAATAGCTTTTGTCCGTCTTTCATTAGTCTGTACCATTAGATGTCTAATAAAACGTTTACTTTATATCCAGTACTGTTGTCCACTGGGTAGCTTCACCAGATTGGAGCATATATTTAGACACTTGACCAGCACTCAAAATGTTCTCACGTGATGCCCAGTGTTACATAGAGTTTATTACAGGTTTTTGCAATTGAATTCGGCGACTTTGCAATTGAATTCGTCCCGTTTGCAATTGAGTTCGTCGCTTTTGCAATTGAATTCGTCCCGTTTGCAATTGAATTCGTCCCGTTTGCAATTGAATTCGTCGCTTTTGCAATTGAATTCGTCCCGTTTGCAATTGAATTCGTCGCTTTTGCAATTGAATTCGTCGCTTTTGCAGTTAAATTCGTCCATAACAAGAATGGCAGCTGGAGCAAACATGAAAACATGATGTAGCAGCTGCTACAAGAACTTGTTCAAGTACAACAGTAGTAAACAACTCTTTATAAGGCAATAATTCTTCCTCTACAGCCTCTCCAACAACATTCCAAACTCTACTGAGCCATTCGCGATGGGTGTGGTCACTCGCGAGCAAGCTAATTAACTTGTCAGACAGCTATCAACTTCGCGTACTACCAGCTTCAATTACCTTCTAGTGTCTCAAATGTAACTCTCCAAGGCATAAATAGTTCATCTCTTAATGAACGGGTTGGTTTCTTGAAGCCGTTTTGTTTATGACGAATTGTAATGCAAACGCGACGAATTCTATTGCAAAACCGACTAATTCAACTGCAAAACCGACGAATTCAATTGCAAAACCGACGAGTTCAATTGCAAACGGGACGAATTCAATTGCAATACCGACAAATTCAATTGCAATACCGACGAATTCAATTGCAAACGGGACGAATTCAATTGCAAAGGCGATGAATTCAATTGCAAAAACCTGTAAATTGGCAAAGGAATCTTGGCAAGTTCAAGTATATGCATTTTGATTATAGAAATTGTTGGAAGTATTACAAAGTGATAGCAAGTGTGTATTTTTAGTCTGTAGTAATTACGGGCGCACGCCCAGGAGAGCGCCAGGCTTGCTACAGAAATTTTGAGGTTTGACACATGTGGATACTAGTCAGTGTAAATTTGAATGTATAACTGAACTGCTAGTCCAGCCATGCCTATTAGCTACTCGGTGAATTTGAGATGGAGGGTAATCGGGATGATTTTGGGCAAAAAGAAGAGCATAAACGAAGCCAGACCCTACAGTATATGGGTTGTACTTGCCAAGTTATGAAGCATGTTGCCAGCCAGAGAAGTGATGAAGAGAGAGCAACATACATGGCTGAGATCTCCAAGTATGATCCAGCAATGATCATCTCGACTGATGAGACTGGTTGTGATAGGCGTCACAGTACAAGGAAATGTAGCTACAGCATTGGAGGATTAATGCCAAAACACTAAAGTTACTAAAGTTATAGGGTCTTTTGCAATGTAATTCATAATTCATGTGCTGTATAGAAAACCATCCCCAACATGTGTACAATGACTTAATCTTGGGGCTTTAGGTGGTCCGTAGCTATATACATGTCTTGGTGTACTATAGATCATCTAAAACATACAAGTACAGCTACACACGACAAGTTACTTCATTGAGAAGATTCATAACAAATTATCTTATGAAATTACTTTACATAATATAAATAATTTATTGCTATAAATAATTTATTGCAAGTTATCAATTGTATATACAACAGAAAGCTGAACACAACTTCATCCTGGTTCTGCTACAAAC
The DNA here is from genome assembly GCF_963678975.1 of Dysidea avara. Taxonomy (NCBI): domain Eukaryota; kingdom Metazoa; phylum Porifera; class Demospongiae; order Dictyoceratida; family Dysideidae; genus Dysidea; species Dysidea avara. The sequence goes on from NC_089273.1 coordinate 53,021,258, forward strand.
ACTTTCCCACCACTTTCACTATGTCCTAAGTTTCTTGTCCATGTTGCAGTTCTTTCAGAAATTTCTGCCAAGAATTTAATTGAATACTCTCATTTCAAGCCTTGAAAAATGCTCTTTAGATTGTAATATACTTCATAACAATGACTATTCAATACTACTTGCTTGAAAACCTTGTCAAGTGAGTTGAGATTATTGTTATCAGCTGGTGTGTCTCCTATCAGAATAGTAAAGATTCCACACATTATAAACATCAGTTTCATTTTGTCACCTCTTCATAATGGTGGATCTATTCTAGTAATGTATCACATGACACAGTGAGCTCCTCTTGTATTTATAATAATTATGAGTCCCAGATCATCAGGTACTTCTTCCTGAAGGGAATAAACAGCTTGTACTAAGTTATAGGGTCTTTTGTAATACAATTCATCATCATAATGAACATTGCATCACAAGAAAGAACAACTCACACACAGGCACAGCTGAGGAGACATTGTCATGAGGGATCGGGTTATCCAAGGAGCAACTCTGTGAGTTGTCTGCACAGCATCTAGCAACGTTCTACTTCTGCCATGATGGTTACTACTGGCAGCCATAATGGCATGCAATGGCCTAAACTGCCTCTGATACAGTATTATTTACCTGTAGTAATGCAATAATATAAATAAACAAAAAACTAACCTTGTGTTCATAGTGGTCACTGAGTAGTACACATGTGGTGTTGGTGGTGAGTGACACTGTGGCTAGACCAAATACTCTTCGCACACTGCTAATCGATTAAGTGCCAGCTGGGGTGCATAAGGAACCAGAATTATGTGATTCATCACCATGTAAGTGGCTAGGAGACAGTAGAGAGGAGCTGTGGAGTTTCATACTGTTGTATAACAGATACAATGGAATGGTCAATTTGGTGAAAGTTTTAGTAAAGGTCTACTGATGATTTGTAGTACCTGACTGCCTGTAAGTTTCATTTTCATTGTGTACATTTAAATATTCCCACACCTGTGGATGACTGGCCCTGGGCCCAGGTAACCCAGGTTCTGGCTACTCCCCTGAACCATAGTGACAGGTCCAGATTTTAAGCTGGTAGTCCTAAATGTCTTAGTATAGTTACACTGTACACCATTTAGGGAAAGAGCCGTTATCATTATTATTTTTTTATTATTATTATTATTATATAGCACTTTACAGTGACCAGCACTGAAGGTCTACAGCAACATGTGCTGCAGCCTTAGGACGACCTAACCTAATTGCAAGGACTTAGACTTAATGGCTTATAGCTGAAAAGGTGTAACAGAAAAGGGGCCAAAGTAAGGAAAAAAAATCCCTCCAACCCCAGGATTCGAACTGCAGGTCACCCAATGTCTAGTCGGGGCATCTAGTTATAGCTTTGTACAGTGAAGCAGACAATAGCATGATAGCTCTTGTTGTCGCAAGTTTCTAGTTCATCTTCTTGATGTCCGTAAAGACATTTCTTCAAAGAATTCATTTACTTGTGACCTCATGTGGCAAAAAATTCATATTCTCTCTTATGACTATAGTAAACTTTGCATGGACTACTGTACATTACAGGTTAGTCCAAACTTTTGTGTAGCTGCTTTGAAATTCTTCTTTTTTTGAAATAGCTGGCCTATGAGAATAGTAAAGATTGCATACAACATAAGTAACAGTTTCATTATGCTATCTCATCTTAATGGTGGATGTGTTCTAGTGATATATCACATGACACAGTGAGCTCCTCTTGTGTTTATAATAATTATGAGTTCCTGATCATCAGGTACTTCTTCCTGAAGGGAATAAACAGCTTGTACTAAACTATAGGGTCTTTTGTAATATAATTTATAACATTACATACAGGAAAAAAGACATCAGACATATCAGTAATTGTATACTAAAACAAAAACACCTTTAAAATTATTCTATTGTAAAAAAACCTCGCAATATAACAAAACCTTTGGTATATTGTTATATAAGAGTAAGGAGTCCTTGTTATATTTTAGTAACACCGCATGAAATTTTGCTGAAAATGTCATATTCTTCTCCTCCTCCTCCTCCTCCTTTGCATACTGATTCCCTTTTTTAACTTGTATATCTTACACTGTGATTATTCCACAGCTTTGGTTTTGCTATCACAAGTTCTTTGGCTAGATAAGTTTCTTCAATACAAATCTTGGAACTCCACCTCTCTTGTGAGAGCCACCATAAGCAATTTTCTCAAAGTTTGATTCATTCACTCTTGTGCTTCATGGGACAATCTTTGATATGTGATTAAACATATGGAGTAGTTTCGCTCAATTATGACCTGCCATTTTTCTGGGAAGTGGTGAGTTAATTTCCACACTTGTGCTCATAGGACAGTAACGTCACCTACACTAATTGCTGATTTATTTTGCGATCTTTTAGAACCCTATCTTAAATTCAAGACAACTCTAACTACAGTAGTGTTTATTTACAGTTGCTAAACTCGGTGTAAATTTGGCCATAAACGTCAATGCTAGGTGAACATCAGTGTAGTAACCTCAATGAGCTTGTTATCACACGTGCTATTCTTGTAAGTGTTTGATGTTCAGTTGTTATGGGTCTGAAGTAGCTAACACAGCCCACAACACAGCTTTGTTTGTGCATTTCAAGGTAGGTTTTAGGTGTGCGTTCTATTAGAGTTAGTCGTTCGTGTAAATAATTAACTCACAGTAATTGCGCGCCCTACTTTCCTTGGCCGCACGACTCACTACCGTGAGTCTTGATTAGGGATCATGGAGGCTTGGGCTTTCTGGCCAAAAATATTATCCTAAAGTCAGCCTGACAATGCCTTCATGGCACCTTGGCAGTGTTGGTTAGGTATAACCAATCCCAAGATGCAACACTAAATCTACAGGCTTGATTTTTCACTGTTTGATGTCACTTCAGCCCAACAGGTGCCTTTTGGCATTACTTTGGCATTACTGCAGTTCATACATACGTAAGCACACACTGTGTTGTACATACAATGCAGTTCTTTTTGCTGACAAAGACAATACAAGGTTTCCACACATAATAGCATGGTATGGCTTCCCTGTGGCTGACTCACACTTATCACCCATATTATCTGTAGTGACTGGATTGATTGTAGAGATGTTTCTCCTATTGTCAGGACCAGCCTTAAGAGTAGTCAGCCGCTAGCTAGGGCCCCGGGGCTAAGAGGCCCCCCAAAGCTCCAAAACTGGGGCCCCAGTTCTCAAAATGCAAATTCAGTATATAAATTACACAACTCGTACTTTTAAGAACACATACACTGTATACAACTTGTCGCTTGAGGAATGCATCTCCAATATCACGTGATAGCTAATCTATATAGTAATGAACAGTATTAATTTAAAGCAATAATTATACTGGAATGTATTCGTGGCTGCACACATGCAGTACATTAAGAATTCATCAAATGTCATTAGCTTTCCACTGCAATGGGTAAAGAGGCTAGAAATCATGTGATTGTGTTGATTTAAATCGTCAGGTCTCAAGTGGCGGTGAGGTTGTTCGTTTCCATTAATATCTATAATGTTATAAGTAGAGTCTGTTGGGTGGAGAGATCACGAGATCAGGCATCACCAGATGGGCTACTCTGTGTCACAGTATGGTTGTGGTTTGATTACTGGTAGTGGCAAGACTCTGCAAAGATTGAAGATGATCAATAGCGTATAATAATAAATTATGATTTTACACAATCACATTTAACGTAGTTAGAGATACAATACACTGTAGAAACAGCAATATATACATACACGTAGATGGCAGCTAGTATTACAACAGCTAATGCTAAGCTAGTGTAGTATATTCTTTACACAACAAGTATGTTGGACATAGCCCTATATGGGCTAATGATTTTTGTATAGGCATGCTGCATGGAAAGTGGCTAAGAACCACTTCATCTGGGGAGGCCACCCAGAATACTTTGCTTAGGCCCCAGAATCTCTAAGGCCGGCCCTGCCTATTGTTCTTCATTTATAATGCTGTGTGTCAGGTTGACTATTGGGGTACACATTCAAGTGCAAAATTAATTTGATGGCATACCTGGTGTCTGACTTTCCTGTAATGTGGTATTAGTGGGTTCATTAATTATAAAATAGTGACTAACAAGTTGAAAGAAAATTAGGAACATTGGGGATCAAAGTGAAATAACTAATAACAAGAGGTTGTCTATACTTGAAGATATACCTGTACTAATGGTCATTAATTTAGAGATTAAATGTCCACTATATATCGTCAGGTTTATCCACTATATATCTTTGATCCCTTAAAATGTCTGTGTTTCTTAATAATTGCAGTCACAATGTATGCCACAACTACCAAATATTGGGAATCGCCAGTTGTTATGAGACATGACCAACAGTGGAACAATGGTATACAGTATATATTTGTGTGTGTATACAACCGCCCCTACAAAGAGAAAGTGCAATACAAAGAAAAGGGTCATAAAAGTACAACATAGAGGTGTGTGCGTGTGTGTATAAATAATTAAGCTACAAATGACAACACTTAAATGGCTAAGCTCCATGAGGAACTGATTTATAGACTTCATTTTACAATGAGTTGTGATCCATGCACAATAGTACTAGACCAACTGTGGGACATGATAAATCAAAATGCCGAAGAGAAACTTGTAGAGCCAAAATCTTTTTCATAGCTTGATAGGGTGAGCATCACCAGCGTCAATGTTGTGACAAACAGCTGTTGTCCTACCCAGAACATCGCAAAGAATTCCTAAGCAGCTTAGTTACACTTGACTTCAACTTGTAACTTAATTGGAGAGAGTGACTGAGCTCTTAAGTATCATATCTCTTTCCACTGTGTTTGATAAGAATAAATGAAAAATAATGAGGTCTGGAGTATTTTGTTTACATTGTGAAGCCATTCAAATTGATGATACAATATTACTAAATTGATATAATAATAAAAGTACTGGATGAAGAAGCTTCAATCTCATAATATTACAGCTGTTATAGAATATGATATAACTAGATACACCGGACATGTTCAATGCTGCACAACAACTAGTGTTCATGTAACACAACATGGAGTGTTACCATCCTCATCATCCAAGTGCCACATACCAATTATCACAAATTGTCTACTCTGCTGTTGTGCAGCTGGAAACATGTCAACCTCACTTTTATCTTACCTTTTTAATTTTGATCTCACCATTTTATTGCACTTTTTTATTGGTGTACTAGTTCTTAGGCAGGATTCAAGATTGCATATAGGATCCAAGATTGTATAGTATAAGTCACCTATTATCAAACAGTACATATTATCGAACTTTACACACTAGGCGAGCTACTCAACATACCAAAACCAGTAAACACTAACTAAAGACGTTTTGAGCTGTATGGACCACCAATACAACATTTACAACAGTTTTCTTCAGTGGTTTTTATTGGTAAAGGGCTCCAGAGGCTCTAGTGGATATGTGGTGGCACTAAGCAAGCAAAATTACAATTATTTTAACAAACGTTTGTAACTTCACCATAACAGCGTGAGAAGTTACAGAATGGTCTACTTTCAGTTTGGACCATTCAATAGAGAAGTATTTTTTCTCTCTGAATACCAAGTTTTAAGTAAATCAAACCGACAGGCCTCAAGTTATGAGCAGAACAGTACTCCTATAACAACCATGGTTTCAGTTTAACTTGAATAACTTATGAATGGTGTATTCAATCTCCGTAAAATTTCTGTTACAGATTGTTATTCAGTAGTTGGATATCCCATAGAAATCTCAAAGTGACAGGGTAACTCCCTAGTATGTTATTCATTGGAATGTGCAAATTGTTCAAAGTTAGTCATTGAGTGAAGTACGGCTGTTCACTATTACGTACCAGTGTTTGAGGAGTGGTAAATGATAGGCTCTACTGTTTCACACATAACTCACAATGTGTTGGTGTGATTTGCGCACAACTTGGTATCCAGAGAGACCAAAGGCTGCTCTGTTGAATAGTCCAAACCAGAAGTCTGTGTGTTGTTGTGGTAAGGAATTATTAGTGATTATTGAAATGTGTTCGATAAATGATGACTTGTGCTACCTGATCCAGGATTGCCTTTTAAATGATTAGAGACTTTCTATTAGGGATGCTACGACATTATGTCATATTTCATGGAGATTTGTGTCACGACATAAGTAATTCTTAGTTTTTCAACGCATTTTACTTATGAAATGATTTATGTTTACAAAATATCAACTTAAATATTGGTGGTATCTGTACAACTATGGCATTAACAACAACTTATTTGTATTTTTCTTCTACCATCTACTACATTACAATGAATGGCAAAGGTGTGCATCATTAAGAAATATTCATGTCATGACAAAGAAACATATCATGGAACTTTATGTCACCACTATCATGTCATCCCTACTTCCTGTATAGTAGATATATCTCTAGTTGAGGAATCACCACATGTAGTAAAGGTAAATGTAAAGTAGTAAAAATGGCAATAAATAACTACCTTATAGTAGTTAGTTATTATGATCACAATTATGATGTCTGATCTAAAAGTACGTCAATTCATAAATATTATATGTAGGAATATGTTCAAAGCCTATACAGGCCACTAATTATAATCATCCATGTACATTTGCTATTGTCCACAGGTATATCTACTGTATTCAACATTGACAGCAACTTCCGGATAAAGGTCAGCAGCCAGGTGCTAGCCACCTAAGAAGCAGCTAGCTACAACAGTAATATGCAATAACTATTTTGTTTATAGCTGGTGAATATTAATTACTTGTAAATGTATTATATATCTGATATGAATAAAATTAATACATGATGCATTAAGCATAACTGGCTCACTATGCGAATGTTTAAAACAACTGATTAGGGATCTGTAATACATATCAATGTGGCAATATCTTGATACAGAAAATATAAGTATCACGATACTGTACTTAGAAATATCGATATATGTGACCGGGCCTGCAAAAATAGGGCATGTGGGCACAAACTACACCCTATCACATAACATGTCATATCTCAGTATTGGGATAGAATAGTTTCATTCTGTATTTAACTTGTGTTGTAAAGCCAACTAAATCTTTAATAAGTGCTGAAAAGTTCATGGTTACAGAGTCATGGAATACAAAGTTATGATATGTTGAACTTTGAAAAAGTAGGCAATTTTTATGTGCCCACATGCCCTATTTTCGCAGGCCCGGTCACATATCAAGGTTTGCTAGTAGAACAGTGAGTGATTGCTCTATTACTGTAACAGTGATCTCTCAGATACTCAAACAGAAAGCCTCTCTATTACCTATGCTATTATGTGCAGTGTTGTGAGAAGCCATACAATAATGCATGTTTAAGTGCTGCTGTTATGGCTAAAATATTCTTACCCAGGTCTTCTGAAAACAGTAGTTGTTATACTTTAAGAATAAAGAACTACATCTCTAAGCAGTAAACAATCTGCTGTATATAACAGCCATCTTGACAACTCATGAAAATGCAGAGTAATCTGGACAAGCCTTTGTGGGGCATGCATTGAACTGTTTGTGGTATATAGCTAATTGTCTGGGTAGTGTATAGAGGCCACATTACCATAGGCATCTAGATAGAGATGTACTTTTTAACAGCATAAGGATGTGTGTTTTTTTTTCATACTAAAAATGAATCATCATAACACACTAGCTAATCGTCAAATCTATACATCTGTCATTTATTTACATTCTCTAAATACAGATATCTGTATACTAGGGCTGAAACGGATAGTAGTTTTTTCTATCCGGATATCCTGAACAAAATCTTTCCAGATATCCTACGGATAGTGACATCATCACTTGCTATAAAAGCATTGTATATTTTGTTGTGAACATGTTTGTTTTACTAATACTTTAGAATAAAACATAACACTTAAATGAAGATTAAGTAAGTTTGTAATAATGTTTAACTGAATCAAGGAAACATTAACATAAAATTGCTTCAAAGTATTAGAAATTATCCTGATGGCATCAAATCACTATCTGGATAATACGGATATCTGTTTCAGCCCTACTGTATACACAATGAATGCAGAATTGGTGTTGGCTTTTTAATTAAGAATTATAGTACAGGTAAATTGGAATATATTGTTACAACTATTAGCTAGCTAGTACCAGTCATATCTACAACCATGACCACTTCATTATAGTATTAAGACTTAACAGTGCAAGTACTGAGGGTCTGTAGAACTCCTTGTCCTACAGCCTGTGTAAAGTTGTTATAGTATTGTGATATGGTATCGTTTCAAACAGTTTATTGATGGCGATACATGATACATAAAATTCACTGTATCACAGAACACTACAACTGATACACTCCACTGACACACGTGTGTGTAGCTATATGTAGTTATACATATGTACCGATAGGCAGTACATAACTAAAGCTGTTTCTAATAGTTCAGTGTTATATGTGACCGGGCCTGCGAAAATAGGGCATGTGGGCACAAAGTACACCCCATCACTCTACCGGTCATATCTCAGTACTGGAATGGTATTCTTACATTCTGTAACTTGCATCATGCTGCCAATTAAATGCTTACTAAGAGCTGAAAATTGCAATGCCATAGCAGAATGGTACAAAAAGTTATGGGTGATTAACGTGTGAAAAAGTAGGCAAAATCATGTGCCTACATGCCCTATTATCGCAGGCCCAGCTCATTCTTTTAACCAAATTACTACTGTATGTTTTAAATTTACCAATACTAGTGATGGTGAGACACTTAGCATGCTGTCATAAAGCTTAGTATTTAAATTTCAATCAAACAAAACTTGGTCAACTAACCAATAAGTTGTTACAAGAAAAAGAATCACCTGGGATGCATGCATGATTGAGGCATGATAAGATTGAACTCAAGATTGATTTTGTGAAGTGCCTCCACTCCACCTACAAAATTGATACATACACAAGGGAGCAAAATTTTAATTCATACCGATAAAATTTCTCATAGACGGATATGCAATATTGCAATATTAGTCTATATCAGTAGGAAAAATAACTTAAAATCTCCACTTTGCAATTGTAAGTTGTATAAATGTATGACACCACCTACCCCAGGTGGGTGGGGAATTGACATTGTTACCCAAGTTGTGCCCAGGATGTGCAATAACGCCTCATGCACAATAACTTTGTTCCAAACAAACCACAACATACATACATTATATAGATTACCACAAACATATACTATAATATACAGCAACTATAACGATGCGTGTTACAATAATAATTGTGACCGATTGCAAGCCTGTGAAAATAGCTAGGCATGTGGGCACATAAAATTTGCCCACTTTTAAAAATTGTAATAATGTATAACTTGTTGTGTGATTAAGTTATGGCCTGTACTTTTTACCACTTATTCAAAATTTAGTTGGCTTTATAATGCTAGTTACAGAATGTAAATATGTGGTCCCTGTGGCAAGATATAACCTGTTATGTGATGGGTTGTAGTTTGTGCCTTGTTTGCTTTATCTGAATGGTCAGTCTGTGTGAAAATCTAGATCTCCAGAAACAACAGATACAAGCATCTTCTATTTGGCCTGCATGAAACCCTCAAATCAATGTCACTTCCACCTACCCAACCCGGGTCATAAAGTTGGTGTATTTAGATCAATTTTAAGACACACAATAACTACATGTATGTATGTACTACATTGAGTTTTGTGTATAATGTAATTCTCAGTTTAAATCTTATGATTGGTCCCCAGGAGCATGAAAGTGGTAGCTGTGCAACAACAGTTTTGTAGTACCAATATTCTTTTTCATAACTAGAGCAGTTAGGAAAGGAGTACAAGTGGAGTATTATATTATACCCATTCAGGGGCAGATCTAGGATTTCAGAAGGGGAGGTGCTAACATGGACATTTATATATGTGGCAAGAAACTTGATACAACTAGTGTGAGAAACACACTCAGTATGCAGAGCATGCTCTATCTAGGGGGTCTGGGGGCATGCCCCCACAGAAAAAATTTGCAAATTTGGCCTATTGAGATTGAATTTGGTAGAAATTTTGAGTGAAAAAGGATGTCACTTTGTTTATGCGATACCATTATTCCCCTACAGCTTGTCAATGTAACTAAAGTACATAACCATGTAGCTAAAATTCAACATTAGACTAACATCTTAAAGAACTAGTAGTGGAAACATATGGTATCAGCTGCACATGATCAAATTTTGTGTTTGGAAGTATAGCATAATTTATAGTCTCATGGCTCAAACTACATTAGCTGTCCAAACAGTAGAGAGGGTAAGTGTGAGTGGAGAGGGCAAGTAGACTGACTCACCAGTGTACTGCATGTGCACTCAGCTGTATAGAATTCTCCAGCTAGGGGTGCTCTAGATCTGGTGGCATATATACTCTCAGATCCCTTGGAAATTTTGGAAAATGGCTATCACAAGATTGAATCTAGAAACTATTTTTAACCAAGGTGGGTACAAGATGAAAGCGTTCAGTTGGAAGTGATTTTAATTAAAAAACAGAATTATACACTGTTTCTTGTTATTGAATTTAAGAAAATGTATAATAGTGGCTTGTCAAAGAGTGTATAGGTACGTAAGGCCAAGGAGAATATTTAGCACACAGGATTGGATCTACTTCATATATAGCCACTGTTCTGTGGTGCTATTTTAATCTAACTGTTAAAATGATGGATCCATCCATCACCATAATTTGTTTTACAACTAGTCTACAAATATAACTAGTTTTTGGTCACAACTAACCTCTTTTTAGCACACAATGATCATGACAACATAAATGTTGCAGTAACATTTAAGCTTAAAGTTGAGCTTCAAGGGATTTGATAGTGCAAACTCCAGAAGCTGCTAGATTTAGACAAATGTAGCATAAGATTTGATCAAGTAAGGAAAACAAAAACGAACAGCTCTCAGATGTTGCAGCCTTGTGATCTTTTATCATGTAATGGTAAGAAATTCACTATTATTATTATACTATTGTTGTACTTGCAAGAGAAGCATTTCAACCCAAGAATCAAGTTTGTAGAGGAGCCTAAAAAAACTTAAACTATTTGACAGAAAAGGTTATTTTCAGAATAGATTTTCAATTAATGATGTTTATACAATTTATAGTACATTAAAGGTATAAATCTTTTACCAAAAGTGATTGGTATCTGGCAGGATGTTTGGTACAATGGTGAGGGTAGCAGTGCAAGGTCTAGAAGAATAGGTTTAATTTCAGCTTGCATTCTGGTAACTTCTTGAAAATTATAGTTTTAATGATGGATGTTCTATTAGAGTAGTTGACTGTTCTATTAGAGTATTTCGGATTTAGCAGCTTCTAAGGTAAGACTTATTACAGAAATATAATTTTGAACCCCTCTTAGTAATTCTTGGATAAGATTAGCTATTCCCCTTGCTTTTTTCATTGCCCAAACATGCGTATAAAATGCAACTGCACCTGTACTACAGCTTCTAGAAGCTTCCTTGCTTGCTCATTGTAAAATTTTGGAGGGGGGTGCTTCAGCCCCCCAAGCACCCCTCCTAAATCCGCCCTTGCCATTACATGCATAATCCCACACTTGAGTAGCCTATAGCCTGACCTTCTGGAGATGGAAGAACGCAGTCTTGTAATGCCACAACATTTGAATTATTGTACCACACCAATATTATTCTCATTATGAATTTTACAATGTAATGCTATCAGGGGATACAGGAAGAATGTGATTGATTTTAATTTTAGCTCAAATATTTGGCATAGCCATTCTTCCATACAAGGGCATACAAAATATTGCACAACAATAATAACCACACAGAAGCACAACACAAACAATATAGACCAGCCATTATGATCAGAACAACCGACATTGAGATATCTGACTCATGACTCATCTTTGACATTCCTGAAGTTTGAATAATTTGTGTTATAGCTCTATATGTAGTTCATTGTGAATCCTTTTTTTGTAGAGTCTGTATTGAGCAGTGGCTGGCAGAGACTATACACCTGACTACTCCCACAATGTTGTTCATATATATCCACATCTTTCCTTGGGATAAATTAGGTATAAAATACATACTTTGTAATCACATGTCAAACTTCCTTCATCTTGGATACTGAACATTGCAGTAGTAAGCTTTTCACATTAAACCCTTGTGATCATTATTAAATATCTTTATAGCAAAACAGTTTAAATTACTTGGCAGATGGCATGTAATTTTTACTTAATTAAATGTTTCATGTGTATATTGTGTTTTTGTTATGTATACATGACTACATGTATACATGTATACACCAATACATGACTACATGTATACATGTATTGGTGTATTCTTTTTATTTTATCTTGCACTCCAACAAGGGAGAATGGCTTTAGCCGATTGTTGTGAGGTTAAATTATAAATCAATCAATCAATATGCATGACCTGATTTTAGAAATATATAGATATCCACACTTATATGTGTCACCACTAAAGCATTTATCCACCCAGTAAAATATTTCACATAATTTCTTGTAATTCAGGATAATGACTACTGATCTAATCACTGTGAAGATGTTTGTAATGAATAGTGAAAAATTAGCTATTATGTGTTCAAGTGCTACTATAACATAGTAAAGTACTTTTAGTCTTAAACAAGGAACAAGTTTTATAATTGTAGGTGGTTATAACTATTACTTTTAGTAATAGTTTCAATTTTTCGTAAACATTAAGTAATACTTTTAGTTTTACGTAGTATAAGTTTCAATGTAAAAATTGGGGGCACTTTCATAGTTTTATATACTTTCAAAATATCATAAAAACTTCAGTTTTAGATAACTAAAACTAAAAGCCCCAACTATAACTATTTAGTTAACTAAAACAACACTATTGCTAGCACATTGTATCCATATGCATGGCTTTATGACTCATGCATGGTGTATTATAGCAATCCATATCTTTGCTGCATTTCATCATCCACTTCACAAAACCTAGCTTACATCTCATACACTTGACACTTCCCACAACTGTAAGATTATTTGCCTCATGCTAAGGTACTTGGAAATTACCCTTACTGATAAACTGATTCAATTTAATTACACTAAGCTTATTTTATAATACATGTTTATAGAGTTATTAGATGGATTGATAAGTACAGGACACCTGTATGCTTGTTTGTATAATGTTGGACTATAACTGCAGTACATAGATAATACCTAAGTGTTACAATGTGTTGTGTGTATAGTGTAGACTATAATTGAATTTCTATACTTAGCTATAAATTATTGCCAGAGTAAAATTTTAAGTCCTATATCACATCTTCGGCTTGCTCGCTTCTCATTTCCAGATTGCTGAAGTAATTTAATTTCCTAATGTCCTTAGTGTATGCTGAAACATCTAGTAAATGTAATGTATCATTATACTGAAGAGCTTTCATAATCAATCTTAAGCATTCCTCAGTAAGTGGGTTGCCCCAAATATACAGGACTGTTAGAGTAGCATTGATAGATAATTCTTCACAAATCACACTACAGACATCATCAGAGATATTGTTATCACCAACCCAAAGATGAGTCAATTTGCTGTTGTCCCGCAGTGAAGTATACAGTTGCACAGCCCATCTAGTGGAAGAGTAGCTGTTATAAAATATATTTAGCTTTTCATCACACTTAAAGTATTTTAGTAAAAAATTGGGGTGTTTCCCCAACATGTTAATTTACTGTTGCTAATAGCCAACTCTTTCACCTTACAAGTGATGATGATATCACTGAGGAAACTGTCTGAGGATGAAGAAAGATCGTTGGAATTCAACAAGACTTCTATTGTTATGTTACACTTTTGGACATAACGGTGTAGTAATCAGAGTCTGTAATCTTGAATATAATGTGTCTCCCTTCCAGTTTTTACAGGATAAGCAGGTTAATAATGTTGCTACATCTTCTATTGCTGCAACTTCTAAGTTAGTAGACAATTGGGACAAAGGGAGCCAAATTCTTCACTAAATTCCTCCTGAATAATACTACACATTTCGTTGTCACCAGTTTTTGTAATGATAAAATTCCAGCTGTTTACAAGGAGGAAACACAAGTTAATAGCAGATGTATATGGCAGAAGATGAGATCTCATAGTTTCAGATAGCTGATGAAAAGTAACAAGTTTATGTTAAGTAGGTTATATCATGTAATGACATTAATAGAGAATTATTAATATTTGTGGAGCTGCTTTATGGTAGGACAATTTAACTCTTGGATAGAGTCACTCAAACAAGGGATTACACCTGGTGTGGATGTCCAACAGGTAACCTTATACATTGTATAAACTCCAGTGTTAATGTGTTTAGTAGTGTGTGGATGACAAACAAGATGGGCATATTCCAACACGTAACATGGGCAATACATTAATTTGTATGTAATAGATTTAAAAGTAGAAGAGTTGTAGAGACAGTGATGAAGGGACCCTTAGGCCTATGTCCAGCATAATAACAAGCATAATAGGCTGGAGTGCTATGCCAGCGCAATGCTAGCATGTTAGGTGGATATTTCAAACTAGGGAACTTAATCACATTAAAATAGACCAATACTCCCTAATAGAGTCATCAGTGGAAACTGCAAACTGCAATAGAGCAATCAAATGTATTGTACACTGGTGTAATTTAAAATAAAAAATTAAAACATGGGAATATATAGATCACTGAAAAAAGAAAAGAAACAAAAGTCAAACAAGCCAGTACCAGGGGCATATATAACCAGGATTTTTTAAGGGGGGTTCCAACAGCAGTATTGAGTTAGCAGAAATAGGGGTCTGAGGGCACAGCCCCCAACCGCTAAGAGACTTTCAATATTTTAATGCATCAAAACTCTGCAAATTACTATATTTAAAAAAATCAAAACTCAGCAAATTACTATATTTTATGCAAAAGTACATTAATTATAAAGCATATTATAAGTGCCCCTGGGATGAAGCTAGTACTAGATAAAGCTACCTAGTGGAAACAGACAGCATAACACATAGAAACACATATAGTAATCTGTAAGTGATGGTTATCTCACTGGTATAGGAACCATGAATCCACTGATACAAATGACATGACTTACAATCAAAACATTATAACTATACAAATATGCATAGCATGAATCATTTTGCATAACACAAGTGATAAATTACTGGGGTTCTATATCTTTAAACACTGCACACCAAAGCTACAGCAGTATAAGGTTATGCTCAGTTTTGCATTTAATGTTAGAATGTCTGAAAAGCTTCACTAATGAAGTTCCTTAACATATGGATATGGATATTTACATGCATGTTCTATTAGAGTATTCCTGACTGCTCTATTAGAATATAGCTATACCTGACTGCTTTATTAGAGTATATCGATCTGTTTACAAGTTTTGAAGAGGGCTCATGTTACCTCTGTAAATCCTTCTCTGAGAGATGAATATAAGCTGTATAAATTGTTGTGCTGTGCCATTACAACATTTTGTCCTGCCACACTAAATGGTGTTTTATTTATTAATGCTTTATAGTACACACACACAAGCATGAGCTCAGGTACACACATAGATACAAGATTGACAATATATATGGTGTACTATAGGTCTGTAGGCTTGTGCCTACAGCCAAAAGTAGTATATAATTATAAGATGATAAAAAAGATCACATGATAAATTGTCTAAAGCAGTGTGTAGTTAATCAAGAAATGATCGGTAACGCATCGACTACAGGAACAGTGGTAGTGCAGTGTATGGAGATTGAGGGGTCAAAGTATTGAATAAAATGATTCCAGAAGTGGGACTTGACTTTGTTCCTGATAGTGTCAATAGATAGATTAATGCCAATTAATGGAAGCGCATTCCATAAGCGACAGAAACCTTACAAGAGTCCTACTTGCAGAAGTCTAAATTTTATAGGGGGTTCTCGAACCCCTTGGAACCCCTCACCCCTTGGAACCCCTCACAGAGGACTCATGCAAATAAACATTCTCAGTACTTATCTACCCCTGATTTATGGAGAAACCAACTGCTTTTTCATTGGCATATCCATTGAGTCCAAATAGAGATCTCTGTGTGTTTAACATGCTGGCTTGTTTGACTCTTGTTTCTTTACTTTTTTCAATGATCTCTATTCCCATGTTTTATTTTTAACAATTATTTTTACACTAATTTGTTATAATCAATTATGGATAGCTATAATGTGATAGTAAGAGGTGTTGGTGGTGCTTTATATTACTACACATGTATATCAAGTCAGTCATCATGTACATTAGATGTTAAATAGTTATCGAATACTATCAGTGTTAACAAACACCAATGTATAGTGTCTATTGAATGCACTTTGTACTATACAGCTTAGATATATCCAACTATAGGCAGCGTATAGCATACTGTGGTTAGCAGTAGTATGGCTTCAGCTAGGTGTTCACAATAAGCCAATACCCAGTGGTACACAACAACATTGAATAAACTTAATAAATTGTGGTTGAAATATGCGTAATGTCAATTATGCTTTGAAAATTACCTATTATGCTATTGAGCAGTGCTCAAAAATCCAGCCTATTATGCTCAAAATTATGTATGTTCTAGATTATGTCTGAGAGCTGACTGTTTTATTAGAGTAGCTATATCTGCATTTCCTGACTGACTGCTGTATTAGAGTAGTGACTGCTCTATTAGAGCATCTTGATCTTATTTCCATAAAGTGTGAATAATCAGTCAAGAAGTATAACACTACAAGGTTTTTGATATGAAATGCAGTGATAATGCACAATTTGTTCACGTTGACAGCAATTTTAGTGCACATTGCACAGTTTAATTAAAATTCTTGAAAATTGTCCTATTATGCTGGCATAATGTTTGACGCATTTGCTAGCCTGTTATGTTTGAAATTACGCCTGCATATTCGGCACAAACTTAAACTATAAGGTTTTCAAATTAACACGTAAATTTGAATAGATTGGATAGCTACTTATTAACACATATTTCTCTTGCAGAGAAGATCAATGGCAAAGTGAACCTGCAAGTAGCAAATTTGCTTGAAAGTGGATGTTGGCATTGCAATATGCATTTAATAGGTCATGGATGTGAAGAAAGACATAGGAAGAAAAGTTAGGCAGTCTTTATCCCCAAAAGGTACTCACATTTTGCTTTAGCCTTGTGGAAAAATAATACGGAAGATGATGGCAGATTTCATATGCAGTTCTTTTAAAAAAGTACTTTTATCAGATCCTTTTGACTTCATCTTTACTAGTGAACCTAAAATTCTTCCAAATTAACTTCTACGGCTTCTTTTTGTGGTTGGAATAGATGTCTAAGGTGGTGTTTACTGGAGTGTTCTATTAGGAATTTGGAAAAACATAGATGATCTCTATTATGAACCACTACCGTGGTATTATAATAGAACAGTCACTTTATAGTGAAATACTTTAATAGAGCATTCACTGGTTAAAGTGTTCCAAAATAATTGTAAGAAATGTTGTTAACCTAGGAGCATAATGAGAACACCGAAAAGAATAATATATGAAATTTTGGGAAGGTATTTGACTGAGACCTAGAAGGGAGTTAAGTGATCGTGGCTGGAACAAATATTTGCATTGTTAGAAACTTCATTCCAATTGAATTTAGGCCATTAGATTACTGATTTCAAACTACAGGAAAATTGTATGATGTATGGTAGCAGCATGGGATAATAGCTACTATAAAGTGACTATCATATGAAGGGTACAGGTAACAGTATTGTAGTCACTTCATGATGTATGGTAGTGTCATGTGATACTAGCTACTATAAAGTGACTATCATATGAAGGGTACAGGTAACAATATTGTAGTCACTTCATGTTATATGGTAGTGTCATGTGATACTAGCTACTCTAAAGTGGCTATGGTATAGGTAACAGTATTGTTAAGATTAAAGTTGAAGTCTCAACTCCCACAAGCTGTAAAATGTTTATATCTAATAATAAAAGTGATAAAATGTAGTCACAGCTTTAGCAGAGTGACAACTACATGAATGAAAGATTATCAATTTTCACCAGTGGACTTGTGATAAACTATATAATCATAGCATTTGAATGTTGTAGGGAAATGATCTGGTCTAACTTATTCACATTGTGGTTATTATTGAGTATCTTCTTTGAATTGTGTAGTTCAAAAGATGTTGTAGGTTAGTTGTTCACATTGGTGAAGAGCACTATATGTTAATACACATCCCCTCAAATGTAATAACACTAGTATAAAAGGATAACTTATAATTGATCAGGTATAGAATATCTGGTAGCAGGAGTCTAGGAGTGTTGCCCCTCATGGTGTAGCTTGTTAACATTAATTTCACAATAATAATAATTATTATATTGTTACGAAACAGATCAAAAAATTAGCCTGCATTTATAGCTAAAATTGAAAGTATTCACTATAAATCATAGCTACAAGCTTTTGTCAAATGGTCTTACACAGCACAAATATTTATACATATACCATGAGTTAACTTTTGATACTGCAAAGATAACATTTTAACATGGCAACAAAATTTAGAGTGAGGGGGCTAAATAATGGAAACTTATTGATACAACTTACATTCATAAACACTCAATATGTCAAACAAGTTCATTGCCTGCTTATACGCTGTATAAATCATTAGTAGCTAGTTGACTGTTCTATTAGAGTATATTTCGATTTTAGTAGCTTCAATTTCATACGGTGGAGAACCACTGCTGGTAAGTTGTACTAGCAGCCCAACAAGAAATACGCTACTTATGAGCATAACATATTCTATGACTGCATGGACTATATAGCTACAGTTTATAGTGTAAATTCTTGTGTGTTAGTTTGACCATCTCACATTGTCACTTAGAAGAGATTATCCCTTTCCCTTACATTCCTTCCCTTTGCTGTTTATTCTTCTGATGGTCAATTATTATACTTAAATGTAGTTACACCTGTACAGCTTCTACTAGCTTTATAGTGACCACATAATATATAGCAGCAATAGTTTAAAAATATTTGAAGGGGCTCCTCTTAATTGTCTTTTACCACATATTGCAGTTTAGACGTCTACAGCATGCACATCTGTATAGACCATGGCTAATATTTTTCGCTGATGAACAGTATTCTCCTTGGGTTCACTTTCTGAACCAAGAAGACAATCTTTCTCAGTATCACGTGATCTCCTAGTTTTCTACTACAGGTCTTGGTCTAGATTTACCAAGCAATCTCCCGTTCCACTCCAATTGCATGCTAACGTTAGACTATCTTACTGCCGACAGATTGGTGAACGTTCTATTAGAGTGTTTTAAATTTCGTAACGAAACACTTCATTATTGGACTAGCGCACGCGTGTGCGCATAGCCGTATATGTTAGTGACGTAATTTATTTAAACTAGTCTAACCGGTCATACTAGTTTTATTTGAGCGGGCTTAGCAACACAAACCAGCTGGATTTCATTTTCGTTACTACGTTAGTAAAAGTTGAGTGTTTAGTTTAGTCTAGCGACGTAGCAAGTGTTTAAGATAGTAAAAAGTTGAAAATTTGTTCTAGAAACTTTCTAAAGTGTATAGTTAGGTAGTATTGTACAAGTTTGTGGAGTTTTACTACATAATACTTGTTGGAGTTATTGTTCATTATTACTATTAGGTCTATTAGTTAGACTAGTGTTAGTAGTGATATAATCTCGCGGCGCCCGACCATAAAAAGAAGGTCTGGTGAAACTGTGTACAAAAAGTTTGGCGCTGCCGGAATGTTGGAAGCTCCAATCAGATCGCTCCATTTCAAATTGATTATGATTTCAAAAGATTCGCGGCTTACGGTTAATTACATCCGGTGACTCTGTCGCTTCAACTCATTGAGAAAACAGCCATACAATTCTGTTGGGTTCGTTTTAATGTTGAATAAATAAAGTAGCGCTATTAGTTTGGTGATGCTGTAAGCGGATTTGGTTGAATGGATGTTGTGACGTAATCAGTGCTCTTACGTAACACGTAAAACGTCATCCAATAAACATTCCAGAGCTCAAACTTTTTGTACACAGTTTCACCAGACCCTCTTTTTAGGGTCGGGCGCCGCGAGACTAGTAGTGATAGTATAATTGTTGTTGTTTGAATACATTAAGGCAGGGCCTGAGGAGGGAAAATTGGGTTGGTCAGGCCATTGACTATAATGTTGAAATTGCTACTCTATGCATGCCAATGAGAGAGGAACTGTTGCAGAGTGAGAGCATTCTAGGGGGGTCTGGGGGCATGCCCCCACAGGAAATTTTTGAAAATTAGACACTCAGATATGCAATTTTAGTGATATTTCACTGCTAGTTAGCTATATAAATATGCTCAGGTCTATCTGTTGCTCTTCAGACTTTCTATACTATGTATAATTGTAGACCTGACATAGCTATGGCAGGGGACACAGCATGAAACTTGCTGTATGGTTCATTTAGTTATAGCTAGCAATTAGAAATTCAAGGGGGGTCTGGGGGTGCAACCCCCAGGAGCTGCAGAATTTTTGCAATTTAAAGGTTTGAAAATGCCTTAAAATTTATGCTAAATTTTAAAGTAAAACTAGCTAGCAAATTGCAACTTTCCCCCCAAATTTCACAGGGAACCCATGCAGCATGGCTCCCTTTAGCTAGGATATAATTACTATACAGTGAATTCACACAGCTACAATAAAATGCTACACAGCTGTATACTACTATACTGGTTTGTATGAAGTGAACGGATCATTACGTAAATATACTGGTGGACAGTCACGAGACCAATCAGCATTCGAAAATGGCGCGATGTGGGTGAGACTGAGAGTTTGCTCGGTATCTCGACAGGACGAGTGGGTAGTTGAAGAGGAGTGATTTCTACTCACCCAGATGGCCACCATGTAATGTATGAGTGTGCAGCTTCTTGCCGAGGAATGAGTCATCTGGTTTGTCACTGCCAGCCCTTCGCCCAGTAAAGGAAGCCAAGAGAGACAAGCCAAGGAATGCTAATGATTATTTTATGAAGATTGAATTGTGATATAAGTGTGTTGGTTTAGAATCAAAGAAGGCACCTGCCTTACACGTGATAAATGCCAACTGTCAGCACAAGTGATACTGTACGTAGAACCCACAATCATTTCTGTACAAAACGATACGAATGCAATGCTGTACTGTAAGGTAATTGGAGGTACTATACGTGTAGTTCTGTGCTTTAGTTAGGCTGAGAAACTAGGTAACTACTCGTGTCATGCCTTTTCAATAACATCTGTAAAATGTATGTAGCTACATGTAGATGTGATCGTCCAAAGATTGCATGAGAGTAACGTAGTTCGAGCTGGTCAGCTAGTTGGTTCAACTCCAGATTATTGGTCCGGCTCAGGCCTGACCAACCGGACCGTCTCCTCCGGCCTTGTAAGGTGAGTAGCTAATTGTTTAGTATTACACTTTTATGGTGAAGGGAAGGTTGTGATAGTCAGTTGGTAATGAAACAATTACTTGCTTGGAATTGTGTCTGACACAAATAAAAATATCTTATTGCGTAAAAGGAGGGTGAAGAAGTTTAAAGTTGTAACTAGCTTAAAATTATTTCTAAACGTTTTTTTTTTTTAAGGATAGAACTTAATATGTTTGAGAGTCGCCATAGGTCAAATAGAACTAGTACTCGTGTAATGAACAATGATTTGGGATGAGTAGTCCAATGATTCAGTTTTAGTCCCCAAACTTCGCGAATTCTCAAATATATTATCACGGACTAAAATTCCTATATATCCATATTTTTGCTAGGAGTTTTGCCTTTGATAACATTGTTGTAGTATCCAAAGAATTACGGAGAAATCGTTTATGTTTCATAATTCAGAAGCAACATAATTATGTTGGAGGCTATTAATTAGCTTTTCGCAAAAAATTAACAACTCGGCAATAACCAGCTGAATGGTATTTGATAGTGTTGTCTTCAGAGTATTACACTTGTTGAGTGTTACGATGATAACTACTTAGTTTAAATAATAATCAACTAGAGTAAGCAATCTATTGTCGGACACCATCTATAATCGGACACTTTTTCTCAGAAACTACCAAGCCGAATCTTCTGAATTTTGCCACAGATAAACTTCACACTTAGCCTAGCAATGTACCAAAATTTGGGCTGGAAAGCTTTTGTGGTTGCTTTGCTACAGCCGATTAAAGTGACTGTCCGAAAACCTCTAATATCGAAAGTTTACCTCTTTTATAGGACACCGCCCAGCAATCCTCCACTAAAAGATGAAATTCCTCACAACCACCACTGACTGTTAGGGGAATACATATACTTTCTAAGCAGCCATAGTTTGTTTCATTCCTCCACTCGTAAGCGGAGCTACAACCATTAATATTCGGGTGTGTCGCGACCTCTATAATCGGACAGGGCAGAATTTCATTTCACGCGGTTTTATCACTTCAAAGCTACCTTTTAGGTATAATTATTCATGAAAATGAAAAGTGTGGTACAAAATCTAATAGGATTTCCAAGGAGTCGTAAAATTTTACCATTTTAGCGATCAGTATATGCTACTGTGGGACTCCACAAAATGACTTATGAACTGTTCCAAAGAACTTTTAGCACAGAAATACAAGGGTGTAGCACAAAGGGGAGGGGCTAAAGTCCCTCCACTTCCAATTATCAAGATATACTCTAATAGAGCAGTCAACTACTCTAATAGAACAGTCATATGTTCAAATAAGTATTTAGATACATTTTTGAATAAAATTTCAACCTTGGTACATCAAAATGAATTTCAGAAGGCTAATTTTCAAAGCTTTTTTGGGAGTAATGCTCCCAGACCCTCTTGATAGTGCATGCTTTAGATGATGATAAGTGTATACTTATCACACTGCAAACCGTATGAACCAGCTACCATTCTAGCTTGTAAATCTCTTATGCACCTTATTTCTGCTATATCCCTTGCAGCCATGCATGTCACACATACTATACAATGTGCTCAATGAAAGGTATGATTTTGCTTAATTAAAAATAAGACATGCATGCATGTGTATATAGCTAATTTGCAGGTGGAAAACAAAACTTGTACATTGCTAAGAACTCCTATCATCCAGTCAAGAAATTGGGTCACATATAAGAGATGCAAAGAATGACATCACATGTTCATGTCCTGGAGTAACAACCAGCAAGGATGACTATCACTATATATTTGCCATTTCTGCAAACAACCATCCCAGCAGTTAATTACGATCCAGATTGGAGCTAATTGTGTGCTTTTAACCTACATTATACACTTGTCACAGCTATATCTATATAGTGCACATGTCATGCCTTTCTTTGGTTCATTTTAAAAATCTGTAATATTTTCTAGCTAATTACTAGCTGTATAGCTATATCACAGTGAGTGCATGTAGCTAGTTATTTATTTCATACAAAACTACCTTTTGTTTAGCTTGTTGCAAAGCATGTGTGACATACATGGCTGTAAGAGCAGATAGCAAAAGTTAATTAGGTGCATGAAAGGCTTAAGTAGCATGGCTGGTAGAGAGTGAGAAGCATTCTTACCATGCAAAGCATGTTCTATCAAGGGAGTCTGGGGGAATACCCCCAACAGGAAGAAATTCTGCCCTGTCCGATTGTAGAGGTCGCGACACACCCGAATATTAATGGTTGTAGCTCCGCTTACGAGTGGAGGAATGAAACAAACTATGGCTGCTTAGAAAGTACATGTATTCCCCTAACAGTCAGTGGTGGTTGTGAGGAATTTCATCTTTTAGTGGAGGATTGCTGGGCGGTGTCCGATAAAAGAGGTAAACTTCCGATATTAGAGGTTTTCGGACAGTCACTTTAATCAGCTGTAGCAAAGCAACCACAAAAGCTTTCTAGCCCAAATTTTGGTACATTGCTAGGCTAAGTGTGAAGTTTATCTGTAGTAAAATTCAGAAGATTCGGCTTGGTGAAAAAGTGTCCGATTATGATGGTGTCCGACAATAGATCGCTTACTCTAGTTAGTAGTAACACTAAAACTAATCAAACTAGCCTAGATCAATGGTTGATTGTCATTTTGCTCTCGTTGATCATCGTATTGATCTTGTTGATTATCAACTTGATCACAGTTCATCATCTTGATCACTAAAATACAGCTAGCTCAATGCCAAGTTAATAGCTTCATTACTAACCAGCTAATCATTAATAATGAGGGAAGTACCCTGAGGGTGTAGTGAACATGTCTCGTTAACCACAAAACATCTAATCAACTAATTTAATCAAATAATAACAATAATGGCGGGTAAATACAATTTAGTAATAACACAAGAAATGTTCTACAATCAGTAAAACACAATTCTCAGCTCTACGTCACATCCTCGTCTTCTCTTCTCATTAACAACTTGTTCTAGTGATCTAATCTCCTTCTTGATGTCCTCAGGGTAGGAGGGTAGTCGTAGGTATTCTAATGTATTATTGTTCTTGAGGGCATCCAGGATCCGTTGTGAGGCTTGTCCAGTAATTGGGTTATCATGCATATGCAGCACCCTCAGGGTATGGTTCACACACAGCACATCACAGATCACACCACACTCATCATCAGAAATGTTGTTACCCATAATCCCCAGCCACTTCACTGTCTTGTTCTCCCTCAGTGAAGAGAACAAATCCATGACTGGTCTTGTGGTGGAGTAGTTGTTATTGTACATGGCCAGTGTCTCTATCACACATGAAGGATATGTTAGTATGGTGGTGAAGAAGTGTGGTGTTTCCCCAACAGCTTTGTTTCTGCTAATATCCAACACTTTCACCTTACAGGTGATGACGATATCACTGAGGGAGCTGTCTGACGATGAAGAAAGGTCATTGTTGTCCAACCAGAGGTCATCTATTGTGATGTTGGAATGGTGTAGACTACGGTGTAGTAATCGGAGTCCGTAATCTTGAATATGGCAGCTGCCCAAATTAATAATCTTCCAGTTTCTACAGGACGAGCAGGTTAGTAATGTTGTTAGATCTTCTAAGTTATTAGGTGATAGAGTAGTGAACGGTAGGCTGATTTCTTTATCAGTAAACTTTTCCTCGATAGTTTTACAAGTTGAAATATCGCCAGCCTCGTAGAAGATTCTGTAGAAGCGAAGACGCTGTAGCTCATCTTCGAGGAATTTAAGGTCGATGGTGATCGCCTCGTTTCCACTACGAAGGAACAGCTTAAACGATGGACGTTGTCCTTTGGTAAGTGTAACGTAATGGTTAAACATGTTGTAATGGATATCGCTCCAGAAATACTCTTCGAGGATGGAGCGCTCTTCGTCGGATGGGAGGTTGGCGACATAGTGAGCCGCGAGGTATTCTTGTATTGAAAAGTGGATAAAATTGAACGTTTTCGTTGCATAGAAGATGTCTATGTGCTCTACGACTTGTAAGAGACCAAAGCCATTGGTGGCTCCTGGTATGGCTTCCAGCTGTGGACAGACAGACTTGATTTGCTCCAAAGTGATTATTAGTTGATTGTTATTTAATGCTTGTAGGGAAAGCTTTGATAATTGTTGTATTATCTTGCCACAGGGATATGGAAGGTTGTTGAGATCTGTGATAGGTTGCATGACAGTGTTACCATATTTGGCAAGGTGTCGGCAGATGGTAAGGCTAATGAATAGCTTGTACAGTTCAGTAGAATTGTTCGGTAGGGGATATCCCTTCTTAAAGAGGAACAGTAAAACTAGAAGATGAAATGGCGTGAAGCAAAGGCTATTGATGGTGGTGTGATGATAGAGATAGTTGGTGAGTTGTGGTATTTTGTGAGGGTGTGTCTTTAGTGATTGTTGAATGAAGTGTTGTCGTTCTGTTTCAGTAAAACCCAGAATGTCAACTCGGAGAGTGGCCTTGTTATGGAGGTGTTGTGAAGCATGAGGACGAGATGACACTATCAACCCACACTCAGGTAACACTTTACGATTTATGATGTCAGCTATTAAACTGTTCTCTCTTAGGCCTTCAGGGAATTCATCATAGCCGTCAAGAAGGACTGCAAGGGACTTTCCGTTATCTTGTTGTAGACATTGAATACAAGTGACAGTATCTCCTTCAGAGTGAGTGATGTGTGTCAGGAAGGACTGCAAAAGCTGTTGAAGTGATCTCATCTTTTGAACACCAGGATCCCTGAGACAGATCAACAACACCAGTTGAATCTTCTTCATCACATCTCCCTCAGCCCAACAGTAAGAAATGTGTTTCATCAGTATTGATTTCCCAATACCTGGAGCACCTTCTATTAGGATTGTTTGTGGATCATCACACTGATCAAAAGGCTTCAGTATGTCAGCAACATTTCTTGTCACCTTGCTAGTTTGAAGAGCCTCTCTCAATGGTTGATGACTGTCTAACTGACTACGTTTGGTTACTGGTTGACTACTAGCAGCAGAGATGACATCACTGATGTGACCAGTGTGGACTGCTTTAGTGATGACGTTGACGTCTTCCATGGTACGTTGTTCTTCATAATGTACTAACACTACTGGAGTGAAATCTTTAGGTTGTTCAGGAGGCCAAGTGTCCTTCCCAATATCCAGCCTTGTCTGCTTGTAGACTCCCTTCACATGACGAGACAACTGGGAGACCACTGTACCTATACAATACAAACTACAATTATGACAACTGTAATAGTTTAGTACCTCCAGTAGTGATGGATGATGATAGAGTAGAGGAATGGATAGCATCAACCAGTTTATCCCATGTTGCTGAGGGATCTTGTTGTAACCATCTCCTTAACATCACTTTACACCTCTCCTCACAACTGCTAGGATGATCCGTATTGATGATGTCAAGTTGTGACGATGTCACTTTTAGGGCAAGTCCCAACTCCCTCCAGTTTGCGGCACAATATGGGACAACATGACTGTTTATGTCTCGTTCCTCAGGTCTCTCATCTCCTGTAATATTTAATTGTTCTAGTTGCTATTCAGTAAATATATGTGTGATTTGCATAGCCAAAATATTCTAAGGGGCAAATGTTAAAAAAAAAATGTTTGTGGATTGATTATTTACAAACAATTACAAAACATAATTGTGGAGGTCTACAGACTATTAGCCCAAAAACCAGGAAATTACCGACATTTAGACTAAACGGCATGTGGTATCTGCTTGTAGCAAGAGTACATAATATTTATGTGTAGGCCCATATATAAATATTATGTACTCTTGCTTGTAGGTACCATTTAAAATGTAATGGCGCTTAGTCGTAGTGGTGTTTATTGAATAAGCGCCCCTAAAAAGAAATAAAAGGTTTATACCGTACGCAAGGAAATTTTGTCGTCTAAAAAATTTGACGGATCGGTTTAATTCGTCAAATTTAAATTCGTCAAATATTTATAAGCGCCCTTAAAAGTACAGGTTTTGCCTACAATTTTTTGATTTTCGTCAACATTTTATTCGTCAAATCTGCTGAAGTCTGAATTCGTCAAATCATAGATATTAGAGTACACTCTAATATCTATGGTCAAATTTTTCCTACGTCAAAATTTCCTTGCGTACGGTAGTTCCGTGCGAGGTTCTGTGAGGCAAGACTTACTGTCTTTTCCGCTTGGAATGAATTCCAGTGAGATCCGGGAAGTTGACGCCATTAAGAAGAGATCACGTTGTGTCGCTCAGGTCTGTTTATCGTTGACTAAAATAACATTGATCGCCGTCGCCACTCAATACAGGTTCTTTACCCTAAAGGATAATCATTAATATAGATTCATTACGTCATGAAGATCACTAACCTTCCATTACGGTTATCATCATAGATATTAGATACACCGCTATCATAAAGGAGTAGAACAATTGGCGGAAGTTGTGGTGATGTGATGGAGCTAATAGTTTGTGTAGGAGTGTTAGTGAATAATCAATATCATCTATTACCCAAGGTTATCTTCTTATCGTCCTCTGTGACTATGTTATATGTAGAGTGTATTGTGTGTTTGTGGTGGTTTGTAACTGTCTGTGGTGGTGTGTAACTGTGTCTGGTTGTGTAACTGTGTCTGGTGGTGTGTAACTGTATCTGGTTGTGTAACTGTGTCTGGTTGTGTAACTGTGTCTGGTTGTGTAACTGTGTCTGGTGGTGTGTAACTGTATCTGGTTGTGTAACTGTGTCTGGTTGTGTAACTGTGTCTGTGGTGGTGTGTAACTGTATCTGGTTGTGTAACTGTGTCTGGTTGTGTAACTGTGTCTGGTTGTGTAACTGTGTTTGTGGTGGTGTATAACTGTGTCTGTGGTGGTGTGTAACTGTGTCTGGTTGTGTAACTGTGTCTGTGGTGGTGTGTAACTGTATCTGGTTGTGTAACTGTGTCTGTGGTGGTGTGTAACTGTGTCTGGGTGTGTAACTGTATCTGGTTGTGTAACTGTGTCTGTGGTGGTGTGTAACTGTGTCTGTGGTGGTGTGTAACTGTATCTGGTTGTGTAACTGTGTCTGGTTGTGTAACTGTGTCTGTGGTGGTGTGTACCTGTGTCTGTGGTGGTGTGTAACTGTGTCTGTGGTGGTGTGTAACTGTGTCTGGTTGTGTAACTGTGTCTGTGGTGGTGTGTAACTGTATCTGGTTGTGTAACTGTGTCTGTGGTGGTGTGTAACTGTATCTGGTTGTGTAACTGTGTCTGGTTGTGTAACTGTGTCTGTGGTGGTGTGTAACTGTATCTGGTTGTGTAACTGTGTCTGTGGTGGTGTGTAACTGTATCTGGTTGTGTAACTGTGTCTGGTTGTGTAACTGTGTCTGTGGTGGTGTGTAACTGTATCTGGTTGTGTAACTGTGTTTGGTTGTGTAACTGTGTCTGTGGTGGTGTGTAACTGTATCTGTGGTAGTGTGTAACTGTGTCTGTGGTGGTGTGTAACTGTATCTGGTTGTTTAACTGTGTCTGTGGTAGTGTGTAACTGTGTCTGTGGTGGTGTGTAACTGTGCCTGTGGTGGTGTGTAACTGTGTCTGTGGTGGTGTGTAACTGTGTCTGTGGTGGTGTGTAACTGTGTCTGTGGTGGTGTGTAACTGTGTCTGTATGATGTGCAGGGGAAATGCAATTAAATTTGCTCCTTATCTGATAAGTGCTTTTAGAGTTGTAGCGTTGGACACGATATAATACTTTATTAAATGTATTTGTTATATCGTTGCTAGGAGACAAGCTGGTTACCATTAGTTACTATGACCATAATGTGTTGGAGTTCACCAAGGAGGCATGCCATGCTGTTGTTGTCATCATGAACATCAAGGTGAGTTCTGATTGATTCGAAGTGTAATCATAACTAAACCATCCCATAGTTTAACATTCTCCACTACATAAGAGTTACACCATCTCCATCCCAGCAAAATTGTTGTCCCAAAATTGAAGGATGTTATGTTAGTAATAGTTCTCATTGTAGGTCTGTGTGTATGTATGTATCTGTATGTCTGTATGTCTGTGTACACTTTCTGTATGTGTCCGTCTAGTTGTGTATGTCCTTATGTCCCTCTGTATGTCTGTGTGTCTGTATTTATGCGTGTGTGTTGTGTGTATTTGGCAATATGTGTGTGTTGTGTGTATCTGTAATGTGTGTGTATGTGTTTCCGTCTGTATTATGTGTGTCCGTTTGTATGTGTGTGTATTTCTGTTGTGTGCACGTATATGTGTATATGTCTGTGTGTCTGTATTTATGTGTGTATGTCTTGTCTGCAGTGTGTGTTGTGTCTATGGCAATACATACATGTTTGTGTGTATGTATGTGTGTATGTACTGTATGTATATGTGTCCGTCTCTGGTTGTGTATGTCTGTGTGTCCATCTGTGTGTGTAGCGTAGTGTGTAGTGTGTGTGTGTGTGTGGTGTGTGTGTAGTGTGTGTGTGTGTGTGTGTGTGTAGCATGTGTGCGAGTGTGTATGTGTGTGTGTAGCATGTGTGCAAATGTGTGTGTGTGCGTGCGTATGTGTGTGTGTGCGTGCGTATGTGTGTGTGTGCGTGCGTGTGAGCTCTTCATCAGTTTCATCTATGAGACATGGCTCTTCCTCTTGTTGGTTACTAGACCTAGGATTAGCCTATTAGTCTGAGTAGTGTACAGGTTACCTTGACAACTGGGTAGGACTGTTGGTTGTGTGTGCAATAGTTCAGTCATATCTTAAACCAGATTATCCTGCTGATCATGTATAATGGTTTTTAGATGGATCTTGTGTCTACGTTCATGGTAGTGAAGCTAATGCTTTTGGTTAGAAATTGTGTCATTGCTGATGCTAGTAATGTGGGTGTGTTTGTTGATAACCATGCTAAGGTAAGCATCATGTGACCTCACATGACATCACATGACCTCACACAGGCAATATAATGACAACAAACTAGCTGGAGTATGGATTAAGAACTATGCTAGTCCAATATTCCATAGTAATGCCATACATCACGGCAAAGATGTTGAGTTCTTTATATTCCAAGGTGGACAGGTAAATAACATGGGTAATCCCCCTGGTGATAAGAGATAACCCCTAATCCTCCCCCAGGGCATACTAGAAGACAATGACATCCACACAAACAGGATAGCTGGTATAGAGATCAAACAAGATGCTAATCCAATAGTGATGAAGTGTAGGATCCATCATGGTTGCACTGGTGGAGTGTATATACATGATAGGGTAAGTGTAACTGGTATTTGTGTATTTCATCTGGTATTTGTGTATTTCACCTTGTAGTTGTGTATTTCATCTGGTATTTGTGCATTTGCTATAGGTACCACTTGGAAGGTAATGGCACCTACTCGTAGTGGTGTATAAAATAAGCGATCCTCAAAAGAAATAAATTGATTTATAAATACACTTAATTTTAGTTCCGTGAGGCTAGGCTAGGCTTACGGCCTTTTTTGCTTGGAATGGATTCCAGTGAGATCTGGCAAGTTGATGCCATTAAGAAGAGATCATGATCACCACTTCATTGTGTTAAGTATCACTCAGGTCTGTTTATCATTGGCTAACTGATAACAGTGATCTGAGCATTGATTGCCGATCACCACTCATGACAGGTTCTTTACACTAAAGGATACTCATTATGGATTCATTAGCTATGTCATGAAGATCACTAACCATCCATTACGATTATCATCAGATATTAGATACACCGTTATCACAAAGAAGGAGTAGAACAGTCTGCGGTAATAGTTTGTGTAGAAGTGTAAGCGAATATTAACATCATCCAGCTATTATCCTAGGTCATCTCATGTTATATGTAGAGTGTATTTTGTGTTTGCGGTGGTGTGTAAACAGGAGCCCATAAGCACTACAAGGCTTAGGTACTTTGAGAAGATTAAATGAACACTGTAACTACAGTGGCATGAAGTGATGAACACCAGCAAGTCACTTCCCCGTGTTTCAAATTCTAACCATGTGTTTAATTTTGATTGTGGATTTACTCATGTGAGTCATATATGTTCTGATGGAAAATTTAATGGTGAATCGAACAGAACTTGTTGCAAGATGATAGAAGCAACTATTATCGAGTTATGGATCATTTTATAAAAGGTTTGCGTGTTTTCTTACCGAAAAGTTACTTATGTGCATGGCTAGTTTTGGCCTCACCGTTTAGCGTTAGGGTAAACCCCTAGGTATCATTTTAAATCCTAGTTACATCACAAGTAGAATGACATAATTTGCATAGCCATAGGACAGATTCTTTGAAAGTTACAGTGCTTTGTGCAAGGCATATGTGTTAAGGTTAAATCCAGTTTTCTGGATTATGTGGGTTTAAGGGTTAAAGTGCAAAAGTGTCCCTTAGTACAAGCTGACCTGGAATACCAGGACACCTTGATGATCAGGACAATTTGACACTTTTGATCATTTCCAAGTTTACATTGGACTGACATACTACATACATCGGGGTTAATATTATGTGTTTTACCTTCTGTTTGTATGTGTGTATTGTGTAGGTGTCATGTGTATCATTATCACCAACTAATGATGACATGGAGTCTGAACTGAGACATCACTGTGCCTATAACATACCTGTGAGTAGTGTAGTGTAACATGTAACATTACGTGGTAGTGATTTATGTATTACACATATCTATACAGTGGTCCCTCCATTATCTGACCATCAATTATCAGAGTGTTCTGTTATCCGAACTGTTAAAGTGACTGCTCTATTAGAGTATTTTGCCTAAGGTGTATGTTCTGTTTAACTGAACTCTACATAAATCTACGGGCTTCAGTTATCTGAACTTTTCCATTATCCAAACACACCTAGGGAGGGACCACTGCATTGGAGTATCGTGATAATACTCCAACTGTGATAATTATAAGGAAACGGGAAGAACAGGTTTTATTCAGCTTAGCAGTTCACATTGTGCTAGTATGTAGGCTGTTTATCTGTTTATAAACTTTGTAAGCTTACTAATTATGTGTCTGACAATATATCAACCACTGACTTAGGCTCTTTGAATTAAATCTGTACCACATGTAGCTCTGTTAGATACAGACATGCTGTTTCAGCATACTGCCACTGCTCTCCCAAATGTATTGTTTACCCTTAGGATAAGGCTTAGCTTGTACCATAAAGATTACAGTGATATATTTCTAAGTGTGTTGTGTTTTTGTTCTCTTTACCTTTTACTGTAGACATACATGTAGATGTGTACATATGTATGTATGTACGGTATCACTCAAATGTAACGTCGCACTCATTCGTGCCGCTCGATTGCGAGTGGCACCTGTTCCCTTTGCGAGTATTCATCCTAAAAAGAAAACTCATCCAACGTCATCTAACGTCAAACTCATCTAACATCGCACTCATCCTGAATACTCGCAAAGAAAACAGGTGCCACGCCCTTTAATTAGCAAGTTTGCGAGTACTTATCCCAGGATGAATACTCGCGAAGGAAACAAGTGCCACGCCCTTTAATTAGCAAGTTTTTTTTTAATTACTTGCAATCAAGCACAGTGCGAGTGAGTACAACGTTACATTTGAGCAGTACCATATGTTCTTACAGTACATGTCCATGCAAAATCATGTGTGTGTTGTAATAATACTATCATGTGTGTAGACATTTTTCTTTTCTTTAACAGGCTATGGTGATGTTTCATGGGAAAGAAAAAATTTACATGATTTATTGGAAATCCTTAACAAACTTGCAACAGATGACAATCTTAGTGTTCGACAATTAATAGCTTATGGTACACATGAGGTATGTGTGTTTATCATCCTTTATCACTTAACATTACAAATACAGTCACAAATAGTGTACACTTGTTAATAACTATTGTTACACCTCATTATTAAGGTGACCTCTAGTGACCATTATAGAGAAGTATATACAATATTTCACCACATATAACCAATAGTCCATAATAACATTGTTACAGTAATAGAGTAGCTAGTGGTCACTTATCACTGGTTGTTATATTAGACTATATGTACTATAGCAAATGTTCTATATAGTAACTACTCTGTAACCTTCTACCTTTTGTAGCTTGTGAGAACCTGTGAAAGTCCTTAAACAATTTTATTGAGAGCTACTGTAGTTATGCACTGCTATGAGTTGTAATTCAACTATTATAGGAATTTCTATACCATCTTTAATAATATCATGTTAAGAATTAGTTTTTTGCTGTGCTGTACAAGAATGTACCAATTCCTGCATCTGGAAAAGTACATTTTCAAAAAATACACTGTCCTGTAGTAGCAATGTTTACATTATATCACATGGTCACTATTTTGAGGTAGTCAAAAAGGTTAAGTAACATTTTTCATGTTGTTGGTAGGAGTGTTAGGGATGTTACCTATGGGACTGTAACACTTGTCATATTCTTTGTCTCATTGTAGGTGGCAGCAATTCTCTGTTGTTATGCTATGAAGATTGCTCCACTTTATATCAAGTTGATGAAGGATAAGTCACTGACTACACTAGAAGGACTGATTGAACATCTTCCACAAGCTATACTTGAGTTTGCTAATGCAGCCAATTTGTCTGTAACTACAAAGGTGTGTGTAGTGTGTGTGTGTAGTGTGTGTGTGTGTGTGTGTGTGTGTGTGTGTGTGCGTGCGTGCGTGCGTGCGTGCGTGGGTGGGTGCATGCGTGCGTGTGTGTGACACGTTCCTGCCAGTTTACTGACGAGGAAGTTTTGTTCATTGTATAATATTATCATATGTGGCCATTGATAATTGATGTTGTATCATATGTCATTGTGTATTATTGTAGTTATCACGTAAGACAACATTTAGAATGTACGCATAGAATCAGGCCTGAAGCATGCCTTCGTACACATAGACATTGTAATGATTTTTTTCTGCCTTGCACCGGATCTCCCAGAATTATATTCATGTTTGTTGTATACTTCAAACTCCATCATTGATAAAAACCCTTGATCTGTTTTACTTCCCTTTCCCCTATGACCATCCCTTGTATTGTACACATATTGTATATGTTACTGATACTAGATTGTGTGTTGTTATAGGAGGAACAAGAAGCAAAGGAACCAGATAACTCATCGAAGGGTAAACAATCTGCCACTAGTAAGGACAAGCAGAAAAATCCTCCTACCAAACATTTCACATGTAAGTGTCTCAGATGAGTAAGATTGTGTACAGTGTGTGTGTGTGTGTGTGTGTGTGTGTGTGTGTGTGTGTGTGTGTGTGTGTGTGTGTGTGTGTGTGTGTGTGTGTGTGTGTGTATTATTTTAGAACATATTCTCTAATAGAACACACATTATTTAGTTGAATATTATACGTATTTAGAAATTTTAATGCATTGTTTTGAAGTTACTAAATATAATGAAAACCTGTAGCAGGGGTTAACCTGTGGTCTTGTTTACCAATGAAAATGGCAAGGCCAAAATGAAAGGTCCTTACTATCAGCTTACTTTCTTGACAAGACAGGCATGATTAGTGTTGATGTAGGAATTGATACACCAATGTAATAGAGTATTGCTGGCACAACAAACTCAAAGGATAGATGTTAATATATATAGAAGCCACAGTTTGGCACTTGCTTTTTTTGTTTTGTTTCGCTCTTCCTTAATTTGCTTTGTGTAGAAGAAATTTTGTGCAGTAGTTAGAATGAACCAACATTGGTTTCTATGCTAAGTGTGCCACCTAAAATTCTGCCTTAAAAATTATCCTAGAGACATCTTACATGATTAAAATCACCTCAAAGAAATAATGATGTTGTCCCATCAACATCAAATACAGCATTAAAGAAAAAACAACATTTACAGGTGGCCGGATATAGAATTTTTTTTAAATCAATGGAACTTGAATTTTTGTCTGCCAGCCCTTCATGCCCATAAAAAGATTAACAATAATCGAGTGCGGAGACAACTCCTCTTAACAATCTATTTACACGGTCACAATGACCACACTACCTTTTCATTGGTCTAGCTGTATTTATAATGCTATCACAGTGAAATATGAAATATTGAAATATGAAATCGTGACCCACACCCTGGTTGGTGATACTCTAATACAGCAGTCACTCTAATAGAACAGTTACAAGTGTATAGCTGTATGCTATAGCAGAAAACAAAAAACCTAACTAGTATATCAATTAAAAAATAATGAAGTATCAAGCAATAAAAAGTAGTGAAATAAAATAGATGAATGATGGTATTACAGCATAGAAGTAGCTTGGTGGGAAAATCCCTACTTTAGCATTGAACAAAATAATTGTTATATTATACCGATGTAGGGATTTTCCCATCATTCATCTCTTTTTTCACTATGTTTTATCGCTTGGATCTCTACTTCATTTTAAATTAATAATTTTTAATATATTAACTGTGGAAGCATTTGCTCAATTGGTATTGGGGGTCATTATGGAACTTTAGAGAGAGACCTCCTGTGGGTTACTAGTCCTGTCCCAGGAAGATTTGCATATGTGCCTGAGTGGTGTACAATCATCCCATTGTTAGGCAGTAATAGTTATGTTTTGTATGACTGCTGGAGGCTTTGGTTGCTTGCTTGTGACTAGGTTTGTATATGATACTGATATAAGCTGGTCCTGCATTATGAAAGGTGAAGTTTTAATTCTTTGTATAGCAAGCAGTTACATCTCTAGCAAGACTATATAGTGTGTACTAGAGGTGTACTGATAATCGGATTGGTTATTGGAAAAACCATATATATATCGACTGTATTTTTTATATATTGGTATCAGATCGGCAGCACGATTAAAAAAGCAGCAGATACAGATATGTGTATGTATTTAGAAATACATGCTCATGTACAACAAATGATGTTTACAAATGCATTGAATTGCATTTTCCTGCATTAAAATGTTGTTATTACTGCTTCAGTGTACTGTCAGCTGTTGTTGTAGCAATACTGCTGCCATAAACAAGCGAAATTAGTCCTTCACGATCAAATTCTAGTAAAACTTGCTACAAGATAGACATGCTGTGGTATATCAGATCAGCTACGTTTATCGGCTTGAAAATATTATCCAATATCAGTTATCGGGATATTGGCGAATTCTCATATCGGTGCAACACTGGATACTACAAAGTATATGTAGTTAACTACTGATCAAGTACCGTATACCTGGAAACTTTTGTGGTATGTATATTTCACAGTTATTTCCCTTGTCAGGAATTTCATCTCTTAGCCCCAGGATTTTTGCTTTTTAGATTTCACTTGAAAGTCATGGATCACTATTGCTCAATTCAAAGATTTTATTCTCAACCACATGACTACGATTATTGTATTTCAAGTGTCGTACCAACTGCTAAGGCATCTGAATGAGCAGTAGCGGTACTCCCTGTGTGAGGCATAGTCTAGCCTTTTAATAGACCAGTGTCTTTCATGAGCCACGCCCACTTTAATATTGGGATGTGTGATACTGTTTGTAAGCACATTTGGAGCCATGCTAAGTTATCATTAACTTGCAGTAGGGTGAGTTGGAAGTTTATAGGTATGCATGGAGCCACACCCACTTACAGAAATTACTGTCTGTAAACTGAGAATGATGACAAGGTAGTAAAGACGAGAGGTGATTATCAAAGTGACTGATACTAAGAAGGCCAAACATCCTTGTACTAGTAGATGTGAACACTAAACATTCTAGTTATTTCTTCCTGCTCGTGTAGACTTTCATAAATTGTCACATGCTAAAATTTCATGGTAGCTTTACTAACTGTGAAATTATGTGCCACAAAAATTAAGTACCACAATAAAAAAATCTGTGTCTGTACTATTTATGCATACGATAGAGGATCACGTTTACACTGAAATTCACTATCTATACACAGCTCCGTTGAGGATGACTTCATCGGCAAACACTCCACCATACGAGCAATGTCTCCGTGGTCTATCCAACTCCCTCACCACTACCCTGCCATCACCTAGTACCACCGGCCCCTCTACTAGTGCTGGAGGTTCCAGTGGTAGTGGTGGTACTAGACCTGCTGCAATTATGAAGGCTGTTACTATACCAAAGATTGTCACACCTGTGTCAGGTAGTCCTGGATTACAGAAGAGGGAGACATTTCATGGTTTGTACTTTGTAGTAGTGCTCTGTAAATAATTGTGTCTAGCAATTTTATTATTAATTGTCAAAAGTGTTGACGTTGTGGTGTGAAAATATGGTAGACACTCATCAGTTATCTGAGCATCGTTTATCTGTACCCTCGTTTATCCAAAATTAGAAATTTCTTTTCTGTTGGAGTATTTTGAGTACAAGTGTATGTTCTATTAGAGTATTTCAACTGTATTTTGTATTAAAGCAGTTTCATTTATCTGAACACTTAAAATTGGCTGGACTAAGCCTTATCACTTTTATTCCGACACCCTTATATGGTATTATTGTACATCTTATATACATTGTGTAGGTTCTACTAGAGGAACTAAGACACCAGTTCCATCAGAGACAAAGTCCCAACCATCATTTGATACAAAAGGTTTAACATCTTCTCCTAGAAGTTCTCCATCAGAATTGAGGAAAACTAAACCCAAGGATGACAAAGTCTCTTCTAGAAGGTATAGATACAAAGCTATAAGATGTACAGAACAGTTAAGTTAGAAAATCCCCTTTGATTTTTATCATCAAGTAGCTATAATACAGTATGGTAGTGCTGTGTATCAAGGATGATGGATTTGATGTCCACTAGTATATCTTCAGGTGTAGGTGACCTCCCTTGTTTCACTACTTTTATTTCTTTGATTTCACTGTCTCCTAATTTGGTATTACAATGCACCCTCAATTATCCGAGCACTTGGGTATTTGAACAGGACTCAGTATATAAATGAATGGGCTTTGATTATCTGAACACATCTTGGTCCCAAAGTAGTCAGATAACTGAGGGAGCACTGTATAGCTGATACAACACCAGTATATTTATTGTGTATTTCACTAATTCATAATAATTATATCTTTATATTTTAGTGCACCTAGTACCAGTAAACGAAAGCCACTATCATCAGGTGGGAGGGGCACAAAATGGACATGATATGCCTACACAGCCGGCTACATCACTTACATGACCACACTAATCCATTGACTACTACTGCTATAATGTATATCAAATAATTATTATATTGGACTACCAGTATATCACTTACATTGATCTGTGTATTATGTTGATTGTGTTGATATTGATTTTGTTTATTATGATATTGCTTACATTGATCTGTAGATTTTGTTGATCGTGGTATTGATTTTGTTGATCGTCTATGTATTGCTTAGGTGATCTGTAGGTTTTGTTGATCATGGTGCTCATATAGTAATGATTGCAACCTACTGTTGTGTTAATGACAGTATGATATTGAATGTACAATTCAGTTTTGTGTAGGTATCAATGAGTGTGATGGTAGCCCTAGCCTATACAATAACCCAATAAAACTACACAGTTACATTCCTTTGTTGCTGGGCTTCTGAAGAGTTGTAAGTGTAATTATGTATTCCCTGTTGAACCATGCATGATCATTTGCAGGAACATATTAAGGCCACCAATTGTAGATTCCTTGTTTCCTGTCACCCATCTGCATGGTAATTTTAGAGCCGCATGCAAATTTATTATTGTATTTGATAGTCAAGTGATCTAATTACTTTTATTTATAAGTAACTTGCTAGTGTGAGCATGTGCACTGCTTGAAGTATCTTAGTTTACTACAGTGGTATATCCCCAGTATATGGAACAGTTAATTGTTTGTTATTTTAGTAGTTTTTCAGTAAACCCGCATTCACTGATGTTTTACTGAGAGTTTAAAACTTAGTAAAATAATTATGTTCCATATACTTAAGTTTACTGACACTTTACTATCAGTATAACTACAGTAAGGCATCTTAACAAATTAGTAAACTAAGAACCTTCAAGCAGTGGTGGTGCATTATTGGAAAGGTAGTGAGTTTCTGATGTTTAGTGTCAAAAAGCATGGACACCTATATACGTAGTTTGAACCTTGGGCCGGATTGCAAGCAATGGCCAATGGATCTATTCAATTGCAAGTAGCCATTGGTGAATGAGATACATTCAACGAAATCCCACAATCTGTAATTAACATATGTGAAATCACAACAAATCTTGCATCTCTGCTAAATCTAAGAGAAAAGGCAATTAGGAGTTAATGGGCTCCCTTTAATATCCTTGATATTAAATAATAGATTTTGACAATATAATAATCGACTGGCCTGCATGGTGTTTTTTGCCTGACTAGGATGGGAAACAAGCAATTTACATGTTGGCCTAATTATACACTAATAGTCAAAAATGGCACAATATGTTAAAGATTAAGTTAATAGTGTATATGTGGTATAATCAAGTTAATTAAGGCTTGAGGGAAATATGCTCAAAATTTTGTCCAAAATTCTTTTCTAGAGTTTCCCAAAATTTTCACCTATATTATGCTCTTCAGTGTTCCTTAATCCATGAATGCTTTATTAGAGTATTTCACTACTACAAAGTGACTGTTCTACGCCGCAGAGTAAACCACAACTCTTAAAGAGTTCCCATAATAGGAAGAATTTAACACCCCTGTAGAGTAGCCATTACTCTAAAAGAGTAACATGTGTTCTGAAGGTGGTGTCACTTACTCTTCAGAGTAATGGTTATTCTCTTCAGAGTGTTTGTAACTCTCCAAGGGTTTTAAATCCTCCTTACACTGGGAAGCCTTTAGAGTGGTGGTTACTCTTCATTTTAACAGTGTAGTGATCTGCAAGCTGTTTTTCATGGTCAATCATGGAATTAAGCTCTATTGTTTGAAATATCCACCAAATGTGCTGGCATAACATTCCAGCTTATTATGATGTCATATTTCTTTTGAATCAAACTGACTGGGGACCCATTAGCTATCTGTAACTAAAGTTAAAATTTTGCAAAAAAAAGTTTTCAAGTGTGCTATCTAATCTAGAGTAGTAATCTTCAACAAGCAAATAGTTGGAACCCTTTGTACTCAAAAAGGTCTGCAGGAACCCATTCCATGATCCCATATGGATAACTTGGCAAGATGTGGTCAGTGAGGGCTCTTTACTTATAATAGGTGGTACTGTCAGTTTCTGGGAGGTAGAGCATGACCATATAAAATGTCATGCTAGTGGTGGTCAAGGATTAATTTGTTGACAAGGAGTTATAGTAGGCTTAGCAATACAAAACAGCTGCATTACATTATTGTTATATACTAAAATTTGAGTGTATAATAATAATTATTACTTTGTTTAGTCTAGTAACATAGCAAGTGTTTAAGATGATAAAAGTTGCAACTTTGTTCTAGAATTGTTATCAAGTATGTAGTTAGGCAACAGTTAAGCTCAGTTTCAATATGATCATGATAGCTAATAATGTAAGTTTAAAAGAATTTAGCAACTTGTAAAAGCAAACCATTATAGCTATAATCAGCTAAAGCTGGAAGTAAGCCACACACATGCATGGCACACTTAATGCTTTGGATATAATTTAGAATTGAATTTCGTGTAATTTTACATAGGAAAATTGTTTTTACAGTGAATAGGGATGCGGCGATTATGCCAGCATAATTTTGGGCATAATAGGTATTTGTGGGAATCAGGAATTATGCTAGAATTTTGAGGTAAAAGATTGAGATAATCTAATAGAACAGACGCCGAATATTATTTACTCTAACAAAGCAGTCACATTGAAATGAAATACTCTAATACAGCAACCAGCTAGACTATTAAATATCAATGAAAATAGTCTGATATGGCAATAAACTGCCTGGCATTATTAGTCAATTATGGGGGCCCATCCTATCATTCCGGAATTATTCTCACAAAATTGGTGCAGACCCATATTCTCAAACTTATGCCGACATATATTACATGGGTGCAGGCCTAATTTTTTGACAGAGATACATACTAATAATTGTTATTAGATGAATGGAAACATTGACAACATGCATTACTATTGAAGTAGTAACCTCTATAAACTCACTTTAAAAACAGATTAGAATAGAAGGTGACACATGCACATGATGTGCCTTGAAGAATTCGTTTGCAATTTCTACAGGTAAATTTACAGTGGTAAGATAACCCCCTAACTTCAGTAAAAAGATTTACAATTTATAGCCCAATATTCTGGTATTATTAATAGTGGCTGAACTGTCACCAAATTCATGTACACCACACGAAAAGTCCACTTTTCCATCTAATAACCTAAAGTCTGGCTACAGCCCTGTAGTGGTAGAATGAAATGTATCTCTTGATGTGCGCAAGTGAGCGTGGGCAGTTTAAGAGATTATTGAAATTGGCTTGTTGTGTCAGTGAGAACTAAGCTAACATGTATTTAATGACAGGCTTACAAGTAATTGCTTCATGCTAAAATGCTAGTGCTATTGCAACAATTTAGCTGTGTGGTACAGATGAAACTTTAAACATACAAGTAGAAGGAAATATGAAAATTTGAAGTTGGATTTGGGATCAAAAAGTAGGGAATTGCTATATAAGGAGTAGTGAAAGAAGAGAGGTGACCCTATACATCTGCGTATAAACTAGTGGACATTTAATCCCTATACTTCATTCAGTCTGTAACCATGACTGACTTAGGTTCACTGCAGCATATAGGCAACCTCTCTTTTTCACTACTGAGACTGGGATTAAACATAAGACTGTATAATTATGACTGGTGAACCTGTGCATATACTATATCAAAAGGAAGAAGGGAACCTGCCAAAATAATTATATGTCGGGTCACATGCCCCAACTATCAATTATGAAGCAAAAATGGAGGTAGCCATTACACTTCATATTCAACTACGCTTTTTCCATTACACAGCGTTGCAAATGAAGAACAGCATGAGAAGTGTCTTGACTATTAATCATATTGCTATGGAAAATACTGGCGATAAGCTTATACACTGCCACAGTTAGGCCATATCATGCTATATAGTGTAAACTGGCACCTTGCATTGTCAGCAAAGAGAACTAGAACACAAAGCAGACAAATACAAGCCCATGATACATGTATTGTATGTCTGTAACTGGCAATATCAAGTCCGCATGTCAAGTTATACTTGGCTGTGCCTAACCAATGCTGCTTAGCTGTCATGAAGGGAAATTGAGACTGGTTTTAGGGTGATACTTTGAACTGGAAAGCTCCTGCATGATCGCTATATCACACTGTATAATGCATCAAAAATGACAACAGTATAACAGTACTGATGATTGTTAGGCTCACATCTTCGAATTATCTGTATTAGATATTAATACATAATACGTATATGTATGTAGATATA
This sequence comes from Dysidea avara, assembly GCF_963678975.1. Classification (NCBI taxonomy): domain Eukaryota; kingdom Metazoa; phylum Porifera; class Demospongiae; order Dictyoceratida; family Dysideidae; genus Dysidea; species Dysidea avara. Next base: position 53,063,755 of record NC_089273.1, read on the forward strand.
TAGCAGTGATGTCTTTATACATAGCAATATTAGCCCTACATCTCAATGTTAATAATTCACTTTGTTTCATGCAATAACTGTCTGCCAGATTAAGTTTCTTAGCACTTTAGAGGCTGTATTCTATATGGGTATGAGAACATAGAAGTAGTGTTTGTTGCAAATAAGAGGCTGACATATGGAGAAATTTGCACCACATGACTGATATTTTCAAACTGCTAATTGACTAACATGTAGGTATCTGTATAAATGTAAGCTGCATTGATTTTCACTGATCTCCATGTTCTCAGCTTTCTAATAATAATTATGTAGGTCCATAAATTTTGAGCAAAATTATCTTTGACTGTGTCAATGCATGCCACCAACTGGTACAAAAGTGCTCTTGGATCTATATAGTCAGGGTGAATTTAAATCATAGTTGCCAATTGCTAATTTTCAAAGTTACCTTTTAAATGAGAATATTTTATGCAATTTACAATTATTCTTTCAAACCTAGTATTAACTGTTCTTCTGAAAATTAAGCCTAACATAAGCACACTAGCTAAGATCTTCACAAAAGTGACTGCTACATTAGAAATATGGACTCAAAGATGACTGCTTTATTGCAATATGTGACTGCTCTATTAGAGTAACTTGATCTTCTGTGCCGTTTTTAGGCTTGAACTGTTTCAGTGGAATCCAAACATATACTTTGCACCAGTTAAACATAGATCTTATTCATTTAATCCCTCAGTTCTTTTTGCTAAAAATTATTCCTGAGTTATTGCAGCGTAATGGATGCTCTTCTGTGCTGTTTGTAAATATTTCTAATTATTGATGATTAACTATCACCTCTAATGAATAGGGATGTGAAAAATGTCACCAGAGATTCCATTGGGTACATTAATGAGCTTTTATGTTAAATTAAAATTGATATACCAGGAATTTCTTACTTTATTAGCTACCATTTTGACCTAGCAGGAATCTGTGCAAATGTAAATATTGATTGTTAGATTCCTCGTGCTCTAAGCTTTCCAAAAATGTATAGGTTTGCTAATCCCCATAAAATTTTATGTTGTGAAATAAAATCAGGTGACCAGATGTAGAAGCCTTTGAAAAACAACAAACAGTGAAACAATGGGTAATCAAGAGGTAACAAAAAGGAGAACTATAAAAGAAGTAATTTACCCGGTAGACTCTCTTGAGCTTATTGAGGTTGGTTGTTGTTCATAGCTTTGTTAAAACTGTTATAGAATAGCAGAAGATGGACCTACTTGACATGGTCACTGTAATGAGGTGGTCTTATTAATGAGGTCACTGATAAAGTACACCTTAGCTATGTTTAAGACCTACTTGACATGGTCACTGTATAATGAGGTGGTTTCATTAAAAAGGGCTCATTAATTAGATATAAAGATAGCACACCTTGGCAGTGACATGTTTGGGTGGTTCTATTTCTGAACCTCATCACACATCATCATCTGGTGTTACATAGTTTCTAAACTATAATGCATTCCTTTAGCACTAGGAAGAGTTCTCATCAGTAAAAAAGGTACTAGCTATACACATATTAATGAAACATATAGTGCACTCATAGTTTATAACTAATTCTGACAGTGGTAAATTAAGGTTTAAATCATGTTAGAGTATGGAACAGTGATTTGACTAACCTGTGTTTAAAAGGGAACTAAATTAGATTTTTAAATTTAAGAGAAAATTGCATGGTCTCCACATTTTCGTGGGGAAGTATAATATTTATGACACTGTACAAAGCATTCAAATTCCTGTAATGTGACACCACTGCACTCCATAATCCAGCACAAAATTTAATACAGCAGATTTCTCTTGCGTTTGAATGTTTTGTAGCCTGTACTGTACATGTGCCAGGCTATGAAAGTAAAGGCAAGTCCACAATAGGGAATACAAAGTTTCGAACACAAGAGAGAAATCTGCTGTAAAACTTTAATGTGAAGGAATGGTACTGAAATATAGAGTATTGTTACCATGAAGTGAGTTACTAGGTACAAGTCCACAACATAAATGGTGAGATATTCTACTTAAGGTATTAGAACACTTGTCGCTCAATACTTTATGTGCATTGCCCTCGATTTTTTTTAAAAACAACATTAAATCTGAAGGTGTAGCAGCTTTTCACCAGACTACTCTCAACATCACACTTGGTCTATATATTCTAGATGAACACACTTGGCAAACACTATAAGTTCAAGAAATTTAAAAATCAACAAGAAGTGATACATATGAAGAAGTCTGCTATATTGCATAGACATTATTTTTTGATACCTTAGAGTGTTCTCTCCCAAATATCTGCCATTCAATTCGCCATAGAAAAAGTGACTTTTAACCTTAAAATGATGCACTTAATTTTCCTCTGATTTCCTGCTTCTATAGCTCATCTTAATCGCTATTCACTGCTCTTTCCAAATCTGGTTTGGAATCTGATGTATCTAACATGTGTTGCAGGTTATTACACCTTCTATTATATACCCCCGAAATTCCCTATACAAAATGCATGGGGAAATTTGCTGCACCGGGTCGGTATAGTCCATTTTGACGCATCAAAATTTCCGTGAATTTAACCTGTTTTGGCATCATTGTACTTACAGAGAGTTGCCCTAAACGTATCACACCTGGAAAGTTACTAAACAGACTCGAGGTAGGTAGTACACAGTATTAAAATGGTTTCAAGTTTCAATTGAAATGTATTGGACATGCCTGGCATTTTAGCCACGAACAAAAGTATAGCAAATGTCTGCAAACTTCTTGATACGGATGTCTGTTGATGTTGATGGTGCATGTCTCAATGCAATGAGGTTTGGAGAACACAAGTAACATTACAGTACACCATTTACTATTTTGGTGTCCTCGGACTCTCACACAAAAGGGGTGGTATTACTTAAACCCTTCGCTATATATGTACTGAGTGTGCCAAAATACAGCAGCCTATACCAGCTACGGAGATCATGATAGTGTGTTGTCAGTGTCTAGCCTCCAGGGATTATACTTATGTACTTACAATGTAACAAAGTACAAAGAGAATAAGTAGCGGTGACTGCTGCTCTGATTGGTGCATTGATTCAGGTACTGTGTGCGTGAAATCCCACCTTGATATTTTCGTCATTAATCACCAGTTACAACCACGTGTTTCGAGCTCGACGTGTTTACATATGAGCTTAGTAGCTACAGCAGTCCCAGCAACGCCACTGACTTTTCGGTGCACGTGGCGCAAGTGCGCATAAAAGTAAAGTTTCCGGCTCTGAGTTTCCGGTATAGTACAGCATAACGTCAGTTGTGGTTTAAAAGAGTGACCACGTGATCCGTTGGATGTCTGTGCATGGAACGCGAGCTCGACCCATATGCTCGAACCATCGAATGCAAGTCAACAAAGTAGGGTGAGTTTTAACAGGTGTCTTAATGTTTTCCTTTGTGTTCACTTATGGTTTACGTATAGTTTTTTTTACTATGACTATCGCGCAACAACGTATTTCTGGAAACTTGTGAAATCAGATTGTACGGGAGGGCGCGAACACCATCTCAAACAATCCTTTTCTTCAGACAGGACAGAAGGTAACAGGGACAGTAAGTTTTATTTGTCGTACCGATAGTTTATTGTGTAAGCTATCGATACTTTTCTTTTGCTTTTCTTTGTAACACTATTCCCGGCATTCATATTTTACAGCTGCCAAATCGGACTGCATTTACGTCTGCTCTTCGTCGCTTTCTTTTGCTGTAACTTTTAGTTGTACTTTTCACTGTCCTGTTTTGTATTTTACAACTGTGTGGGTAACCTGTGTTTATGTTGTCTTTATGTATGTGGGGAACACATTTGCAGGCCTTCTGTGTACCCATGTCTTGACAAAAATTGATAATCTATCTAATTTTAGACTACAACAAGTTTGATACTGAAATTTGATTGGCTGAAAACGTGGTCTCTAAATCTCGTAGAGCCACGGTCATGTCCAATAGAGACCACGCTCTGAGGCGATACGAAACACGATAATTACGCGCCTGTAACATTGGCAACGCATGGGCATTTAAATGGCTAGTAACAGCCGTACTGAATTAGAGGGAGGTGTAATGGGCTTGTTTGTACTAATCAACACTACATTACTTGCTTACAAGCAGCTGTCGAGGCACAACAACAGCAACAATGAGTTGTAGTCCACTCGCTGAGTCCAGTACTTCGATACATAGCACGCGCCTGTAACATTGGCAACGCATGGGCATTTAAACGGGTAGCAACAGCCAAGTTGTGCCACGCTGAGGTCCCGCCATGTCGGGAGGTGTAGAGGGCTTGTTTAAAATCTCCACTTTGCAATTGTAAGTTGTATAAATGTATGACACCACCTACCCAGGTGGGTGGGGAATTGACATTGTTACCCAAGTTGTGCTCAGGATGTGCAATAATGCCTCATGCACAATAACTTTGTTCCAAACAAACCACAACATACATATGTTATATAGATTACCACAAACATATACTATAATATACAGCAACTATAACGATGCGTGTTACAATAATAATTGTGACCGATTGCAAGCCTGTGAAAATAGCTAGGCATGTGGGCACATAAAATTTGCCTACTTTTTAAAATTGTAATAATGTATAACTTGTTGTGTGATTAAGTTATGACCATGTACTTTTTACCACTTATTCAAAATTTAGTTGGCTAGTTACAGAATGTAAATATGTGGTCCCTGTGGCAAGATATAACCTGTTATGTGATGGGTTGTAGTTTGTGCCTTGTTTGCTTTATCTGAATGGTCAGTCTGTGTGAAAATCTAGATCTCTAGAAACAACAGATACAAGCATCTTCTATTTGGCCTGCATGAAACCCTCAAATCAATGTCACTTCCCACCCACCCACCCAACCCGGGTCATAAAGTTGGTGTATTTAGATCAATTTTAAGACACACAATAACTACATGTATGTATGTACTACATTGAGTTTTGTGTATAATGTAATTCTCAATTTAAATCTTATGATTGGGCCCCAGGAGCATGAAAGTGGTAGCTGTGCAACAACAGTTTTGTAGTACCAATATTCTTTTCATAACTAGAGCAGTTAGGAAAGGAGTACAAGTGGAGTATTATATTATACCCATTCAGGGGCAGATCTAGGATTTCAGAAGGAGGGGGGGGGGGGGGTGCTAACATGGACATTTATATATGTGGCAAGAAACTTGATACCACTAGTGTGAGAAGCACACTCAGAGAGCATGCTCTATCTAGGGGGGTCTGGGGGCATGCCCCCACAGAAAAAGTTTGCAAATTTGGCCTATTGAGATTGAATTTGGTAGAAATTTTGAGTGAAAAATGATGTCACTTTGTTTATGCGATACCATTATTCCCCTACAGCTTGTCAATATAACTAAAGCACACAGCCATGTAGCTAAAATTCAACCTTAGACTAACATCTTAAAGAACTAGTAGTGGAAACATATGGTATCCGCTGCACATGATCAAATTTTGTGTTTGGAAGTATAGCATAATTTATAGTCTCATGGCTCAAACTACATTAGCTGTCCAAACAGTAGAGAGGGTAAGTGGGAGTGGAGAGGGCAAGTAGACTGACTCACCAGTGTACTGCATGTGCACTCAGCTGTATAGAATTCTCCAGCTAGGGGTGCTCTAGATCTGGTGGCATATATACTCTCAGATCCCTTGGAAATTTTGGAAAATGGCTATCACAAGATTGAATCTAGAACTATTTTAAACTAAGGTGGATACAAGATGAAAGCATTCAGATGGAAGTAATTTTAATTAAAAAACAGAATTATACACTGTTTCTTGTTATTGAATTTAAGAAAATGTATAATAGTGGCTTGTCAAAGAGTGTATAGGTACGTAAGGCCAAGGAGAATATTTAGCACACAGGATTGGATCTACTTCATATATAGCCACTGTTCTGTGGTGCTATTTTAATTTAACTGTTAAAATGATGGATCCATCCATCACCATAATTTGTTTTACAACTAGTCTACAAATATAACTAGTTTTTGGTCACAACTAACCTCTTTTTAGCACACAATGATCATGACAACATAAATGTTGCAGTATCATTTAAGCTTAAAGTTGAGCTTCAAGGGATTTGATAGTGCAAACTCCAGAAGCTGCTAGATTTAGACAAATGTAGCATAAGATTTGATCAAGTAAGGAAAACAAAAACGAACAGCTCTCAGATGTTGCAGCCTTGTGATCTTTTATCATGTAATGGTAAGAAATTCACTATTATTATTATACTATTGTTGTACTTGCAAGAGAAGCATTTCAACCCAAGAATCAAGTTTGTAGAGGAGCCTAAAAAAACTTAAACTATTTGACAGAAAAGGTTATTTTCAGAATAGATTTTCAATTAATGATGTTTATACAATTTATAGTACATTAAAGGTATAAATCTTTTACCATAAGTGATTGGTATCTGGCAGGATGTTTGGTACAATGGTGAGGGTAGCAGTGCAAGGTCTAGAAGAATAGGTTTAATTTCAGCTTGCATTCTGGTAACTTCTTGAAAATTATAGTTTTAATGATGGATGTTCTATTAGAGTAGTTGACTGTTCTATTAGAGTATTTCGGATTTAGCAGCTTCTAAGGTAAGACTTATTCCAGAAATATAATTTTGAACCCCTCTTAGTAATTCTTGGATAAGATTAGCTATTCCCCTTGCTTTTTTCATTGCCCAAACATGCGTATAAAATGCAACTGCACCTGTACTACAGCTTCTAGAAGCTTCCTAGCTTGCTCATTGCAAAATTTTGGAGGGGGGGTGCTTCAGCCCCCCAAGCACCCCTCCTAAATCCGCCCTTGCCATTACATGCATAATCCCACACTTGAGTAGCCTATAGCCTGACCTTCTGGAGATGGAAGAACGCAGTCTTGTAATGCCACAACATTTGAATTATTGTACCACACCAATATTATTCTCATTATGAATTTTACAATGTAATGCTATCAGGGGATACAGGAAGAATGTGATTGATTTTAATTTTAGCTCAAATATTTGGCATAGCCATTCTTCCATACAAGGGCATACAAAGTATTGCACAACAATAATAACCACACAGAAGCACAACACAAACAATATAGACCAGCCATTATGATCAGAACAACCAACATTGAGATATCTGACTCATGACTCATCTTTGACATTCCTGAAGTTTGAATAATTTGTGTTATAGCTCTATATGTAGTTCATTGTGAATCCTTTTTTTGTAGAGTCTGTATTGAGCAGTGGCTGGCAGAGACTATACACCTGACTACTCCCACAATGTTGTTCATATATATCCACATCTTTCCTTGGGATAAAATGAGGTATAAAATACATACTTTGTAATCACATGTCAAACTTCCTTCATCTTGGATACTGAACATTGCAGTAGTAAGCTTTTCACATTAAACCCTTGTAATCATTATTAAATATCTTTATAGCAAAACAGTTTAAATTACTTGGCAGATGGCATGTAATTTTAACTTAATTAAATGTTTCATGTGTATATTGTGTTTTTGTTACTGTATACACCAATACATGTATACATGTATACATGTATTGGTATATTCTTTTTATTTTATCTTGCAGTCCAACAAGGGAGAATGGCTTTAGCCGATTGTTGTGAGGTTTGATTATAAATCAATCAATCAATATGCATGACCTGATTTTAGAAATATATAGATATCCACACTTATATGTGTCACCACTAAAGCACTTATCCACCCAGTAAAATATTTCACATAATTTCTTGTAATTCAGGATAATGACTACTGATCTAATCACTGTGAAGTTGAGGAGATGTTTGTAATGAATAGTGAAAAATTAGCTATTATGTGTTCAAGTGCTACTATAGCATAGTAAAGTACTTTTAGTCTTAAACAAGGAACAAGTTTTATACACTGCTTGAAGGTTCTTAGTTTACTAATTTGTTAAGATGCCTTACTGTAGTTATACTGATAGTAAAGTGTCAGTAAACTTAAGTATATGGAACATAATTATTTTACTAAGTTTTAAACTCTCAGTAAAACATCAGTGAATGCAGGTTTACTGAAAAACTACTAAAATAACAAACAATTAACTGTTCCATATACTGGGGATATACCACTGTAGTAAACTAAGGTACTTCAAGCAGTGATAATTGTAGGTGGTTATAGTACTTTTAGTAATAGTTTCGATTTTCGTAAACATTAAGTAATACTTTTAGTTTTACGTAGTATAAGTTTCAATATAAAAATTGGGGGCACTTTCATAGTTTATATACTTTCAAAATATCATAAAAACTTCAGTTTTAGATAACTAAAACTAAAAGCCCCAACTACAACTATTTAGTTAACTAAAACAACACTATTGCTCGCACATTGTATCCATATGCATGGATTTATGACTCATGCATGGTGTATTATAGCAATCCATATCTTTGCTGCATTTCATCATCCACTTCACAAAACCTAGCTTACATCTCATACACTTGACACTTCCCACAACTGTGATATTATTTGCCTCATGCTAAGGTACTTGGCAATTACCCTTACTGATAAACTGTTTCAATTTAATTACACTAAGCTTATTTTATAATACATGTTTATAGAGTTATTAGATGGATTGATAAGTACAGGACACCTGTATGCTTGTTTGTATAATGTTGGACTATAACTGCAGTACATAGATAATACCTAAGTGTTACAATGTGTTGTAATGGTGTGTATAGTGTAGACTATAATTGAATTTCTATACTTAGCTATAAATTATTGCCAGAGTAAAATTTTAAGTCCTATATCACATCTTCGGCTTGCTCGCTTCTCATTTCCAGATTGCTGAAGTAATTTAATTTCCTAATGTCCTTAGTGTATGCTGAAACATCTAGTAAATGTAATGTATCATTATACTGAAGAGCTTTCATAATCAATCTTAAGCATTCCTCAGTAAGTGGGTTGCCCCAAATATACAGGACTGTTAGAGTAGCATTGATAGATAATTCTTCACAAATCACACTACAGACATCATCAGAGATATTGTTATCACCAACCCAAAGATGAGTCAATTTGCTGTTGTCCCGCGGTGAAGTATACAGTTGCACAGCCCATCTAGTGGAAGAGTAGCTGTTATAAAATATATTTAGCTTTTCATCACACTTAAAGTATTTTAGTAAAAAATTGGGGTGTTTCCCCAACATGTTAATTTACTGTTGCTAATAGCCAACTCTTTCACCTTACAAGTGATGATGATATCACTGAGGAAACTGTCTGAGGATGAAGAAAGATCGTTGGAATTCAACAACAAGACTTCTATTGTTATGTTACACTTTTGGACATAACGGTGTAGTAATCAGAGTCTGTAATCTTGAATATAATGTGTCTCCCTTCCAGTTTTTACTGGATAAGCAGGTTAATAATGTTGCTACATCTTCTATTGCTGCAACTTCTAATTTAGTAGACAATTGGGACAAAGGGAGCCAAATTCTTCACTAAATTCCTCCTGAATAATACTACACATTTCGTTGTCACCAGTTTTTGTAATGATAAAATTCCAGCTGTTTACAAAGGAGGAAACACAAGTTAATAGCAGATGTAAATGGCAGAAGATGAGATCTCATAGTTTCAGATAGCTGATTAGGGACCCGCCGATTATGCTCATAATTTTACCTATTATGCTATGCTGCACTGCTCAAAAATTTACCTATTATGCTTAAATTTATGCTCAATACTTACCCATTATGCTCAAATTATGCCCAATTATTTATGCCTCAGTTCTCATGCTCTGCTAATAATTTCCAATCTATGGATAAATAATAAGTGGCTGAAGCACAAACTTACTTGTCAAAATGCATATCACAGAAAAGATCGATATACTCTAATAGAACAGTCAGCTATGTGATTGTTCTATTAGAGTTACTGACTGTTCTATTAGAGTATATCGATCTTTCTGTGATAGCTATTTTGATAAGCAAGAATTCATACTATTACACAAATATTCTACCTATTATGCTAGCATTATGCTCAATGCTTTCAGACACCTATTATGCTCATAATTATGCCAGCATAATCGGCGGGTCCCTATAGCTGATGAAAAGTAACAAGTTTATGTTAAGTAGGTTATATCATGTAATGACATTAATAGAGAATTATTAATATTTGTGGAGCTGCTTTATGGTAGGACAATTTAACTCTTGCATATAGTCATTCCAACAAGGGATTACACCTGGTGTGGATGTCCAACAGGTAACCTTATACATTGTATAAACTCCAGTGTTAATGTGTTTAGTAGTGTGTGGATGACAAACAAGATGGGCATATTCCAACATGTAACATGGGCAATACATTAATTTGTATGTAATAGATTTAAAAGTAGAAGAATTGTAGAGACAGTGATGAAGGGACCCTTAGGCCTATGTCCAGCATAATAACAAGCATAATAGGCTGGAGTGCTATGCCAGCACAATGCTAGCATGTTAGGTGGATATTTCAAACTAGGGAACTTAATCACATTAAAATAGACCAATACTCCCTAATAGAGTCATCAGTGGAAACTGCAAACTGCAATAGAGCAATCAAATGTATTGTACACTGGTGTAATTTAAAAAAAAAATTAAAACATGGGAATATATAGATCACTGAAAAAAGAAAAGAAACAAGAGTCAAACAAGCCAGCACCAGGGGCATATATAGCCAGGATTTTTTAAGGGGGGTTCCTACAGCAGTATTGAGTTAGCAGAAATAGGGGTCTGAGGGCACAGCCCCCAACCGCTAAGAGACTTTCAATATTTTAATGCATCAAAACTCAGCAAATTACTATATTTTATGCAAAAGTACATTAATTATAAAGCATATTATAAGTGCCCCTGGGATGAAGCTAGTACTAGATAAAGCTACCTAGTGGAAACAGACAGCATAACACATAGAGACACATATAGTAATCTGTAAGTGATGGTTATCTCACTGGTATAGGAACCATGAATCCACTGATACAAATGTCATGACTTACAATCAAAACATTATAACTATACAAATATGCATAGCATGAATCATTTTGCATAACACAAGTGATAAATTACTGGGGTTCTATATCTTTAAACACTGCACACCAAAGCTACAGCAGTATAAGGTTATGCTCAGTTTTGCATTTAATGTTAGAATGTCTGAAAAGCTTCACTAATGAAGTTCCTTAACATATGGATATGGATATTTACATGCATGTTCTATTAGAGTATACCTGACTGCTTTATTAGAGTATATCGATCTGTTTAACAAGTTTTGAAGAGGGCTCATGTTACCTCTGTAAATCCTTCTCTGAGAGATGAATATAAGCTGTATAAATTGTTGCTCTGTGCCATTACAACATTTTGTCCTGCCACACTAAATGGTGTTTTATTTATTAATGCTTTATAGTACACACACACAAGCATGAGCTCAGGTACACACATAGATACAAGATTGATAATACATATGGTGTACTAAAGGTCTGTAGGCTTGTGCCTACAGCCAAAAGTAGTAATTATAAGATGATAAAAAAAATCACATGATAAATTGTCTAAAGCAGTGTGTAGTTAATCGAGAAATGATCGGTAACACACCGACTACAGGGACAGAGTGTATGAGGATTGAGGGGGTCATAGTTATGAATAAAATGATTCCAGAAGTGGGACTTGACTCTGTTCTTGATAGTGTCAATAGACAGATTAATGCCAATTAATGGAAGCGCATTCCATAAGCGACAGAAACCTTACAAGAGTCCTACTTGCAGAAGTCTAAATTTTATAGGGGGTTCTCGAACCCCTTGGAATCCCTCACCCCTTGGAACCCCTCACCCCTTGGAACCCCCCACAGAGGACTCATGCAAATAAACATTCTCAGTGCTTATCTGCCCCTGATTTATGGAGAAACCAACTGTTTTTTCATTGGCATATCCATTGAGTCCAAATATAGATCTCAGTGTGTTTAACATGCTGACTTGTTTGACTCTTGTTTCTTTACTTTTTTCAGTGATCTCTGTTCTCCTGTTTTATTTTTAACAATTATTTTTACACTAGTTTGTTATAATCAATTATGGATAGCTATAATGTGATAGTAAGAGGTGTTGGTGGTGCTTTATATTACTACACATGTATATCAAGTCAGTCATCATGTACATTAGATGTTAAATAGTTATCGAATACTATCAGTGTTAACAAACACCAATGTATAGTGTCTATTGAATGCACTTTGTACTATACAGCTTAGATATATCCAACTATAGGCAACGTATAGCATGCTGTGGTTAGCAGTAGTATGGCTTCAGCTAGGTGTTCACAATAAGCCAATACCCAGTGGTACACAACAACATTGAAAATTGTGGTTGAAATATGCGTAATGTCAATTATGCTTTGAAAATTACCTATTATGCTATTGAGCAGTGCTCAAAAATCCAGCCTATTATGCTCAAAATTATGTTCTAGATTATGTCTGAGAGCTGACTGTTTTATTAGAGTAGCTATATCTGCATTTCCTGACTGACTGCTGTATTAGAGTAGTGACTGCTCTATTAGAGCATCATGATCTTATTTCCATAAAGTGTGAATAATCAGTCAAGAAGTATAACACTACAAGGTTTTTGATATGAAATGCAGTAATAATGCACAATTTGTTCACGTTGACAGCAATTTTAGTGCGTATTGCACAGTTTAATTAAAATTCTTGAAAATTGTCCTGTTATGCTGACATAATGTTAGACGTATTCGTTAGCCTATTATGCTTGAAATTACACCTGCATATTCGGCACAAACCTAAATTATAAGGTTTTCAAATTAACAAGTAAATTTGAATAGATTGGATAGCTACTTATTAACACATATTTCTCTTGCAGAGAAGATCAATGGCAAAGTGAACCTGCAAGTAGCAAATTTGCTTGAAAGTGGATGTTGGCATTGCAGTATGCATTTAATAGGTCATGGATGTGAAGAAAGACATAGGAAGAAAAGTTATGCAGTCTTTATCCCCAAAAGGTACTCACATTTTGCTTTAGCCTTGTGGAAAAAATAATACGGAAGATGATGGCAGATTTCATATGCAGTTCTTTTAAAAAAGTACTTTTATCAGATCCTTTTGACTTCATCTTTACTAGTGAACCTAAAATTCTTCCAAATTAATTTCTACGGTTTCTTTTGTGGTTGGAATAGATGTCTAAGGTGGTGTTTACTGGAGTGTTCTATTAGGAATTTGGAAAAACATAGATGATCTCTATTATGAACCACTACCGTGGTATTATAATAGAACAGTCACTTTATAGTGAAATACTCTAATAGAGCATTCACTGGTTAAAGTGTTCCAAAATAATTGTAAGAAATGTTGCTAACCTACGAGCATAATGCAAGCATAATGAGAACACCGAAAAGAATATTATATGAAATTTTGGGAAGGTATTTGACTGAGACCTAGAAGGGAGTTAAGTGATCGTGGCTGGAACAAATATTTGCATTGTTAGAAACTTCATTCCAATTGCATTTAGGCCATTAGATTACTGATTTCATACTACAGGAAAATTGTATGATGTATGGTAGCGGCATGGAATAATAGCTACTATAAAGTGGCTAACATATGAAGGGTACAGGTAACAGTATTGTAATCACTTCATGATGTATGGTAGTGTGATGTGATACTAGCTACTCTAAAGTGGCTATGGTATAGGTAACAGTATTGTTAAGATTAAAGTTGAAGTCTCAACTCCCAGAAGCTGTAAAATGTTTAAATCTAATAATAACAGTGATAAAATGTAGTCACAGCTATAGCAGAGTGACAACTACATGAATGAAAGATTATCAATTTTCACCAGTGGACTTGTGATAAACTATATAATCATAGCACTTGAATGTTGTAGGGAAATGATCTGGTCTAACTTATTCACATTGTGGTTATTATTGAGTATCTTCTTTGAATTGTGTAGTTCAAAAGATGTTGTAGGTTAGTTGTTCACATTGGTGAAGAGCACTATATGTTAATATACATCCCCTCAAATCTAATAACACTAGTATAAAAGGATAACTTATAATTGATCAGGTATAGAATATCTGGTAGCAGGAGTCTAGGGGTGTTTCCCCTCATGGTGTAGCTTGTTAACATTAATTTCACAATAATAATTATTATTATATTGTTACAAAACAGATCAAAAAAATTAGCCTGCATTTATAGCTAAAATTGAAAGTATTCACTATAATTCATAGCTACAAGCTTTTGTCAAATGGTCTTACACAGCACAAATATTTATACATATACCATGAGTTAACTTTTGATACTGCAAAGATAACATTTTAACATGGCAACAAAATTTAGAGTGAGGGGGCTAAATAATGGAAACTTATTGATACAACTTACATTCATAAACACTCAATATGTCAAACAAGTTCATTGCCTGCTTATACGCTGTATAAATCATTAGCAGCTAGTTGACTGTTCTATTAGAGTATATTTCGATTTTAGTAGCTTCAATTTCATACGGTGGAGAACCACTGCTGGTAAGTTGTACTAGGAGCCCAACAAGAAATACGTTACTTATGAGCATAACATATTCTATGACTGCATGGACTATATAGCTACAGTTTATAGTGTAAATTCTTGTGTGTTAGTTTGACCATTTCTCATTGACACTTAGAAGAGATTATCCCTTTCCCTTACTGTCCTTCCCTTTACTGTTTATTCTTCTGATGGTCAATTATTATACTTAAAATGTAGTTACACCTGTACAGCTTCTACTAGCTTTATAGTGACCACATATAGCAGCTATAGTTTAAAAATATTTGAAGGGGCTCCTCTTAATTGTCTTTTACATCATATTGCAGTTTAGACGTCTACAGCATGCACATCTGTATAGACCATGGCTAATATTTTTCGCTGATGAACAGTATTCTCCTTGGGTTCACTTTCTGAACCAAGAAGACAATCTTTCTCAGTATCACGTGATCTCCTAGTTTTCTACTACAGGTCTAGGTCTAGATTTACCAAGCAATCTCCCGTTCCACTCCAATTGCATGCTAACGTTAGACTATCTTATTACCGACAGATTGGTGAACGTTCTATTAGAGTGTTTTAAATTTCGTAACGAAACACTTCATTATTGGACTAGCGCACGCGTGTGCGCATAGCCGTATATGTTAGTGACGTAATTTACTTAAACTAGTCTAACCGGTCATACTAGTTTTATTTGAGCTGGCTTAGCAACACAAACCAGCTGGATTTCATTTTCGTTACTACGTTAGTAAAAGTTGAGTGTTTAGTTTAGTCTAGCGACGTAGCAAGTGTTTAGAGAATAAAAAGTTGAAAATTTGTTCTAGAAACTTTCTAAAGTGTATAGTTCGGTAGTATTGTACAAGTTTGTGGAGTTTTACTACATAATACTTGTTGGAGTTATTGTTCATTATTACTATTAGGTCTATTAGTTAGACTAGTGTTAGTAGTGATAGTATAATTGTTGTTTGTTTGAATACATTAAGGTGAGTAGCTAATTGTTTAGTATTACACTTTTATGGTGAAGGGAAGGTTGTGATAGTCAGTTGGTAATGAAACAATTACTTGCTTGGAATTGTGTTTGACACAAATAAAAATATCTTATTGCGTAAAAGGAGGGTGAAGAAGTTTAAAGTTGTAGCTAGCTTAATTTTTTTGAAAATTATTTCTAAACGTTTTCTTTTAAGGATAGAACTTAATATGTTTGAGAGTCGCCATAGGTCAAATAGAACTAGTACTCGTGTAATGGACAATGATTTGGGATGAGTAGTCCAATGATTCAGTTTTAGTCCAAACTTGGCGAATTCTCAAATATATTATCACGGACTAAAATTCCTATATATCCATATTTTTGCTAGGAGTTTTGCCTTTGATAACATTGCTGTAGTATCCAAAGAATTACGGAGAAATCGTTTATGTTTCATAATTCAGAAGCAACATAATTATGTTGGAGGCTATTAATTAGCTTTTCGCAAAAAATTAACAACTCGGCAATAACCAGCTGAATGGTATTTGATAGTGTTGTCTTCAGAGTATTGCACTTGTTGAGTGTTACCATGACAACTACTTAGTTTAAATAATAATCAACTAGTTAGTAGTAACACTAAAACTAATCAAACTAGCTTAGATCAATGGTTGATTGTCATTTTGATCTCGTTGATCATCGTATTGATCTTGTTGATTATCAACTTGATCACAGTTCATCATCTTGATCACTAAAATACAGCTAGCTCAATGCCAAGTTAATAGCTTCATTACCAACCAGCTAATCATTAATAATGAGGGAAGTACCCTGAGGGTGTAGTGAACATGTCTCGTTAGCCACAAAACATCTAATCAACTAATTTAATCAAATAACAATAATGGCGGGTAAATACAATTTAGTAATAACACAAGAAATGTTCTACAATGGCCAAAACTCAATTTCCAGCTCTACGTCACATCCTCGTCTTCTTCTCTTCTCATTAACAACTTGTTCTAGTGATATAATCTTCATGATGTCCTCAGGGTAGGAGGGTAGCCCTAGCAGTTCTAATGTATTATTGTTCTTGAGGGCATCCAGGATCAGTTGTGAGGCTTGTCCAGTAATTGGGTTATGATACATATGCAGCACCCTCAGGGTATGGTTCACATGCAGCACATCACAGATCACACCACACACATCATCAGAAATGTTGTTACCATTAATCACCAGCCCCTTCACTGTCTTGTTCTCCCTCAGTGAAGAGAACAACTCCATGACTGGTCTTGTGGTGGAGTAGTTGTTATTGTACATGGCCAGTCTCTCTATCACACATGAAGGATGTGTTAGTATGGTGGTGAAGAAGTGTGGTGTTTCCCCAACAGCTTTGTTTCTGCTAATATCCAACACTTTCACCTTACAGGTGATGACGATATCACTGAGGGAGCTGTCTGACGATGAAGAAAGGTCATTGTTGTCCAACCTGAGGTCATCTATTGTGATGTTGGAATGGTGTAGACTACGGTGTAGTAATCGGAGTCCGTAATCTTGAATATGGCAGCTGCCCAAATTAATCATCTTCCAGTTTCTACAGGACGAGCAGGTTAGTAATGTTGTTAGATCTTCTAAGTTATTAGGTGATAGAGTAGTGAACGGTAGGCTGATTTCTTTATCAGTAAACTTTTCTTCGATAGTTTTACAAGTTGAAATATCGCCAGCCTCGTAAAAGATTCTGTAGAAGCGAAGACGCTGTAGTTTATTTTCGAGGAATTTATCATCGATGCTAATCGCCTCGTTTCCACTACGAAGGAACAGCTTAAACGATGGACGTTGTCCGTTGGTAAGTGTAACGTAATGGTTAAACATGTTGTAATGGATATCGCTCCAGAAATACTCTTCGAGGATGGAGCGCTCTTCATCGGATGGGAGGTTGGCGACATAGTGAGCCGCGAGGTATTCTTGTATTGAAAAGTGGATAAAATTGAACGTTTTCGTTGCATAGAAGATGTCTATGTGCTCTACGACTTGTAAGAGACCAAAGCCATTGATGGCTCCTGGTATGGCTTCCAGCTGTGGACAGACAGACTTGATTTGCTCCAAAGTGATTATTAGTTGATTGTTATTTAATGCTTGTAGGGAAAGCTTTGATAATTGTTGTATTATCTTGCCACAGGGATATGGAAGGTTGTTGAGATCTGTGATAGGTTGCGTGACAGTGTTACCATATTTGACAAGGTGTCGGCAGATGGTAAGGCTAATGAATAGCTTGTACAGTTCAGTAGAATTGTTCGGTAGGGGATATCCCTTCTTAAAGAGGAACAGTAAAACAAGAAGATGAAATGGCGAAAAGCAAAGGCTATTGATGGTGGTGTGATGATGGAGATAGTTGGTGAGTTGTGGTATTTTGTGAGGGTGTGTCTTTAGTGATTGTTGAATGAAGTGTTGTCGTTCTGTTTCAGTAAAACCCAGAATGTCAACTCGGAGAGTGGCCTTGTTATGGAGGTGTTGTGAAGCATGAGGACGAGATGACACTATCAACCCACACTCAGGTAACACTTTACGATTTATGATGTCAGCTATTAAACTGTTCTCTCTTAGGCCTTCAGGGAATTCATCATAGCCGTCAAGAAGGACAGCAAGGGACTTTCCGTTATCTTGTTGTAGACATTGAATACAAGTGGCAATATCTCCTTCAGAGTGAGTGATATGTGTCAGGAAGGACTGCAAAAGCTGTTGAAGTGATCTCATCTTTTGAACACCAGGATCCCTGAGACAGATCAACAACACCAGTTGAATCTTCTTCATCACGTCTCCCTCAGCCCAACAGTAAGAAATGTGTTTCATCAGTATTGATTTCCCAATACCTGGAGCACCTTCTATTAGGATTGTTTGTGGATCATCACACTGATCAAAAGGCTTCAGTATGTCAGCAACATTTCTTGTCACCTTGCTAGTTTGAAGAGCCTCTCTCAATGGTTGATGACTGTCTAGTTGATGACGTTTGGTTACTGGTTGACTACTAGCAGCAGAGATGACATCACTGATGTGACCAGTGTGGACTGCTTTAGTGATGATGTTGACATCTGTCATAGTACGTTGTTCTTCATAATGTACTAACACTACTGGAGTGAAATCTTTAGGTTGTTCAGGAGGCCAAGTGTCCTTCCCAACATCCAGCCTTGTCTGCTTGTAGACTCCCTTCACATGACGAGATAACTGGGAGACCACTGTACCTGTACAATACAAACTACAATTATGACAACTGTAATAGTTTAGTACCTCCAGTAGTGATGGATGATGATAGAGTAGAGGAATGGATAGCATCAACCAGTTTACCCCATGTTGCTGATGGATCTTTTTGTAACCATCTCCTTAACATCACTTTACACCTCTCCTCACAACTGTTAGGATGATCCGTATTGATGATGTCAAGTTGTGACGATGTCACTTTTAGGGCAAGTTCCAACTCCCTCCAGTTTGCGGCACAATATGGGACAACATGACTGTTTATGTCTCGTTCCTCAGGTCTCTCATCTCCTGTAATATTTAATTGTTTTAGTTGCTATTCAGTAAATATATGTGTGATTTGCATAGCCAAATTATTGTAAGGGGCAAATGTTAAAAAAAATTTTTTTGTGGATTGATTATTTACAAACAATTACAAAACATAATTATGGAGGTCTACAGACTATTAGCCCAAAAACCAGGAAATTACCGACATTTAGACTAAACGGCATGTGGTATCTGCTTGTAGCAAGAGTACATAATATTTATGTGTAGGCTCATGTATAAATATTATGTACTCTTGCTTGTAGGTACCATTTAAAATGTAATGGCGCTTAGTCGTAGTGGTGTTTATTGAATAAGCGCCCCTAAAATTCGTCAAATATTTATAAGCGCCCTTAAAAGTACAGGTTTTGCCTACAATTCTTTGATTTTCGTCAACATTTTATTCGTCAAATCTGCTGAAATCTGAATTCGTCAAATTTTTCCTACGTCAAATTTCCTTGCGTACGGTAGTTCTGTGCGAGGTTCTGTGAGGCAAGACTTACTGTCTTTTCCGCTTGGAATGGATTCCAGTGAGATCCGGGAAGTTGACGCCATTAAGAAGAGATCACGTTGTGTTAAGTGTCGCTCAGGTCTGTTTATCGTTGACTAAAATAACATTGATCGCCGTCGCCACTCAATACAGGTTCTTTACCCTAAAGGATAATCATTAGTATAGATTCATTACGCCAAGAAGATCACTAACCTTCCATTACGATTATCATCATAGATATTAGATACACCGTTATCATAAAGGAGTAGAACAATTGGCGGAAGTTGTGGTGATGTGATGGAACTAATAGTTTGTGTAGGAGTGTTAGTGAATAATCAACATCGTCTATTACCCAAGGTTATCTTCTTATCGTCCTCTGTGACTACGTTATATGTAGAGTGTATTGTGTGTTTGTGGTGGTTTGTAACTGTCTGTGGTGGTGTGTAACTGTATCTGGTTGTGTAACTGTGTCTGTGGTAGTGTGTAACTGTGTCTGTGGTGGTGTGTAACTGTGTCTGTGGTGGTGTGTAACTGTGTTTGTATGATGTACAGGGGAAATGCAATTAAATTTGCTCCTTATCTGATAAGTGCTTTTAGAGTTGTAGCGTTGGACACGATATAAGTGCTTCTGAAATTTATTACTGTTAATTACATATTTCTAATATGTGATGAGGAGGAAGTGATAGAAGAAATGTTTAGCAATATCCACACACCATGTTACCTTGTGCTTCACAGAAAATTCTTATTGCAGGCGAGTGTGCAAGTTTCTATTTCTTTGTTCAATTCTCTGTGAGGCCAAGCTAGCAGCAGTGTCCGCTTTTGTTTTTCAATACCCTGGGACTTGCTATGGGAGGCTATGTTAGTATGCACTTTGCTTTCTTCAACAATTGTTGTGCTTAAATACACGTACATGATGTATTTACACATCAATTCCACCTTCAAATGCTTACACATGTGATCCCCGTAGATTTCAAAAGCAATTTACATGCCTGGAGTAGTGGGATAGAGTTGGGTAGATCGGCTGATCAATAGACTAAACTTGAAGTGTGCTCTTGAATGTAATTTGTGAAAACTTTGGTGAGTACTTGGTTAAACTTTCAATACAAAATGTATGTGCTCACGTGTGCATGTCCAACCTCCTCTGGTTGTAGTGATAGACAACAAGGAGCAATTGATTTATACAGTGTCTATATGAAAAACAGTTAATCAATCATGAGTGTTGAGTACAATGGGGTACAGAGTATATCTGGGATAAGTATTGTTGTTGGCCTAAATAATGTACACCCATGCTATTAAGCAAAAAGCTTAGAAAAGGCAACAATAATAAAGTTATGATTTACCTCAACTAACCAAACACACATACATTTGCTTCATGGTAAAGAAGGTATTCTTACTTCCCATGAAGAGATAAATGAATTGATATAGTATGTTAGAAGTTTAGACTCTATTTAGGCTGTTTTGAGTGGGCAGTAAATCTCATATACTCCACCTTGTTGTCTAATATACTCCATGCCTTCAGGCACAATATAACATATGCTCAAAATCCAATCAGTATATATGCATTTTTCACATGCAGTGATGTAATGAGGGTGCATATTTTGTCGTGTGAGCATGCACAGTTGCCATGGCGCTGGTATTATCGCAATAAAACCAGCAGCTTTTTCCAAGCTTACAGCGGAAACAGCCGTGGATGAGATGAGTAATCTGAGTGTAATGTAAAATAGAGTCTAAAGCAGTTATACGGGCACAATGTGGAGTCTGAAATTCAAAGGCACAAATCTGTAGTGCACGGGCAAAGTGAGAGTGTTACAGATTTGAGCTTTTGGGTATATAAATTTCATAGAGCCTGTATCACTACATTGTGTCTTCTTTCACTGTTTACTGAAGCGATTAAAACACGCGTAAAATTATTTTTGTAGCAGATGTCTTTTTCAATGACATTTCAAAAACAGAATTATGCAAACAAGTTGCTCAGCAGGTTACATATAATGATTGTATGTTATAGTGAAATTGTTGTTTAGGTGTGTTAGTCCATAGTACTAGCATGTCACATGTATGTGTTAATTGATTTCCTGATTGTTCCACTTCATGGTGGTTGACACTACATACATATCAGATGTAGTGAATTGTGTTATAGCAGGATTATTGGTAGTACCTGTCAGTAATATTTTACACCCCTTAAATGAGTTATTAGCGATATATGAACGATCTTATATTGATCACACATCAGATACAGAAAATAATTGGTAGAAATATCCCAGCTGTCTCCCTGATAGAGTGTATGAGAACAGTGTGGAATTAACAGTGAAAATTACAACAAAAAACTTAGTACGCAGTCACAATTGTGACCCAGTCTGGGAAAACCGGTATTATCGCCCATGTCAGGAGATTCGATTTTTTACAATTCCACAATCAAAATCAGTTAGACTTGAGTGGTCTGGTTTTGCTGGCTACTTATCCCAAGCCCAGTGGCAATCCGTACGTGTGGTGTAGGGCCTTAATGAAGCTCTGGTCAGCCTGGGAATGGCTGTATGTGGCTGTACAACTCTGTGATGTTGAATAAATACATCTGCTATGAATTTCCTTTTATTTTAGCCTATTTTGATACTTGAATGGCCCATAACTTAATAATATTAGCCTAATTCATCCCAAAATGTTCCTTTTCAATATTTAAACAGCATCTTTCCTGCCTTCCAGGCCCCCCCGCCTTCCACCCCTTTTGGAGCTCGCCTGATACAGCCAACCACGGTTTTAAAAACTATCTAAAATGGCGGGAAACTTAGCTGTTGACTACTTCAGTGAATGATCTGGAAGGTAATAAATTGTTGTAAAACGTGTGAATTTAAAACCAGCGTTTCTCAATACTTTTGGAAGGGCTGGTTTTCCCAGACTGGGTCACAATTATTTTAATACTTCATTAAATGTATTTGTTATATCGTTGCTAGGAGACAAGCTGGTTACCATTAGTTACTATGACCACAATGTGTTGGAGTTCACCAAGGAGGCATGCCATGCTGTTGTTGTCAACATGAACATCAAGGTGAGTTCTGATTGCTTCGAAGTGTAATCATAACTAAACCATCCCATAGTTTAACATTCTACCAGAATCTCCACTACATAAGAGTTAAACCATCTCCATCCCAGCAAAATTGTTGTCCCACAATTGAAGGATGTTATGTTAGTAATAGTTCTCATTGTAGGTCTGTGTGTATGTATGTATCTGTATGTATGTGTACACTGTGCTGTATGTGTCCGTCTAGTTGTGTATGTCCTTATGTCCCTCTGTATGTCTGTGTGTCTGTATTTATGCGTGTGTGTTGTGTGTATCTGTAATGTGTGTATGTGTTTCCGTCTGTATTATGTGTGTCCGTTTGTATGTGTGTGTATTTCTGTTGTGTGCACGTGTATGTCTGTGTGTCTGTATTTATGTGTGTATGTCTTGTCTGCAGTGTGTGTTGTGTCTATGGCAATACATACATGTTTGTGTGTATGTATGTGTGTATGTACTGTATGTATACGTGTCCGTCTCTGGTTGTGTATGTCTGTGTGTCCATCTTTGTGTGTAGCGTAGTGTGTAGTGTGTGTGTGTGTGTGTGTGTGTGTGTGTGTGTGTGTGTGTGTGTGTGTGTGTGTGTGTGTAGCATGTGTGCGAGTGTGTGTGTGTGTGTAGCATGTGTGCGAATGTGTGTGTGTGCGTGCGTGTGAGCTCTTCATCAGTTTCACCTATGAGACATGGCTCTTCCTCTTGTTGGTTACTAGACCTAGGATTAGCCTATTAGTCTGAGTAGTGTACAGGTTACCTTGACAACTGGGTAGGACTGTTGGTTGTGTGTGCAATAGTTCAGTCATATCTTAAACCAGATTATCCTGTTGATCATGTATAATGGTTTTTAGATGGATCTTGTGTCTACGTTCATGGTAGTGAAGCTAATGCTTTTGGTTAGAAATTGTGTCATTGCTGATGCTAGTAATGTGGGTGTGTTTGTTGATAACCATGCTAAGGTAAGCATCATGTGACCTCACATGACATCACATGACCTCACACAGGCAATATAATGATATCCATGACAACAAACTAGCTGGAGTATGGATTAAGAACTATGCTAGTCCAATATTCCATAGTAATGCCATACATCACGGCAAAGATGTTGGGTTCTTTATATTCTAAGATGGACAGGTAAATAACATGGGTAATCCCCCTGGTGATAAGGGATAACCCCTAATCCTCCCCCAGGGCATACTAGAAGACAATGACATCCACACAAACAGGATAACTGGTATAGAGATCAAACAAGATGCTAATCCAATAGTGATGAAGTGTAGGATACATCATTGTTGTACTGGTGGAGTGTATATACATGATAGGGTAAGTGTAACTGGTATTTGTGTATTTCATCGGGTATTTGTGTATTTCTTCTAGTATTTGTGTATTTCATATGGGATTTGTGCATTTGCTATAGGTACCACTTGAAAGGTAATGGCACCTACTCGTAGTGGTGTATAAAATAAGCGATCCTCAAAAGAAATAAATTGATTTATAAATACACTTAATTTTAGTTCTGTGAGGCTAGGCTAGGCTAGGCTTACGGCCTTTTTTGCTTGGAATGGATTCCAGTGAGATCTGGCAAGCTGATGCCATTAAGAAGAGATCATGATCACCACTTCATTGTGTTAAGTATCACTCAGGTCTGTTTATCACTGGCTAACTGATAACAGTGATCTGAGCATTGATTGCCGATCACCACTCATGACAGGTTCTTTACACTAAAGGATACTCATTATGGATTCATTAGCTATGTCATGAAGATCACTAACCATCCATTACGATTATCATCATAGATATTAGATACACCGTTATCACAAAGAAGGAGTAGAATAGTCTGCGGTAATAGTTTGTGTAGAAGTGTAAGCGAATATCCAGCTATTATCCTAGGTCATCTCATGTTATATGTAGAGTGTATTTTGTGTTTGCGGTGGTGTGTAAACAGGAGCCCATAAGCACTACAAGGCTTAGGTACTTTGAGAAGATTAAATGAACACTGTAACTACTGTGGCATGAAGTGATGAACACCAGCAAGTCACTTCCCCGTGTTTCAAATTCTAACCATGCGTTTAATTTTGATTGTGGATTTACTCATGTGAGTCATATATGTTCTGATGGAAAATTTAATGGTGAATCGAACAGAACTTGTTGCAAGATGATAGGAGCAACCACTATTGAGTTATGAATCATTTTATAAAAGGTTTGCGTGTTTTCTTACCGAAAAGTTACTTATGTGCATGGTAGGGGTGGGCGGTATACCGGTATTTAGTTGTTGTGCAATATATTTTTAAAACCGATTAACTAAATATTTAACATTTAAAAATACCGCATACCGATATACCTAAAATACCGGAAATAACCGGTTCACGAACGGTATACGTATTATTCCAGCTGGTGCTAGTTGCTTGTACGGTATGGCAGAACTTGTTAATAAAACCGGAACGAAGAGTGTAGCATGGGATTATTTCGGTTTAGAGAAAGGTGCTGATGGGAGAGTGGTTGACGATGGAAGTGCCGTTTGTCGTCTTTGTCGTAAACGCGTGTTGGCTAAACATGGAAACACCTCGAATTTGTTTTCACATTAAAGAATAATCACTCAATAGTGTACAAAGAGGCTATGGACGCAGTGAAAGCTAAGGAGGACTCCACTGAACGACGAGCAAGATGCGTTCCACCGGTTAATCAACCTACTTATCAAGAAGCGATGGTCCGCTCACAGCCATACGATCGGAAGGGAAAGAAATGGAAGGAACTAAGCGATTCTATTACTTATTTCATAGCCAAAGACTGCTTACCTATTAATACCGTCGAAGGTGCTGGCTTTAGAAAAATGGTTAAAACTTTTGATTCACGCTACGACATTCCAAGTCGCAATCATATTTCAAGAATAGCTTTACCAAGCCTCCATGCCACCGTGAAGCAGCAAGTTAAGCAAGAAATTAGCTCGATAAGCCATTTTTCATCAACAACAAATATGTGGTCAAGTGTGGGGATGGTACCTTATATCAGTTACACCATACACTACATCAATGATGAATGGCAGCTGTGTAATAAGTGCTTACAGACCCAATACTTACCTGAGGATCACACAGGAGCTAATTTGGCAGAAGCAATGAAAGCAGCATTGGAGACTTGGAGCTTGGATGTTGTTAACCAAATTTGCCTTACAACAGACAATGGTAGCAACATCATTTCTGCTGCGAGGATCTTGGACTGGCTAAGGCTTCCCTGTTTTGGCCACAACTTACACCTTGCTGTCACTAAATCTGTGCAAGATGACAGTCGATGCAGTCGGGCACTTGGTGTGTGTAGGAAAATTGTCAGTTCTTTTTCAATGAGCTGGAAGAGGAAAAGGGAACTGACAAAAGCTCAGATTAACATGGATGTCAAGCAGCATTCCTTAGTTGCAGTAAGTAAGGCAAACATGTGAAGTATGTTTCAATGTTTGTACAAACATGTTTGTACAAATTAAAAAATGAAATATTTCTCTCACCTGTAGGACTGCCCTACCAGGTGGGGTTCAATGTCAAAAATGGTATCAAGAATTTTGGAACAGAAGGAGCCTATCAGATTAGTGCTGAGCAGTGACCGCACTACTAGCCATCTGGTACCTACTTGGCAGGACCTTGATGTTCTGGAATCAATTGATAGTGCAGTCTCACCACTGTCTGGTTTGACAGACATCTTATCAGGGGAGCAGTATGCTACAGTGTCAGCTGTCATCCCAATGCTGTATTTGTTGGAAAGTGACTTGCTGAAGGAAGGTGCTGAAGATACAGCATTAACTAGGGATATCAAGCATCGTATTGTTGATGACATCAAAGGCCGCTATAGCAGATTAAATGACACCGTGAATGAAATTCTTCAAGTAGCTACATTTTTAGATCCTCGCTTCAAGGTAAAATACTTTGAACATGTGCAAGAAGTTGAGTTGATGTCCATTAAGCAGAAAGTGACTGATGATGCTTTAGAAGTTTGCCACGAACTACAAGAAGTACAGCAGAATAGTTCTAGAGCAGAATCATCTAGAACACAAGACGTTGCACACTCTTCTCTCCAGCCATCAGCCCCAAAGAAGAAACGTAACCTTGGAACTTTGTTCAAGGACTTTGAGTTTAGGATTAGAGAAAAAGAACAAGAGCATGCTTCCCCTGTCAATCAAGAGGAGCAGCATAGACAGATTGTGATGAAGGAAATAGATGGATATCTGTCAGGACACAGGCTAGATTTTGAAGAGGATCCACTGATGTGGTGGAAAAGGCAGCAGTTTAACTTTCCAGTACTTGCAAAGCTTGCACAAAAGTATTTGTGTGTTTGTGCCACCAGTTCGGCATCAGAGAGGCTGTTTAGCACAGCAGGAAATGTTGTCTCACCGTTCAGAGCTACTATGAAACCTGACAAGGTTGATATGCTAGTCTTTTTATCAAAAAACTTGTAAGTTTTTTGGCATCTATAAAAGTATTAGCTTTTTATTGTACAACTTTTTGATGATGAAAGACTAGCTTATCAACCTTATAGAACTCATCAAGACAAATAATATTGTTAATTGTGATTGTATACAGTTTACAGTATGACATTATAATTGTGAATAATTAAAACTTGTTCAACTGCATTCCAAATCCTAAAAAGAAGAAGAAACACAGTTAAGCATTAATTGTGGATAATAGTCAGTATCTTGCTTGTACATATTTAGTAGGTATTTAGTAATACCGCAATATTTATAATCAAAATACCGTGGTATGATATTGATCAATACTGCCCACCCCTAGTGCATGGCTAGTTTTGGCCTCACCGTTTAGCGTTAGGGTAAAACCCTAGGTATCATTTTAAATCCTAGTTACATCACAAGTAGAATGACATAATTTGCATAGCCATAGGACAGATTCTTTGAAAGTTACAGTGCTTTGTGCAAGGCATATGTGTTAAGGTTAAATCCAGTTTTCTGGATTATGTGGGTTTAAGGGTTAAAGTGCAAAAGTGTCCCTTAGTACAAGCTGACCTGGAATACCAGGACACCTTGATGATCAGGACAACTTGACACTTTTGATCATTTCCAAGTTTACATTGGACTGACGTAATACATACATCGAGGAGGTTAATATTATGTGTTTTACCTTCTGTTTGTATGTGTGTATTGTGTAGGTGTCATGTGTATCATTATCACCAACTAATGATGACATGGAGTCTGAACTGAGACATCATTGTGCCTATAACATACCTGTGAGTAGTGTAGTGTAACATGTAACATTACATGGTAGTGATTTATGTATTACACATATCTATACAGTGGTCCCTCCATTATCTGACCATCAATTATCAGAGTGTTCTGTTATCCGAACTGTTAAAGTGACTGCTCTATTAGAGTATTTTGCCTAAGGTGTATGTTCTATTTAACTGAACTCTACATAAATCTACGGGCTTCAGTTATCTGAACTTTTCCATTATCCAAACACACCTAGGGAGGGACCACTGTATTGGAGTATCGTGATAATACTCCAACTGTGATAATTATAAGGAAACGGGAAGAAAAGGTTTTATTCAGCTTAGCAGTTCACATTGTGCTAGTATGTAGGCTGTTTATCTGTTTATAAACTTTGTAAGCTTACTAATTATGTGTCTGACAATATATCAACCACTGACTTAGGCTCTTTGAATTAAATCTGTACCACATGTAGCTCTGTTAGATACAGACATGCTGTTTCAGCATACTGCCACTGCTCTCCCAAATCTATTGTTTACCCTTAGGATAAGGCTTAGCTTGTACCATAAAGATTACAGTGATATATTTCTAAGTGTGTTGTGTTTTTGTTCTCTTTACCTTTTACTGTAAACATACATGTAGATGTGTACATATGTATGTATGTACGGTATCACTCAAATGTAACGTCG
Source organism: Dysidea avara (assembly GCF_963678975.1). NCBI lineage: Eukaryota > Metazoa > Porifera > Demospongiae > Dictyoceratida > Dysideidae > Dysidea > Dysidea avara. The sequence goes on from NC_089273.1 coordinate 53,092,142, forward strand.
CACTCATTTGTGCCGCTCGATTGCGAGTGACAGGTGCCACGCCCTTTAATTAGCAAGTTTGCGAGTATTCATCCCAGGATGAATACTCGCAAAGGAAACAGGTGCCACGCCCTTTAATTAGCAAGTTTGCGAGTATTCATCCCAGGATGAATACTCGCAAAGGAAACAAGTGCCACGCCCTTTAATTAACAAGTTTTTTTTTAATTACTCGCAATCAAGCACAGTGCGAGTGAGTACAACGTTACATTTGAGCAGTACCATATGTTCTTACAGTACATGTCCATGCAAAATCATGTGTGTGTTGTAATAATACTATCATGTGTGTAGACATTTTTCTTTTCTTTAACAGGCTATGGTGATGTTTCATGGGAAAGAAAAAAATTTACATGATTTATTGGAAATCCTTAACAAACTTGCAGCAGATGATAATCTTAGTGTTCGACAATCAATAGCTTATGGTATACATGAGGTATGTGTGTTTATCATCCTTGATCACTTAACATTACAAATACAGTCACAAATAGTGTACACTTGTTAATAACTATTGTTACACCTCATTATTAAGGTGACCTCTAGTGACCATTATAGAGAAGTATATATGTATATATAACATTGTTACAGTAATAGAGTAGCTAGTGGTCACTTATCACTGGTTGTTATATTAGACTATATGTACTATAGCAAATGTTCTATATAGTAACTACTCTGTAACCTTCTACCTTTTATAGCTTGTGAGAACCTGTGAAAGTCCTTAAACAATTTTATTGGGGGCTACAGTAGTTATGTACTGCTACGAGTTGTAATTCAACTATTGTAGGAGTTTCTATACCATCTTTAATAACATCATGTTAAGACTTAGTTTTTTGCTGTGCTGTACAAGAATGTACCAATTCCTTCATCTGGAAAAAAAAGTACATTTTCAAAAAATACACTGTCCTGTAGTAGCAATGTTTACATTATATAACATGGTCACTATTTTGAGGTAGTCAAAAAGGTTAAGTAACATTTTTCATGTTGTTGGTAGGAGTGTTAGGAATGTTACCTACGGGACTGTAACACTTGTTATATTGTCTGTCTCATTGTAGGTAGCTGCAATTCTCCGTTGTGATGCTATGAAGATTGCTCCACTTTATATCAAGTTGATGAAGGATAAGTCACTGACTATACTAGAAGGACTGATTGAACATCTTCCACAAGCTATGCTTGAGTTTGCTAATGCAGCCAATTTGTCTGTAACTACAAAGGTGTGTGTAGTGTGCGTGTGTGTGTGTGTGTGTGTGTGTGTGTGTGTGTGTGAGTGAGTGTGTGTGTGTAGTGTGTGTGTGTGTGTGTGTGTGTGTGAGTGAGTGTGTGTGTGTAGTGTGTGTGTGTGTGTGAGTGCGTGGGTGGGTGGGTGTGTAGTGTGTGTGTGTGTGTGTGTGTGTGTGTGTGTGTGTGTGTGTGTGTGTGTGCGTGCGTGCGTGGGTGGGTGTGTAGTGTGTGTGTGTGTGTGTGTGTGTGTGTGTGTGTGTGTGTAGTGTGTGTGTGAGTGCGTGCGTGGGTGGGTGGGTGGGTGTGTAGTGTGTGTGTGTGTGTAGTGTGTGTGTGTGTGTGTGTGTGTGAGTGCGTGCGTGCGTGGGTGGGTGGGTGTGTAGTGTGTGTGTGTAGTGTGTAGTGTGTGGGTGTGTGTGTGTGTGTGTGTGTGTGTGTGTGTGTGTGAGTGAGTGCGTGCGTGGGTGGGTGGGTGGGTGGGTGTGTGTGTGTGTGTAGTGAGTGCGTGCGTGTGTGCGTGGGTGGGTGCGTGCGTGCGTGCGTGCGTGTGTGTGACACGTTCCTGCCAGTTTACTGACGAGGAAGTTTTGTTCATTGTATAATATCATTCATATGTGGCCATTGATAATTGATGTTCTATTTCTTGTTATGACAGGCTCAGTCTATTTACAGTGTATCATATGTCATTGTGTATTATTGTAGTTATCATGTAAGACAACATTTATGGAGGAGGATCCGTTGGATCAGAAGAAAGAACAAGAGGAGAAATTATTACTCTTAGCAGCAAGTATTGTGTATAGATGTACTGTATAGTGTAGTCCTTTAGAAGAACCAGGCCTGAAACATGCCTTCATATGTATAGACATTGTAATTTTTTTTTTCCTGCCATACACCAGACCTCCCAGAATTACATCCATATTTGTTGTATACTTCAAACTCCATCATTGATAAAACCCTTGATCTGTTTTACTTCACTTTCCCCTAGGGATGCGGCGATTATGCCGGCATAATTTCGAGCATAATGGGTATGTGTGGGAATCAGGAATTATGCTAGCATTTTGAGGTGATTATAAAGCTTCAACAGTAGGAAAATCTTCAGACTGCACATTCCGTTAAAAAAGATCGAGATACTCTAATAGAGCAGTCAGAAACTCTAATAGAACAGTCACTGAGTGTTATTTACTCTAATAAAGAAGTCACGTTGACATGAAATACTCTAATGCAGCAACTAGCTAAAGAATTTGAGACTATTTAAAGCTTAAACATCAATGAAAATGGTCTGATACTGCAATATACTGGCATTATTAGCCAATTATGGGGGCATAATTTTGGGAATAATGGGCAATTCTCCAAAGCATAATAGGTGATTTTTTGAGCACTGCTCAAAAGCATAATGCTCGATTTTTGGAGCATAATGCCTACTTTCCCCTATGACCATCCCTTGTATTGTACACATATTGTATATGGTACTGATACTAGATTGTGTGTTGTTATAGGAGGAACAAGAAGCAAAGGAACCAGATAACTCATCAAAGGGTAAACAATCTGCCACTAGTAAGGACAAACAGAAAAATCCTCCTACCAAACATTTCACATGTAAGTGTCTCAGATGAGTAAGATTGTGTACAGTGTGTGTGTGTGTGTGTGTGTATTATTTTACAATATATTCTCTAATAGAACACACATTATTTGGTTGAATATTATATGTATTTAGAAATTTTAATGCATTGTTTTGAAGTTACTAAATATAATGAAAACCTGTAGCAGGGGTTAACCTGTGGTGTTGTTTACTAATGAAAATGGCAAGGCCAAAACAAAAGGTCCTTACTATCAGCTGACTTTCTCGACAAGACAGGCATCATTAGTGTTGATCTAGAAATTGATACACCAATGTAATAGAATATTGCTGACACAACAAACTCAAAGGATGGATGTTAATATATATAGAAGCCATAGTTTGGCACTTGCTTTATTTGCTTTGTGTAGGGGAATTTTGTACAGTAGTTAGAATGAGCCAACTTTGCATGGTTTCTGTGCTATTTAGATGAGGTGTGCCACCTAAAATTCTGCCTTAAAAATTATCCTAGAGACATCTTACATGATTAAAATCACCTCAAAGAAATAATAATGTTGCCCCATCAACATCAAATACAGCATTAAAAAAAGAAAACATTTACAGGTGGCCGGATATAGAATTTTTTCTAAAATCAATGGAACTTGAATTTTGTCTGCCAACCCTTCATGCCCATAAAAAGATTAACAATAATCGAGTGCGGAGACCACTCCTCCTAACAATCTATTTACACGGTCACAATGACCACACCCCCTTTTTATTGGTCTAGCTGTATTTATAATGCTATCACAGTGAAATATGAAATATTGAAATATGAAATCGTGACCCACACCCTGGTTGGTGATACTCTAATACAGCAGTCACTCTAATAGAACAGTTACAAGTGTATAGCTGTATGCTATAGCAAAAAACAAAAAACCTAACCAGTATATCAATTAAACAATAATGAAGTATCAAGCAATAAAAAGTAGTGAAATAAAAGAGATGAATGATGGTATTACAGCATAGAAGTAGCTTGGTGGGAAAATCCCTACTTTAGCATTGAACAAAATAATTGTTATATTATACCGATGTAGGGATTTTCCCATCATTCATCTCTTTTTTCACTATGTTTTATCACTTGGATCTCTACTTCATTTTAAATTAATAATTTTTAATATATTAACTGGGGAAGCATTTGCTCAATTGGTATTGGGGTCATTATGGAACTTTAGAGAGAGACCTCCTGTGGGTTACTAGTCCTGTCCCAGGAAGATTTGCATATGTGCCTGAGTGGTGTACAATCATCCCATTGTTAGGCAGCAATAGTTATGTTTTGTGTGACTGCTGGAGGCTTTGGTCTAGGTTTGTATATGATACTGATATAACCTGGTCCTGCATTATGAAAGGTGAAGTTTTAATTCTTTGTATAGCAAGCAGTTACATCTCTAGCAAGACTGTAGTGTGTACTAGAGGTGTACCGATAATCGGATCGGTTATTGGGAAAACCATATATCGACTGTATTTTTATATATTGGTATCAAATCGGCAGCACGATTAAAAAAGCAGCAGATACAGATATGTGTATGTATTTAGAAATACATGCTCATGTACAACAAATTAAGTATACAAATGCATTGAATTGCATTTTCCTGCATTAAAATGTTGTTATTACTGCTTCAGTGTACTGTCAGCTGTTGTTATAGCAATACTGCTGCCATAAACAAGCTAAATTAGTCCTTCACAATCAAATTCTAGTAAAACTTGCTACAAGATAGACATGCTGTGCTATATCAGATCAGCTATGTTTATCGGCTTGAAAATATTATCCAATATCAGTTATCGGAATATTGGCGAATTCTCATATCGGTGCAACACTGGATACTACAAAGTATATGTAGTTAACTACTGATCAAGTACCGTATACCTGGAAACTTTTGTGGTATGTATATTTCACAATTATTTCCCTTGTCAGGAATTTCATCTCTTAGCCCCAGGATTTTTGCTTTTTAGATTTCACTTGAAAGTCATGGATCACTATTGCTCAATTCAAAGATTTTATTCTCAACCACATGGCTATGAAGGGTCTGGATTATTGTATTTCAAGTGTCGTACCAACTGCTAAGGCATCTGAATGAGCAGTAGCGGCACTCCCTGTGTGAGGCATAGTCTAGCCTTTTAATAGACCAGCATCTTTCATGAGCCACGCCCACTTTAATATTGGGATGTGTGATACTGTTTGTAAGCACATTTGGAGCCATGCTAAGTTATCATTAACTTGCAGTAAGGTGAGTTGGAAGTTTATAGGTATGCATGGAGCCACACCCACTTACAAAAATTACTGTCTGTAAACTGAGAATGATGACAAGGTAGTAAAGACGAGAGGTGATTATCAAAGTGACTGATACTAAGAAGGCCAAACATCCTTGTACTAGTAGATGTGAACACTAAACATTCTAGTTATTTCTTCCTGCTCGTGTAGACTTTCATAAATTGTCACATGCTAAAATTTCATGGTAGCTTTACTAACTGTGAAATTATGTGCCACAAAAATTAAGTACCACAATAAAAAAATCTGTGTCTGTACTATTTATGCATACGATAGAGGATCACGTTTACACTGAAATTCACTATCTATACACAGCTCCATTGAGGATGACTTCATCGGCAAACACTCCACCATACGAGCAATGTCTCCACCAGCTAGTGGTCTATCCAACTCCCTCACCACAACCCTGCCATCACCTAGTACCACCGGCCCCTCTACTAGTGCTGGAGGTTCCAGTGGTAGTGGTGGTACTAGTCCTGCTGTGATCAAGAAGGCTGTTACTATACCAAAGATTGTCACACCTGTGTCAGGTAGTCCTGGATTACAGAAGAGGGAGACATTTCATGGTTTGTACTTTGTAGTAGTGTTCTGTAAATAATTGTGTCTAGCAATTTTATTATTAATTGTCAAAAGTGTTGACGTTGTGGTGTGAAAATATGGTAGACACTCATCAGTTATCTGAGCATCGTTTATCTGTACCCTCGTTTATCCAAAATTAGAAATTTCTTTTCTGTTGGAGTATTTTGAGTACAAGTGTATGTTCTATTAGAGTATTTCAACTGTATTTTGTATTAAAGCAGTTTCATTTATCTGAACACTTAAAATTGGCTGGACTAAGCCTTATCACTTTTATTCTGACACCCTTATATGGTATTATTGTACATCTTATATACATTGTGTAGGCTCTACTAGAGGAACCAAGACATCAGAGACAAAGTCCCAGCCATCACTCGATACAAAAGGTTTAACATCTTCTCCTAGAAGTTCTCCATCAGAATTGAGGAAAACTAAACCCAAGGATGACAAAGTCTCTTCTAGAAGGTATAGATACAAAGCTATAAGATGTACAGAACAGTTACGTTAGGAAATCCCCTTTGATTTTTATCATCAAGTAGCTATCATACAGTATGGTAGTGCTGTGTATCAAGGATGATGGATTTGATGTCCACTAGTATATCTTCAGGTGTAGGTGACCTCCCTTGTTTCACTACTTTTATTTCTTTGATTTCACTGTCTCCTAATTTGGTATTACAATGCACCCTCAAGTATCCGAGCACTTGGGTATTTGAACAGGACTCAGTATATAAATGAATGGGCTTTGGTTATCTGAACACATCTTGGTCCCAAAGTAGTCAGATAACTGAGGGAGCACTGTATAGCTGATACAACACCAGTATATTTATTGTGTATTTCACTAATTCATAATAATTATATCTTTATATTTTAGTGCACCTAGTACCAGTAAACGAAAGCCACTATCATCAGGTGGGAGGGGCACAAAATGGACATGATATGCCTACACAGCCGGCTACATCACTTACATGACCACACTAATCCATTGACTACTACTGCTATAATGTATATCAAATAATTATTATATTGGACTACCACTATATCACTTATATTGATCTGTGTATTATGTTGATTGTGTTGATATTGATTTTGTTTATTATGATATTGCTTACATTGATCTGTAAATATTGTTGATCGTGGTATTGATTTTGTTGATCGTCTATGTATTGCTTAGGTGATCTGTAGGTTTTGTTGATCATGGTGCTCATATAGTAATGATTGCAACCTACTGTTGTGTTAATGACAGTATGATATTGAATGTACAATTCAGTTTTGTGTAGGTATCAATGAGTGTGATGATAGCCCTAGCCTATACAATAACCCAATTAAACTACACAGTTACATTTCTTTGTTGCTGGGCTTCTGAAGAGTTGTAAGTGTAATTATGTATTCCCTTTTGAACCATGCATGATCATTTGCAGGAACATAGGCCACCAATTGTAGATTCCTTGTTTCCTGTCACCCATCTGCATGGTAATTTTAGAGCCGCATGCAAATTTATTATTGTATTTGATAGTCAAGTGATCTAATTACTTTTAATTATAAGTAACTTGCTAGTGTGAGCCTGTGGTGCATTATTGGAAAGGTAGTGAGTTTCTGATGTTTAGTGTCAAAATGCATGGATAACTACATAGGTTGAACCTTGGGCCGGATTACAAGCAATGGCCAATGGATCTATTCAATTGTAAGTAGCCATTGGTGAATGAGATACATTCAACGAAATCCCACAATCTGTAATTAACATGTGTGGAACATATGGAAATTCGTACTGTTGCAGTGGATGGCTAAATTAGTGTTATAACCACAAGCATGATACACCCAGCCAGCAAACTCTAGCTATAAAAGCCTTTGAGACTGATTGCTCAGAGAAAATCAGGGGTCTAGCTGCAACACTTTGAATCTTGATGAATCCCAGTGAAATCACAACAAATCTTGCATCTCTGCTAAATCTAAGAGAAAAGGCAATTAGGAGTTAATGGGCTCCCTTTAATATCCTTGATATTAAATAATAGATTTTGACAATATAATAACCGACTCACCTGCATGGTATTTTTTGCCTGACTATAGGATGGGAAACAAGCAATTTACATGTTGGCCTAATACACTAACACCCTTTTCATATGGCCACCCAAAAGTGGGTTCAACCCAGGTTGAGTAACCCACCAGGTTCAACCCAGTTTCTGTTCACAAGCAATCATCACATGATGGTATTCATTGAGTGATAATTGTCTTCTGTGCATTTAATGTATTCATTAAAAACGCAACTCGCTTTTGAAGCCATAAACTGAGTTAAACCCGAGTTCAACCCTACTGCTTTGTAGGGTTGAACTCGGTTATGACTCCTGGGTTCAACCCGGGTTCAACCTGGTTATAGTGGTCATATGAACACGTTAACCCGGGTTGAATGTGGGTTCAACCTGGTTTAAAGTGACCATATGAAAGAGGTATAATAGTCAAAAATGGCACAAGACACAATTATGTTAAAGATTAAGTGGTATAATCAAGTTAATTAAGGCTTGAGGGAAATATGTTCAAAATTTTGTCCAAAATTCTTTTCTATAGTTTCCCAAAATTTTCACCTATATATTATGCTCTTCAGTGTTCCTTAATCCATAAATGCTTTATTAGAGTATTTCACTACAAAGTGACTGTTCTACGCTGTTAAAATGAAGAGTAAACCACAACTCTTAAAGAGTTCCCATAATAAGGAGGATTTAACACCCCTGGAGAGTAACCATTACTCTAAAAGAGTAACATGTGTTCTGAAGGTGGTGTCACTTACTCTTCAGAGTAATGGTTATTCTCTTCAGAGTGTTGGTAACTCTCCAAGGATTTTAAATCCTCCTTACACTGGGAAGTCTTTAGAGTGGTGATTACTCTTCATTTTAACAGTGTAGTGAGTGATCTGCAAGCTGTTTTTCATGGTCAATCATGGAATTAAGCTCTATTGTTTGAAATATCCACCTAATGTGCTGGCATAACATTCCAGCTTATTATGATGACATATCTGTAACTAAAGTTAAAATTTTGCAAAAAAAGTTTTCAAGTGTGCTATCTAATCTAGAGTAGTAATCTTCAACAAGCAAATAGTTGGAACCCTTTGTACTCAAAAAGGTCTGCAGGAACCCATTCCATGATCCCATATGGATAACTTGGCAAGGTGTGGTCAGTGAGGGCTCTTTACTTATAATAGGTGGTACTGTCAGTTTCTGGGAGGTAGAGCATGACCATATAAAATGTCATGCTAGTGGTGGTCTAGGATTAATTTGTTGACAAGGAGTTATAGTAGGCTTAGCAATACAAAACAGCTGCATTACATTATTGTTATATACTAAAGTTTGAGTGTATAATAATAATTATTACTTTGTTTAGTCTAGTAACATAGCAAGTGTTTAAGATGATAAAAGTTGCAACTTTGTTCTAGAATTGTTATCAAGTATGTAGTTAGGCAACAGTTAAGCTCAGTTTCAATATGATCATGATAGCTAATAATGTAAGTTTAAAAGAATTTAGCAACTTGTAAAAGCAAACCATTATAGCTATAATCAGCTAAAGCTGGAAGTAAGCCACACACATGTATGGCACACTTAATGCTTTGGATATAATTTAGAATTGAACAAAAAATTTCGTGTAATTTTACATAGGAAAATTGTTTTTACAGTGAATAGGGATGCAGCGATTATGCCAGCATAATTTTGGGCATAATAGGTATTTGTGGGAATCAGGAATTATGCTAGAATTTTGAGGTAAAAGATTGAGATAATCTAATAGAACAGACGCCGAATATTATTTACTCTAACAAAGCAGTCACATTGAAATGAAATACTCTAATACAGCAACCAGCTAGACTATTAAATATCAATGAAAATAGTCTGATATGGCAATAAACTGCCTGGCATTATTAGTCAATTATGGGGGCCCATCCTATCATTCCGGAATTATTCTCACAAAATTGGTGCAGACCCATATTCTCAAACTTATGCCGACATATATTACATGGGTGCAGGCCTAATTTTTTGACAGAGATACATACTAATAATTGTTATTAGATGAATGGAAACATTGACAACATGCATTACTATTGAAGTAGTAACCTCAGATTAGAATAGAAGGTGACACATGCACATGATGTGCCTTGAAGAATTCGTTTGCAATGTCTACAGGTAAATTTACAGTGGTAAGATAACCCCCTGACTTCAGTAAAAAGATTTACAATTTATAGCCCAATATTCTGGTATTATTAATAGTGGCTGAACTGTCACCAAATTCAGCCTTTTGACATATACTTCAAAAGCATTTATCATTTTGAGAGGGCACGCCCTCAGACCCCTAGCTGATCACCCCTGATGTACACCACACGAAAAGTCCACTTTTTTAATCTAATAACCTAAAGTCTGGCTACAGCCCTGTAGTGGTGGAATGAAATGTATCTCGTGATGTGCGCAAGTGAGCGTGGGCAGTTTAAGAGATTATTGAAATTGGCTTGTTGTGTCAGTGAGAACTAAGCTAACATGTATTTAATGACAGGCTTACAAGTAATTGCTTCATGCTAAAATGCTAGTGCTATTGCAACAATTTAGCTGTGTGGTACAGATGAAAATTTAAACATACAAGTAGAAGGAAATATGAAAATTTGAAGTTGGATTTGAGATCAAAAAGTAGGGAATTGCTATATAAGAAGTAGTGAAAGAAGAGAGGTGACCCTATACATCTGCATATAAACTAGTGGACATTTAATCCCTATACTTCATTCAGTCTGTAACCATGACTGACTTAGGTTCACTGCAGCATATAGGCAACCTCTCTTTTTTACTACTGAGACTGGGATTAAACGTAAGACTGTATAATTATGACTGGTGAACCTGTGCATATATTATATCAAAAGGAAGAAGAGAACCTGACAAAATAATTATATGTCTGGTCACATGCCCCAACTATCAATTATGAAGCAAAAATGGAGGTAGCCATTACACTTCATATTCAACTACGCTTTTTTCATTACACAGCGTTGCAAATGAAGAACAGCATGAGAAGTGTCTTGACTATTAATCATATTGCTATGGAAAATACTGGCAATAAGCTTATACACTGCCACAGTTAGGCCATATCATGCAGGGCCGCCCACAGGCAGGGGGGGCAACTGGGGCATTTTTCCCCGGGCCCCAGCCTGAAAGGGGCCCCAGGAGGCCCCCCTGAATACCTGTTTAAAAGATCGATATATTCTAATAGAACAGTCAGATCTAAATACTCTAATAGAGGAGTCACAGTATTCTTCAGAGGAGCAGTGTAGCAAGCTTATAGATAAGGAGATATGGTTGGTAATGGGTAGTTATTGTCATTGCCAGCAGGTTGTGACTTTTTTTTTTTTTTTTTTTTGGTCTTCACCTTACAACTTGGGTGAAGGGCCCCACTTTAACTCTTTGCCCTGGGCCCCTTAATTTCTCTGGGCGGCCCTGATATCATGCTATATAGTGTAAACTGGCACCTTGCATTGTCAGCAAAGAGAACTAGAACACAAAGCAGACAAAGACAAGCCCATGATACATGTATTGTATGTCTGTAACTGGCAAAATCAAGTCCGCATGTCAAGTTATATTTGGCTGTCAGTCAGTGTAAAATTCTGTTAAATAGAAAATTTTTTAAATGCTATAGAAAGAGTTTGGGGTTAGTGTGAAGACATTTTTGAACTTGGCTGTGCCTAACCAATGCTGCTAAGCTGTCATGAAGGGAAATTGAGACTGGTTTTAGGGTGATACTTTGAACTGGAAAGCTCCTGCATGATCGCTATATCACACTGTATAATGCATCAAAAATGACAACAGTATAACAGTACTGATGATTGTTAGGCTCACATCTTCGAATTATCTGTATTAGATATTAATACATAATACGTATATGTATGTAGATATATAGCAGTGATGTCTTTATACATAGCAATATTAGCCCTACATCTCAATGTTAATAATTCACTTTGTTTCATGCAATAACTGTCTGCCAGATTAAGTTTCTTAGCACTTTAGAGGCTGTATTCTATATGGGTGTGAGAACATAGAAGTAGTGTTTGTTGCAAATAAGAGGCTGACATATGGAGAAATTTGCACCACATGGACTGATATTTTCAAACTGCTAATTGACTAACATGTAGGTATCTGTATAAATGTATGATTTTCACTGATCTCCATGTTCTCAGCTTTCTAATAATAATTATGTAGGTCCATAAATTTTGAGCAAAATTATCTTTGACTGTGTCAATGCATGCCAACAACTGGTACAAAAGTGCCTATATAGTCAGGGTGAATTTAAATCATAGTTGCCAATTGCTAATTTTCAAAGTTACCTTTTAAATGAGAATATTTTATGCAATTTACAATTATTCTTTCAAACCTAGTATTAACTGTTCTTCTGAAAATTAAGCCTAACATAAGCACACTAGCTAAGATCTTCACAAAAGTGACTGCTACATTAGAAATATGGACTCAAAGTTGACTGCTTTATTGGAATATGTGACTGCTCTATTAGAGTAACTCGATCTTCTGTGCCGTTTTTAGGCTTGAACTGTTTCAGTGGAATACAAACATATACTTTGCACCAGTTAAACATAGATCTTATTCATTTAATCCCTCAGTTCTTTTTGCTAAAAATTATTCCTGAGTTATTGCAGCATAATGGATGCTCTTCTGTGCTGTTTGTAAATATTTCTAATCATTCTTGATTAACTATCACCTCTAATGAATAGGGATGTGAAAAATGTCACCAGAGATTCCATTGAGTACATTTATGAACTTTTATGTTAAATTAAAATTGATATACCAGGAATTTCTTACTTTATTAGCTACCACTTTGACCTAGCAGAAATCTGTGCAAATGTAAATATTGATTGTTAGATTCCTCGTGCTTTAAGCTTTCCAAAAATGTATAGGTTTGCTAATCCCCATAAAATTTTATGTTGTGAAATAAAATCAGGTGACCAGATGTAGAAGCCTTTGAAAAATAACAAACAGTGAAACAATGGGTAATCAAGAGGTAACAAAAAGGAGAACTATAAAAGAAGTAATTTACCCAGTAGACTCTCTTGAGCTTATTGAGGTTGGTTGTTGTTCACAGCTTTGTTAAAACGGTGTCTCCCTGTTATAGAATAGCAGAAGATGGACCTACTTGACATGGTCACTATGAGGTGGTCTTATTAATGAGGTCATGAAGTACACCTTAGCTATGTTTAACATGGTCACTGTAATGAGGTGGTTTCATTAAAAAGGGCTCATTAATTAGATATAAAGATAGCACACCTTGGCAGTGACATGTTTGGGTGGTTCTATTTCTGAACCTCATCACACATCATCATCTGGTGTTACATAGTTTCTAAACTATAATGCATTCCTTTAGTACTAGGAAGAGTTCTCATCAGTAAAAAAGGTACTAACTATACACATATTAATGAAACATATAGTACACTCATAGTTTATAACTAATTCTGACAGTCGTAAATTAAGGTTTAAATCATGTTAGAGTATGGAACAGTGATTTGACTAACCTGTGTTTAAAAGGGAACTAAATTAGATTTTTAATTTAAGAGAAAATTGCATGGTCTCCACATTTTCGTGGGAAAGTATAATATTCATGACACTGTAAAGCATTCAAATTCCTGTAATGTGACACCACTACACTCCATAATCCAGCACAAAATTTAATACAGCAGATTTCTCTTGCGTTTGAATGTTTTGTAGCCTGTACTGTACATGTGCCAGGCTATGAAAGTAAAGGCAAGTCCACAATATGGAATACAAAGTTTCGAACACAAGAGAGAAATCTGCTGTAAAACTTTAATGTGAAGGAATGGTACTGAAATATAGAGTATTGTTACCATGAAGTAAGTTATTATAGGTACAAGTCCACAACATAAATGGTGAGATATTCTACTTAAGGTATTAGAACACTTGTCGCTCAATACTTTTTGTGCATTGCCCTCGATTTTTTTTAAAAACAACATTAAATCGGAAGGTGTAGCAGCTTTTCACCAGACTACTCTCAACATCGCACTTGGTCTATATATTCTAGATGAACACACTTGGCAAACACTATAAGTTCAAGAAATTTAAAAATCAACAAGAAGTGATACACATGAAGAAGTCTGCTATATTGCATAGGCATTATTTTTTGATAGCTTAGAGTGTTCTCTCCCAAATATCTGCCATTCAATTCGCCATAGAAAAAGTGACTTTTAACCTTAAAATGATGCACTTAATTTTCCTGATTTCCTGCTTCTATAGCTCATCTTAATCGCTATTCACTGCTCTTTCCAGATCTGGTTTGGAATCTGATGTATCTATCATGTGTTGCAGGTTGTTACACCTTCTATTATATGCCCCCGAAATTCCCTATACAAAATGCATGGGGAAATTTGCTGCACCGGGTCGGTATAGTCCATTTTGACGCATCAAAATTTCTGTGAATTTAACCTGTTTTGGCATCATTGTACTTACAGAGAGTTGCCCCAAATGTATCACACCTGGAAAGTTACTAAACAGACTCAAGGTAGGTAGTACACAGTATTGAAATGGTTTTTCAATTGAAATGTATACGTATTGGACATGCCTGTTCCAGATGGCATTTTAGCCATGAACAAAAGTATAGCAAATGTCTGCAAACTCCTTGATACGGATGTCTGTTGATGTTGATGGTGCATGTCTCAATGCAATGAGGTTTGGAGAACACGAGTAACATTACAGTACACCATTTACTATTTTGGTGTCCTCGGACTCTCACACAAAAGGGGTGGTATTACTTAAACCCTGCGCTATATATGTACTGAGTGTGTCAAAATACAGCAGCCTATACCAGCTACGAAGATCATGATAGTGTGTTGTCAGTGTCTAGCCTCCAGGGATTATACTTATGTACTTACAATGTAACAAAGTACAAAGAGAATAAGTAGCGGTGACTGCTGCTCTGATTGGTACAATGATTCAGGTACTGTGTGCGTGAAATCCCACCTTGATATTTTCGTCATTAATCACCAGTTACAACCACGTGTTTACATCTGAGCTTAGTAGCTACAGCAGCAGGGCCGTCCAGAGAAATTAAGGGGCCCAGGGCAAAGAGTTATAGTGGGGCCCTTGACCGGCAAGTTGTAAGGTGAAGACCAAAAAAAAAAAAAAAGGTCACAACCTGCTGGCAATGACAATAACTACCCATCACCAACCATATCTCCTTATCTATAAGCTTGCTACATTGCTCCTCTGAAGAGTACTGTGACTGCTCTATTAGAGTATTTAGATCTGACTGCTCTATTAAGAGTTTATCGATCTTTTAAACAGGTATTCAGGGGGCCTTTCATGGGGCCTCCTGGGGCCCCTTTCAGGCTGGGGTCCGGGGCAAAATTCTCCAGTTGCTCCCCCCCCCCCCCCCCTGTGGGCGGCCCTGTACAGCAGTCCCAGCAACACCACTGACTTTTCGGTGCACGTGGCGCAAGTGCGCATAAAAGTAAAGTTTCCGGCTCTGAGTTTCCAGTATAGTACAGCATACAACGTCAATTGTGGTTTAAAAGAGTGACCACGTGATCCGTTGGATGTCTGTGCATGGAACACGAGCTCGACCCATATGCTCGAACCATCGAACACAAGTCAACAAAGTAGGGTGAGTTTTAACAGGTGTCTTAATGTATTTCTTTGTGTTCACTTATGGTTTACGTATAGTTTTTTACTATGACTATCGCGCAACAACGTATTTCTGGAAACTTGTGAAATCAGATTGTACGGGAGGGCGCGAACACCAAACAATCCTTTTCTTCAGACAGGACAGAAGGTAACAGGGACAGTAAGTTTTATTTGTCGTACCGATAGTTTATTGTGTAAGCTATCGATACTTTTCTTTTGCTTTTCTTTGTAACACTATTCCCGGCATTCACATTTTACAGCTGCCAAATCGGGCTGCACTTACGTCTGCTCTTCGTCGCTTTCTTTTACTGTAACTTTTAGTTGTACTTTTCACTGTTCTGTTTTGTATTTTACAACTGTGTGGGTAACCCTGTGTTTATGTTGTCTTTATGTGTGTGGGGAACACATTTGCAGGCCTTCTGTGTACCCATGTCTTGACAAAAATTGATAATCTATCTATCTAATTATGGTGTTAATATTAAAATTTTACACTGCTCCAAATAATTTTGTACGATCACTAAAGTGCCTGTGTGCTTTGATGTGCTCGCTTTAATGTAGCGTTACACGTGTAACATACACATGCTCAGTCATGTGTATATACATTACCAGCTAGTGTTGGAGGATGAAAGTAGGAGGTAGAACCTGTACCAAGCTTAAGCCGGAGAGCTTAACATTATCTGTATGAGGCTACCTGTATAGTAGAGTACTTTGTTGTACATAGTGTAATAGCCTGAATTTAAATGTGTTGTAACAAACTTGTACCTGTTATTGTAAACCTGTTATTTCCAGCCTGACATTGTACCCTTAACCTTTGTGACTGTTAGTATAAATAAGCTGTTGTATTCTCTTCTGATGTTGAGAGTTACAATAATAGTGATTCTAATAGTAGTTTGTTCAGTGGAGTATTACACAATATACAGTACAGTAGATAATACAGCAACCATTATAGAAAGGTATACTTGTATTGTTATAAAACAGGTGTTGGATCAAATATAAACTACTTCTGTCGCTGCTATTGTTATATCATCATCATCATCATCATTGTCACTGCTGCTGCTGTCTAACATCTTGATGCTGTGGCTATGTCACTGGTAAGTTAGTACATCCTTCACATACACAACTTGGTCCACAATGAATAGACCTTCGTTTTCACCCACAGTTATTTGTCCTATCTTGCAGCTACAGCCTTTAGTTAAAGAGGAGATGTTCTCTTTATCCTTTCCATAAACTCAGTCAGAGGAGATTATGATGGTGGGTCAACTGACATTTACTGAGCATACAAGGAATTTGTCCTAGCAACCAAATTTAAGTCGTACAATGATTGTCTGATCATGGACAGGAATAGTTAGTGGTATGCAATATCAAGATTTTTATTTCGATACGATATTGGGGTAAATATCGAAATTTCAATACGATTTTCGATAATTTTTAATAGTGTGGATGGTGTAATTGCGTGGGTGGCGATATTTATAAATATGCTTCAAATACAATTTACATATAAACTATTGCATAAAACTAATAATAAGCCTAGAAAACTGGTAGACAAGCTTTTAAAGTGGCAGTATCAAAAATTGATACGACAACGATATCAACAAAATTATCGCAAAATCGATATTTTTTCTATATATTGCACATCACTAGACAGGAATGGAAAGAGGGATGAAAATGATCAATAGAACATTGCTAATATTAGCTCATTATCTAACTAAATCTCACCAAAACATTATTATTTGTACTGCTTGAATGGTATAGTGTTGCTGGATTATTCCACAAAATGATCAAAATACTCTAATAGAGCAGTCAAACAATTTTGTTACCACAATTAGCAATTAAACTAATACTGCGATTTTCAAAACACACTTAACTAATTAACTAGCTACTTTGACAAAGGTAAATATTTACAAATCATATTTATAAGACAGTGACTTAGCTGCAGAGCTTTGGAATGCTGTACCCACAACCTCAGATGACTGAGAAGTAACATGTTGTTGTTATTTGAAGGGCTGGATAAATCACATTGCCAGGGCTAGCTAGGCTGTATGTCTATATCCCCAGTAATCATCTAATCATTACTTCGTTTTTCTAGTTGGTTGTCATATTACGCTGTATGTTGTATGCAAGCAATAATGATAAGTCTGTTAGTCTGTATGTTTGTACCATTATTCCATTTGTGTGTGTAACTATTAGTTGGAAGGGACGATCATTATGGTGTATGCATTAGGTCTATAGCAGTGTCTTCACTCCTCTCAGTCCTCTGCTCATGTGCTACTTCTGCTTGTACACATATTTGAAGTAAAAAACATCATGCATTTAAATGTAATTTAGATAATCATATTTGCCAATCTAAGTATCTAACCAAGATATATCCCTTCCATTCCTTGCAATGTCCGACCATCTTAGGCTCATGTCCAGCTGACTAACAGTTTGTTAGGACAGATATCCTTGCAGTCTTTGAAGACCTCAGTAGCCTGCCACTGAATATCATAGTGGTCCCCATCTTTGATCCATCCACTCTGTTCTGGTGGTAGCAGGGAAGAGTAAACTTCATGGTGGATTGAATTTTACCACATCTGATGGACCCAACTGGACCTCAGCCAGTGTCACCATAAAGACATATAGATTGGGACACAGTCTTCCTCACTTATAATCCTATTACTAACTGCTTCTCTTATGTTTTTGTACCCAAATTTTGTGTCTTTCTGATACTGGCAGGATATCATCCACTGAATTATATAACTGTTAAGGTGTTGTGTGTCCATATTTGGTTATGAATGTGGCTACATATGTGATTTTTTAAGTAACAGGTTCCTTCATATAATGTACAAATAATAAAAATCCAATATCATTAAGAATCAGATATTTTTTGTCTACTTCATGGTGGACATTGAGCTGTAAGTTGTTCTCAGGTATACTTCACCCAATGTTGTAGACATCTGTGTCTGGTGAGCATATGAGGATCCTTGTTGCACTAGTCTTGCCAAATTCTATAAGGCATTGGTGGTATAAGGTGGTACTTTCTCTGTTAGCAGACTAGAAGATATTAGCCAATCAAATTCATCAGAAAACACCCACCTGTTATGAGCTGTTGTTGGTTATGTACTAATTAGTGTTGGACCATCTGTAAGAAATATAATCCAATTAATTCCACTATTGCTCTTTTACAAGTTGAACATTCCAAGAACTCTAGCCACCCTTGAGGAATATGAGAATTAATGTTAAAGGATCATGTGATGATGTTGTTATGGTGCCTGACCTGTTCAAACTGTTTGGATTAAACTTGTTTACTGTTGGGATATCAAATACTAGGTGGACTTCAACATTACCCATTTTGATGTATTCCAGAACATGTTGATTGTACAAAAACTTGCTGTAATCAGCCATAGTTGTTGTTCTCCTCATTGGCTTAGTATGAACGTCACATCGATAATGACTGCTTGAGGTAGCCATGGTAATGACTAGCAATATTTCAAAAAAAATTGGAATTTATAACTAGAGTAGGGACCATAGCACATCGATAAAAGGTACTGAAACAAGCTGGAGTAGTGCACAATATTAAATCACAGTAAAACAATGAGAAGTGTTATATCCCTACTGTGCTCAAGATACCATAATGGAAATGCACAGTAGGGATATAACACTCGTTTTACAGTGATTTAATATCATGGACTACTCCAAATTGTTTCAGTACTTTTTATTGATGTGCTACGGTCCCTACTCTATAAATTCCAAATTTTTTGAAATACTTGCTTGTTAACTATTTTTGTAAATTATGCTATTATGATTGGTGACGCATACTGCATTTGAAATGGCGCCACACGCCCCAGCTATATTGTCTGAAAAGTAAAATATCCATTACACTTTGTTGTCAGCTACGTTCGACCCGTTAGACAGCAGTACGAATCAAGAGCTGTTTGAAAAGCATCTCTACAACCCACGCATACCGAAAGAAAGGGTTGGTGCCGTGTATCCCAGTTATATCAGTTATCGTCTGAAAAGTGAAGTATCCATTACTCTTTGTTGTTGGCTATGTTCAACCCGTTACACAGCAGTATGAATCAAAAACTGTTTTATAAACGTCTCTGCAATCGAAGTAGCCACTATGAAAAATACAGATGATATTTGTTACGAAGGGAAGCCATCACATGCTACCACCAAATCGACACTTTGCTGTCAGCAAAGATGAATGGGACACAAAGTTGGACATTGGTTAGTCCATGAAGAATGCATTGTATGTACTGCGGTATGCCAAAAGGCACTCCTCGTGCTGAAGCCATGTTGAACAGGGAAAAAATCAAGTCCGTAGCCTTAGCTGTTATCGAGTTACGCTTGTCTGAAGGCATCAGTCAGTCAGTCAGGTAGTCAGTAGAAAATTCCATAGCAACTTGTTGAAAGCGTTTTGGGTCGATCTGAAAGCTTGTTTGGGCTTAGTTTTACTTAACCAATACTGCCTGATCATAGTCTGGGAAAATTGAGGCTGTTTTAATGGTGATGTTATTTTGTGGGCCACGCCTACTCCTTTGTGGTCCCTACTATACACTGCGATAACCTCTGGTTGTGCTGACTGGTAACGAAGTTGTAGCTTTTCTGTCCATTTGCTTTTATTTGATTTGTGTGGACAGCCATCTTTGTCTACTAATAACATATGGTATTGCTCCTCACCATAATCAAATGACAACGTATCATTGTACCACTGCAGCCAGTGTCGCAAACATTTAATGATTTGTCTGTCCTCTTGCTCTTTGAGTGTCATTTTCTTCTTTTTAGTTTTAGTAAAAGATATCGTCAGCAGCTTTTGACGCCAGAGTAGAGCATTTGTATGGCTGGGTGATTCTAGTAGTTTAGTGCTAATGTATTGCCATTAAGCCACTGTTCCTATCTCGAGAAAAGTCATCATATCTACGGATTGCTCAGGAGTAGCTATTTGGCTGCTGAAAACATTGACAACAATTCTTGTTCTCCTACTCCACACTTCATAACTTACCGCTTCCCACAAGACTACTGGATATTTTCTTCCCAGTGTTGTGTGTGAGGTGTACCATTACTGATGGTTGAATAACAAACTGATTCCTTGAATCTCTCGTATATGTGAGAAGTTCTTGAGTGCTTTGATCCTTCAGTTTAATGATGTTTTTTGGTAAGGGTATTTTGGCCGAGTTACAGCACTTTTCATATATTTATACACATCTCGTGTGCTTCATCAAAAGCCACTGCATGAAATTTTCTTCCTATATTGGTCACGGTAACCCTACCTTCTTTCAAACACTGTAATAGATGAGTTGGGAAATGTTTTATTTGTGTTAAATGTCTGGAGATGATCCATCAGCAAATAGCAGGGCCATTCTCTTAAGGCTAGCCAGACATAAATTCCAATTGTTGCTAAAAATTGCAAAATACTATGTGACAAACCAGTGACAGTTAATAAACAGAAAATCAGCCCACAGATGCCAAACCTTGTCGTTCTCAGCCATTTAATACACTTATTCCTTGAAACAGGATGCGGTTTCTTGTAATAGTGTTCCAGTGTGTACCATCAACTGTAGTATTGACCAAGACTCTTCAAGTGATGTAGTTAAAACACACTTTACATTATGAATGAGGTAGGATGGATCTGAATTAGTGATATATATATATATATATATATATACGTATGAAGCATTTCCCTGTAGTGTGTTTCCCACACTTGGTAGTAAAACACAATGTGTTGTAAAACTGCTACAGGACTACAGGGACTCTGGGAGCCACAACTCACTGCTAGTTCTCTCAAACTACACCTTAATAATCCGTTCATATGTGTCATGGTGAAAGGTAGAAAATACCAGGGCCATCCCCTTGAGATTAGCCAAGCGTATATTTTTAATTGCTGATATGAATTGCTAAATACAACGTGACAAAAACACACTTTACATTATCGATAAGGTACTGAATTAGTGATATGTGTATGTAGCATTTCCCTATAGAACGTTTCCCACACTTGTAGTAAAAACAATGTGTTCTTTTAAAATTGCTACAGGACTCCAGGGACTCTGAAAGCCACAGCTCACTGCTAGTTCTCTCAAACCTCATGATAGTACACCTTCATTATTACAGGCTGATAATTGTTCAGTGTATGTCAATCTCCTGGGAAAACAATTAATTTCTAGTCTGTACTGCTGTATAATATTTATCAGGTGCTGGTATGTTTTTCCATCACCAACTAGATCAACCCAGCCATCCTGCTCCTTGATGTTAAACTTCTCTATATACCGTATATCAATTAAATTTGGCGGTGAACTAAATTTGGTGAATTGGTGATTCGTCACTAAACCGCCAAATTTAAATTTCATCAATATTATTTTCAAACCTTGGGTCAAGCAGTTGTTGAAGTAGGTTTTCAACAAACCTTCGTGGATACTGCTGAAACTGGCAAATTAGTGTGGTTCCACACATGCAAATGGGTGTGACTTACCATAGATAATACCTCACCTATATTATCTATGGGCTTACTGACTAGACTAGAACTCGTAGTCGATTAGTGGGCGTGGTTCCACGCAAGCTTGCAGACATGAATTCGTGCACAGAAATGGGTGAGTATGCCTACAGACAGCAAATAATGGTGTGGCTATGAAAGAAATTGGAGCACAGATATTCGAGTACAGTAGGCGTGTATGGAAGCAGAACCCGAATATTCTTTAAAGCGAGTCAGTACAGTATAGTACTTATGCCATTCACCAATTTTTCAGTGAGAGCATTTCGCCAAATTAAAATTTCGCCATCTGCAATTTTATAGCAAATCGCCAAATATTAGTTTCGCCAATATTTGTTGTCATACGGTAGTAGATCTTCAGTAACTATTCACATTGTCTCATCACTGTCTGGATTATTGTTCACTAGTTTAACAAATCTGAGATGACTATCTTCACACTATCACTGTTATCTAAAAGCATCTTAAATCACTAAGGGTGCAGTTAAAATCCTGACAGCGATGAGCCACGTACTCCAATGTAATGTAAGAAAAAAGATTTATGGCTAATCAGCAGCAGTCTTCTTTACCCTCCTCAAAATCCTCCATAGTCAAATGTCTGGGTATGTTGTAGCTGTGTGGCACTACTGGTGGTGTCTTTAACAAGTGATGATGTTAACTGTCTTACTGCTACTGTACGTGGTCTCTTTGGTCCTAGTTTGCCAACGTTAGGAGGTGAACTGCCTGGTGATTTCTTAAAGGCACATTTAGAGACTGCATAGGGAATCTGTGGTTTGCGGTGCAACATGTTAATCTGGTTATGGTGGAAGGACGGCGGCAGTCACACACATTTTTTATTGTGGTAAACTTCTAACATAGAACTATTTGTACTGTAGTAACATGGTAGCTATGGAGTTGGTTCCCACAATTAACAGCTGTGTAGCTTTGTAGCATGTCAAAATTATCAACAGAGGCTACTGTAAATACTGCTGGAGATAGTTCATCTCCCACAATCTACATGTTGGTTGTTTGGATGTCAGCATGCTGAGTAGCAAACGTATTGTGTGTGTCAGGTGAATTAGTCTATTGAGAAATCGTAACAGCTGTTGAGATCGTCCATAAATTTCAACAGCATCTGCCACCACCAAATCACGTTATGTAACAAATATTTATTGCAAGTTATTAATTATATGTACAGCAGGAAGCTCAGCACAAAGAGTACGCCAGTTCAAATAATCTTCCCCCTGGTTCCATTGAAAACACTTTGTCAGCACTTTTGCTGTGTCTTTATCCATGTTGCAGTCCTTTCAAAAATTTTCGCCAAGGACTTAAATGATTTCTCTGACTTCAAGCCATGAAAAAGGAGATATACTGGGTAGCTAGTGTTGAAATCTGACTATCATGCAATACAGGGATACAAAATATGCGAATAATGTTAATAACAAAAGAGTGTTGTTATTGATGATTATCATTAGAAATTTGAGTAAAACATTTATAGCTAGTACATGTATTCAGGGACTGATCCATGGAGGAGGTCTAGGGGGGTGGAGGGGGTAGCTAGCCATGCAATGGCCTTACAGCCACTCTGATATAGTATAATTGCTATCCTTTAAAAGGTCTTACATTATAACTTGGACAAATTGACAATCTTGTCTACTCCTGCTCCTTCGACTACAAACAAGTTTCCTGAACTTTCTGTATGTTCTAGATTTCTTGTCCAGGTGATGGTTCTTTCACATATTGCTGCCTTGAATTGATTCACTTCCTCTCTCTTTAAGCATTGGAAAATCCCATATTGTCTTTTCTGATGATAAAATACTTTACAGCGTTGACTCTCTGGTACTACTAGTTCTAATACTTTGTCTAGCCACTTTAAAATTCTTGATTTTGATTTCTTTGTTGTATCTCCTATCAACATAGTAAAGATTCCACACTACATAAATAATAGTTCAGTTTGTTACCTCTTCATAATGGTGGATCTGTTCTAGATCTTCTATCCATGTATCTCATGTTGTAGCAATAAACACTAATCCTGGGTCATCAGGTACGTAGTACTACTTCTTCCTGAAGGGAATAAACAACTTGTACTAAGCAATATGATAAAGTTATAGGGTCTTTTGTAATATAATTCATCACCATAATGAACATTGCATCACAGGAAATATATAAGTTTCTCCTCCATCTTCTTGATGTCCGTAAAGAAATTCCACCAAGAATTCATCTACTTCTTGTGGCCTCAAAGATCCCACTCAACATAAATAACAGTTCATTTTGTTACCTCATCTTAATGGTGGATCTGTTCTAGTAATGTATCACATGACATGGTGAGGTCTTCTTGTGTTTACAATAAACAGTAATCCAGGTACTTCTTCCTGAAGGGAATAAAAAACATGTACTACACACTATACACAATGCAAACAATACACTGTTTTAAATGGTCATACAAATTAGCTACTATCCCTTAAATGGTCCGTTGTCATAACATGGTATGTATTATCGATAAACAACGTTCTAGCACTTTGCACTTTGGGAGAGTGTTCGTAGTATGACTTCAAACACTCTCCCATCACTTTGGTCATTTCCTAAGTTCCTAGTCCATGTTCTACTCTCTGCCAAGGAAGTTGCTGATTCATCTTGCTTCAGTCTGTGAAGATTTCCATATTGTTTTCTTCCATTATAAAACATTTCACAACGTTGGCTATCTGATATAACTATGTCCAGAACTTTTTCCAGCCACTTTAAAATTCTTTTTTGGATTCCATTGATGTTGCTCCTATCAGAATAGTAAGGATTCCACTCAACATAAATATCAGTTTCATTTTGTTATATACCTCATCTTAATGGTGGATCAATTCTTTCAGTGATATATCACATTACACAGTGGTCTCCTCTTGTGTTTACAATAATTACAACTCCGAGGTCATCATAAACATGTACTTCTTCCTGAAGGGAATAAAAAGCATGTACAGTGGAACCTGTGTCACGGTCACCTGGATTAAGCGGTCACCTCTGCATAACGGCCATGGTCACGAGGTCCCAAATATTTTCCCATACAAATGTATGCATTGTGGTCTGCATTAAGCGGTCACCTGTCTAACGCGTATAACGGCCAACCAACAATTTGCCTATGAATCACTGTATACATAACTTCTCCATCGTATAGCGGTCGCTACCTTTTATGGTGGCTTGTTAAGCCAATTTCCTGGTACCACGGCACCGTTTCAATTAATGCGCAATTATCATACTTCCTGCCTTTCAATGAATACTATATAATCAATCAGGCTTTATTGCTTAAGCGTATTCAATAGCTATAACCAACATTCATAGACTCACCTTACCCTTTCTGTACTAAATATTCAGTCTGTATTGCGGTTGGCGCGAGCCTCTTACTAATAATTACTCATTTAAAACGGTCATAGCCACTAAAATGCTGCTGACCACCTTATGCAGGTTTTCTCTATAACAGCCACCTGTATATAAAGGCCAGATATATCTGGTCCTAAGGTGACCGTTATAGACAGGTTCCACTGTACTAAGCAATATGTTAAAAGTTATAGGGTCTCTTGTAATGTAACACTTGTACCACAATATAATAATTTATTACAAGTTATTGTACATACAACAGAAAGCACAACATAGAGAACACACTGGTTGAAATGGTCAAATTACTACTCCTTAAATGGTCCTGTATCATAATGTGGTATGATCGATACTTGGCCTCTTCCTGTTGGTTGTACTTCATACTTTACCAACACTTTGGCCATGTCTTAAGTTGGTGCACTTCTTCCATGGTGCACTTCTTTCTGAAATTGCTGCGATGCTTCATCTTTCTTCAATCTATGAAAAATGCCATATTCCCTCTTTCCAAAATAGAATACTTTACAACAATGACTATCTGATACAACTTATACCAGAACTTTGTTTAGCCACCTATGAATTTTTTTTGCTTCAGTTGATGTTGCTCTCTCTCCTTAATGGTGGATCTATTCTTTTAGAAATATAGTTCATAGCATGATGAGCTCTTCTTGCATTCACAACAAACACCAATCCTGGATCATCTCATCAGGTACTTCTTCTTGCAGGGAATACAAAGCTTGTACTAAGCAATATACTAAAGTTATAGGGTCTTTTATAATATAATTCATGACTATGAGTTTCTCATCCATGTTGCATTTCATTCTAATATTTCTGCCAAGAATTTAGATGATTCTTTTCACTTCATTCTATGAAAAATCCCATACTCTATCTTGTGATTGTAGTACACTTTACAATGATGACTCTCCGATACAACTCGCTCTAAAACTTTATCCAGCCACTTAAGAATTTTTTTCCGATTCAGTTGGTGTTTGTGTCTCCTATCAGATTAGGATTTGATTGTAGAGATGTTTCTCCTATTGTCAGGACCAGCCTTAAGGGTAGGCAGCTGTTAGCTAGGCCCCCAGGGCTAAGGGGGCCCGTAATGCTCCAAAACTAGGGCCCCAGTTCTCAAAATACAAATTCAGTATATTAAACTACACAACTCTTACTATTAAGAAGATACACAACTCGTCACTCGAGGAACAAATCACGTGATAGCTAATCTAGTAATGAACAATATTGATTTAAAGCAATAATTATATTGGAATGCATTGGCGGTTGCACTATACATTAGGAATATGTCATTAGCTTTGCACTGCAATGGGTAAAGAGGCAAGAAATCATGTGATTGTGTTGATTTAAATCATCAGGTCTCGAGTGGTGGTGAGGTTGTTCACTTTCAATTACTTAAGTGTGATGAAGGATGATCAAGTAGTCACTTTGTACACATGTGAGTTGAAGCACACACTGATTTTTTGGGGTTCACAGTGGTACACTGAGATAATTAGGGATAGCTGTGTAGCTCTACTGGTGGTGTCTTTGATTGTAACTTCTTACTGTTGCTGTACGTGGTCTCTTTGGGCCAACCTTATAAGGTGAACTGTCTGGCGATTACTCAAAGGCACATTTAGAGACTGAATTGCAGGTCCCTGCCGAA
This sequence comes from Dysidea avara, assembly GCF_963678975.1. NCBI lineage: Eukaryota > Metazoa > Porifera > Demospongiae > Dictyoceratida > Dysideidae > Dysidea > Dysidea avara. The sequence goes on from NC_089273.1 coordinate 53,118,953, forward strand.
TCTGAGGTTTGCGGTGCAGCATGTTGATCTGGTTCACTAAATGTGTTTGGTGGAAGGATGGCGGTGGTTGTAAACATTATTTCATTGTGGTAAACTTCTAACATAATTGTACCACTGTAGTAACATGGTAGCTATGCTGTTGGTTCCCACAATAAACAGCTGTGTAGCTTTGTAGCATGTCAAAATTATCAACAGAAGCTACTGTCTGGAGATAGTTCATCCCACAAACTATGTGTTGGTTGTTTGGATGTCATCATGTTGAGTAACAAACCTATCATGTGTGTGTCTGGTGAACTTGTGTAGCATAGTCTATTGAGAATTCGTAACAGCTGTCGAGACCATCCACAAATTTCAACAGCATCTACCACCAAATTATGGAACAATAGCAGTTATCTAGGATTTGTACAAAACTGTAACGTGTTCAGCAAATTGAATGTTCTCACTTTTTAAGGTGTTTATATCTCTTCCTCCCAATGTAGGGTGTTTTTCCTCACGTACCGTTGTAGTGATGGAATTGACGCAATCAAGCAGTAATGGATTAATGTTTTCAAGTTCACCATCAACATCAAATGATATTGGATCATTTCTCCTTGTAGTGGATTGTCTATCAATCTCTTCATGGATCAAATCATTATAATGTGAGCTGCTGTATGTGATACTGAATATTTATCTGACTGATTGCCAGTAGGTTTAACATACATAACTGTGATGTCATCAGTGGAACTATTGTCACTTAAAGCTCATGAAAGGATTACTAATAGATCAACACCATATATGGTAAAGAATTGTACCAAATTTCATGTGTACACATTTATACAACCTGTAGATGAGTAATCAACTGCATTTACCAGAGAACAGCATACAGCTGTCTTCAGTATCTACGGTTACCTGTGTAGATTTAATGCTACCAGTAAACTCCTTATCATATGATTGCAATAACACCCTACAGGCCCACGAAAACACAATGACCTTTTTCCATCAGTCAGTTGTGTGCTACATATAGGACAGCTTGAAGGATAGCTTTGGTTAGTTTATCAGTGATATTATCATTGTACTTACTACTAACCAATTCTTCTATAGACTGTTGTAGTGCTGTGTTGCTGCCATGTGGGGTGGTTAAAGATTCTATGATGGAACAATTGAGTCCTGTAGCAGGTCAAGCATATTTTTCTGTTACACCTTTTCAGCTATAAGCCACTAAGTCTAAGTCCTTGAAATTAGGTTAGGTAATCCTAAGGCTGCAGCACATGTTGCTGCAGACCTTCAGTGCTGGTCACTGTAAAGCATTAATACAATAAATACTTTAGGATTAAGGAAGAAAATCCATCCCTCCTGGAGGAGACTGAGTGTGGCCCCGACTAGACATTGGGTGACCTGCAGTTCGAATCCTGGGGTTGGAGGGATTTTTTTTCCTTACTTTGGCCCCTTTTCTGTTACACCTTTTCAGCTATAAGCCATTAAGTCTAAGTCCTTGAAATTAGGTTAGGTAATCCTAAGGCTGCAGCACATGTTGCTGCAGACCTTCAGTGCTGGTCACTGTAAAGCATTAATACAATACAATACAATATGTAGTCACTTGGTTTAATTACAACATTTTGACCAGTAGTATTTGCCAAGTGTTTAGACACTTTCATATCATCTGGACTGTGGACAAAAATGATTTAATTATAATGTATGCCTTATAATAACAAATGACCCACCTGTGTGTTCAGTGTGGAATAATTTTGTGGTTTGTGGTAAACATGGGTTGGATTAATCTTTCATTTTCCACATTCTCACACTGAGGATTATTACATCTTTTTACAGGGAGAAGACTATTTGAAGAAGGTTCAAGATTACTCTCAGCTACTACTTTCCATGATGGAATGTGTTCCTGCTTTTGGCCATGTCACTTGACCTCCACCAAGTGTCTCCTACACACCAGTGTACTGTCATTGAGGGACTTCCCCTAGTGTTTCACAAAGTAAGTATGCCCCATATTATGTACATTCTTTTTAAACCAGTCACATGTCCTCGGCCAGCCTTAGGCCAGCTGTGGGTGCCTGGTCTACTAAACTTGTTTTCGTAAAGGTAGTGGGCGTGTGTGTGTGTTTGAGCAAAATCATTAAATGGTAAAAGCAGCTTTTACGTGAGAAGTAAAAGTGCAATTAAGTCTGTATTAAACTTCTACACAGGTAAACTTTGCTCTGAGGTGGTCTCTGGTCTGAAATACAGGTCTCCTCAGACTTTGTGAATTACCTTCCCTTCGGGTTTTACAGGCGTTTAACAACTGAAAAACAACAGTGCAGGCCTCAGTAGACTACCAGGAATAGCCTATTCCTTCGAGTTGGGAAGGGGCATATCCTCTATGTATACAAACAAATATGAAGGGTAGCTTTGCAGCTTTGTCGAGAGAATTTGTGGGATAAAAAACGATAGTCAAACTACTGTATAAAATAGTTTAGAAGATACCTCTATGTGTACTATGTTGGTAATAGCGGTTTGTTTAACAAGCGTTTCCTTAGCAGTGCATAGCAATGTAATCGAAGAATTGCAAAAATTCATGAATTGCAAAATCTGAGAGTTACAATAAATTAATATTGTTATGTATATTGCACAACCAAAAACCTTGACAGACTGCAGCTTCTATACATTGCCTAAAGGAATGTGCTTGAAGCGTCGACAACCCATCGTAACATCAACTCGTATTCCTTCTGAGAAAATTCAATGTTCTCTTATACCTGCTTTCTTGACAACTTCATCAAGCCATTGTAGACGTTTCGACAAGACTCAACTGTAGTTATTCCTAAATAAATTACTGGATACGTGAAGGATAAACGTATGGGAAATCTTTCATACGTTGAATCAACAGAGTATTTTCTGAGGCCGCTCCTTCAGCAATACCCAAGCATTGATGCACTACTCTTGGTAGGTTCAAAAAACAACACACACCACGCAAGCACACTGGAAGGTAATCATCTTCCAATATTCACACACTTTTGGAACTCATCCTAGATGAAATAAAGAAAGGGTGTGTTACTCAGTCATCACAAATTACGTTTTATCACCTTAGTTTAGTTGTGCGGTCTTTACCGTATAGAGGGAAACTTTGGCAGGGATAACTTTCGCGAATTTGGTGATCCGCTACAAATTCACCAAAGTTTAACCCTCCAATTACTCGTAGCACCTGAAATTAGCATCTCTATAGATATAGATTGAGCTTCAATTCGTCAAATGCAATGTAGTTTGTTATTCATCAAAGTTTCCCTCTATACGGTATTCACCCTGGGGGTTAATATTGACTGCCCTATAGCTATGCATATATGAACATTGATCAATTGGAGTACTACGTGTAGTGCAATGGACTGCCAGAGTGACTGAGTAACTTGATTGAGTGACTGCTGTGTGATCTTTTCACTCAGAGTGCATGACTGCTCTATTAGAGTATACTTTAAGTGACTGCTTTATTAGAGTGTTTTGATCATTTTAGCGAATCGGGATCTGAACAATGCTCCCTAGAATTCGTATACTTTCCCAGCAGCTAAAGAGTATGAAAGTTTAGAGAAACTTTCCAGAAATTTTTGAGAAACTTTCCAGAAATGTTTGAGAAAGTTTTGAGAAATTTTCAAGAAACTTTTGTTATAAATCATGAAAGTTTTGAAACAGGAAGCTTTGAAATGTCCCTGAACTGGAGTTTTGCTTTCGCTGTGAATGCCCACTCAGCACAGATTAGTAAACTGGCTACTCAGTCTATAGACAACATAAACATTTAACAATAACACTAAGCCATGCTTGTACCCCTGTATGGTTGTTGATTCCCCCGGGCCGCAACATAGTTATCATGCACGTTGCAAGAACAGTTTTACCTAATTGCAAACTTGTCACATCTACCCAGATCTTCTTCCATTCATCTTCCACTTGGTAATATTCTCTCACTGCTGCCACACGTGTTGCTTATAATGAGTTTATATGTTCTGTTAAGGACTTCTTTTTTACCATTCTGTACGTCTGACACAATGCTTTAGCATACTTTACAACCAACATTGTTGAATACTGAAACAGTGTGGATTCTCCTTAGTCCTATAACAGACTGGGAAATTGCTTTTGTCTGTCTTTTACCAGTCTGTACCATTAGATGTCTAATAAAATTATTACTTTATATCCTGTACTGTTATCCACTGGGTGGCTTCACCAAATTGCAGCATATATTTAGACACTTTTCCAGCACTCAAAATATTATCACGTGATCCCCGGCGTTACATAGAGTTTATTAAATTGGCAAAGGAATCTTGGCAAGCTCAAGTATACACATTTTGATTATAGCAATTGTTGGAAGTATTGCAAGATGATAGCAAGTGTGTATTTTTAGTCTGTAGTAATTACGGGTGCGCGCCCAGGCGAGTGCCGCTATTGCCAGGCTTGCTACAGTGGTTTTGAGGTTTGACACATGTGGATACTACTCATTGTAAATTTGAATGTATAACTGAACTGCTAGTCTAGCCATGCTCGGTGGATTTTGAGATGGAGGGTAATCTGGATGATTTTGGGCAAAAAGAAGAGCATAGACGAAGTTTCAGAGTTGTGCTGCATTAGTATTCAACTATTAGGTGATATATCAGGAGGTTGAAACAAATTAGTGAAGTGAAGCCATCTGATTACCAGCACGGACTATGTAGCAATCGCGATCGGCTCACTTCGCTATGAATTATACAGGACCCAGATCTATATTTACACGAGATTCAAAGCAAGCAGTCTGCTTGTTGATGTTGGCAAGCGTGTAAGCATAGCAACTATATGCCAGACCCTACAGTATATGGGTTGATCTTGCCAAGTTATGAAGCATGTTGCCAGCCAGAGAAGTGATGAAGAGAGAGCAAGATACATGGCTGAGATCTCCAAGTATGATCCAGCAATGATCATCTCGACTGATGAGACTGGTTGTGATGGGCGTCACAGTACAAGAAAATGTAGCTACAGCATTGGAGGATTAATGCCAAAACACTAAAGTTACTAAAGTTATAGGGTCTTTTGCAATGTAATTCATAATTCATGTGCTGTATAGAAAACCATCCCCAACATGTCTACAATTACTTAATCTTGGGGCTTTGGGTGGTCAGTAGCTATATACATGTCTTGGTGTACTATAGATCATCTAAAACATACAAGTACAGCTACACACAACAAGTTACCTCATTGAGAAGATTTATAACAAATTATCTTATGAAATTACTTTACGTAATATAAATAATTTATTGCAAGTTATCAATTGTATATACAACAGAAAGCACAACACAACTTCCTCCTGGTTCTGCTACAAACATTTCCCACCACTTTTGCTATGTCCTAAGTTTCTTGTCCATGTTGCACTTCTTTCAGAATTTTCTGCCAAGAATTTAATTGAATACTCTCACTTCAAGTCATGAAAAATGCTCTTTGGATTGTAGTATACTTTATAACAATGACTATTTGATTCTACTTGCTCGAAAACCTTGTCAAGTGAGTTGAGATTTTTTTATCAGCTGGTGTTTCTCTTATTAGAATAGTAGTAAAGATTCCACACAACATAAATATCAGTTTAATTTGTTACCTCTTTGTAATGGTGGATCAATTTGAGTGATATATCTCATGGCTCAGTGAGCACCTTTAGTATTTATAATAATTATGAGTCCCAGATCATCAGGTACTTCTTCCTGAAGGAAATAAACAGCTTGTACTAAGTTATAGGGTATTTTGTAATATAGTTCATCACCATAATGAACATTGCATCACAGGAAAGAACAAGTCACACACAGGCACAGCTGAGGAGACATTGTCATGAGGGATCGGGTTATCCATGTGAGCTGTCTGCACAGCATCTAACAACGTTCTACTTCTGCCATGATGGTTACTACTGGCGGCCATAATGGTATACGATGCAATGGCCTATGCTGCCTCTGATACAGTGAACCTGTAGTAATTCAACAATATAAATAAACAAATACTAACCTTGTATTCACAGTGGTCACTGAGTAGTACACATGTGGTGTTGGTGGCGAGCAACGCAGTGGCTAGACCGAATACTCTTTACATACCGCTAATCGATTAAGTGCCAGCCAGCTGGGGTGCATAAAGAACCAGGATCATGTGATTCATCACCGTGGAAGTGGCTAGGAGACAGTAGAGAGGAGCTGTGGAGTTTTACACTATTGTATAGCAGATAGAATGGAATGATCAATTTGGTGAAAGTTTTAGTAAAGGTCTACTGATGATTTGCAGTACCTGACTTTCTGTAAGTTTCATTTTTCATTGTGTACATTTAAATATTCCCACACCTGTTGATGACTGGCCCTGGGCCCAGGTGGCCCAGGTTCTGGCTACTCCCCTGAACCATAGTGACGGGTCCAGATTTTAAGCTGATAGTCCTAAATGTCTTAGTATAGTTACACTGTACAACATTCAGGGAAGGAGCTGACAATTAATGTTATCGTCTAGCTATAGCTTTGTACTGTGAAGCGACAATAGCATGATAGCTTTCTAGTTCATCTTCTTGATGTCTGTAAAGAAATTTCTGTGAATAATTCATTTACTTCTTGTGGCCTCATGCGGCAAAAAAAAAATCATATTCTCTGATGACTATAGTGACTTTACATGAACCACTGTCCATTACAGTTTGGTTCAAAACTTTGTGTAGCCACTTTGAAATTCTTTTGATTTTTTAATTGTAAAGATTGCACATTTTATTACCTCTTCATAATGGTGGATCTATTCTAGTAATGTATCACATGACACAGTGAGCTCCTCTTGTATTTATAATAATTATGAGTCCCTGATCATCAGGTACTTCTTCCTGAAGGGAATAAACAGCTTGTACTAAGTTATAGGGTCTTTTGTAATATAATTCATGTGCTGTATAGAAAACCATCCCCAACATGTCTACAATTACTTAATCTTGGGGCTTTGGATGGCCAGTAGCTATATACATGTCTTGGTGTACTATAGATCATCTAAAACAAAGTACAGCTACACACGACAAGTTACCTCATTGAGAAGATTAGTCATAAATTATTTTATGAAATGACTTTACGTAACATAAATAATTTATTGCAAGTTATTAATTGTACATACAACAGAAAGCTCAACACAAAGAATACACTGGTTGAAATGGTCAAACTTGGTCAGATTACTCCCCCCCCCTCGAAAGTTCCTGCATTGTAACGTAGTATAATTGGTAATTGGCCTCTTCCTCCTGGTTCCACCGAGAATACTTTCCTAGCACTCTCACTGTGTCCGAAGTTTCTTGTCCATGTTGTAGTTCTTTTGGAAATTTCTGCCAAGAATTTAATTTAATCCTCTTGCTTCAATTCAAGTCTTGAAAAATGCTCTTTGGATTGTAGTATACTTTATAACAATGCCTATTCGATACAACTTGCTCCCAAACCTTGCCAAACCACTTATGATTTTTTTTTAACAGCTGGTGTTTCTCCTATCAGAGTAGTTAAGATTCCACACAACATAATATCGTTTCATTTTTATTACCTCGCTGTAATCATTGGTATATCCTACATCTTGTATATCTCATGGCCTAATGTGTTTTGGTTACATTGACAATAAACACTAATCCTGGGTCATCATCAGCTGCTTCTTCCTGAAGGGAATAAAAAAGCATGTACTAAGCAATACATTAAAGTTATAAGGTCTTTTGCAATATAACTCATAACCATGAATTTCTCATCCACGTTGCAGTCCTTTCAAATATTTCTGCCAAGAATGTAAATGATTCCTCTCACTTCAAATGATGAAAAATGCCATATTCCCTCTTTCGGTTATAGAATACTTTGCATTGTTGACTGTTTGGTACAACTAGGTCTAACACTTATCCAGCCACTTGAGAATTTTCTATTTTGATTCACTTGGTGTATCTCCTATGAGAGTAGTAAAGATTGCACACAACATAAATAACAGTATGTTGTATGTTGTAGCTGTGTGGCACTACTGGTGGTATCTTTAACAAGTGATGATGTTAACTGTCTTACTGCTACTGTACGTGGTCTCTTTGGGCCAACTTTGTGAGGTGAACTGCCTGGCAATTTCTTAAAGGCACATTTAGAGACTGCACTGGGAATCTGTGGTTTACGGTGCAACATGTTAATCTGGTATTGGTGGAAGGACAGCAGCAGTCACACACATTTTTTAATTTTGGTAAACTTCTAACATAGAACTATTTGCACTGTAGTAACATGGTAGCTATGGTGTTGGTTCCCATAATTAACAGCTGCATAGCTTTGTAGCATGTCAAAATTATCAACAGAAGCTACTGTAAATACTGCTGGAGATGGTTCATCCCACAAACTATGTGTTGGTTGTTTGGATGTCAGTGTGTTGAGAAACAAACCTGTCGTGTGTGTGTCAGGTGAACTAGTCTATTGAGAATTCATAACAGCTGTCGAGAACCTCTGCAAATTTCAACAGCATCGCCACCAAATCACATTACGTAATATAAATTATTTATTGCAAGTTATCAATTGTACATACATCAGAAAGCTCAACACAGAATACACTGGTTCAAATAATCAAACTTGGTCGAATTACTACTCCTTAAATGGTCCTGCATTGTAACTTGGTATAATTGATAATTGGCCTCTTCCTCCTCGTTCCACTGAAACACTAATTTCCCAGCACTTTTGCTGTGTCCTAAGTTGCTTGTCCATGTTGCAGTTCTTTCTGCCAAGAATTTAGATGATTTCTCTGACTTCAAGCCATGATAAAGGAGACATACTGGGTAGCTAGTGTTGAAATCTGACTATCATACAATACAAGGATACAAAATATGCAAATAATTTTAATAATAAAAGAGTGTTGTTATTGATGATTATCATTAGAAATTTCAGTAAAACATTTATAGCTAGTACATGTATTCAGGGACTGATCCATGGAGGAGGTCTAAGGGGTGGATGGGGTGGCTAGCCATGCAATGGCCTTGCAGCCACTCTGACATGCACAAGTTTTAGAGTCGATAGACTCTGTCTTCTGATGCTCTGTAATTTCTTGTCCATGATGCAGCCACTTCTTTCCGAGATTTTTGCCAAGAAATTAGATAATTCCTCCTGCTTCAAATACCACGTTCCCTCTTTATATTATTCTATGACAACTATTTGATACAACTTCCACCAGAACCTTGTCTGGCCATCTATGAATTATTTTTGGATGCCGTTGGTGTCTATCTGTTTTGTAACCTCTTCTTAATGGTGGATCAGTCCTCTTCTTAATGGTGGATCAGTCCTCTTCTTAATGGTGGATCAGTCCTCTTCTTAATGGTGGATCAGTCCTCTTCTTAATGGTGGATCAGTCCTTCTAGTAATATAATGCATAATGTAATATAATTGCTATCCTTTAAAAGGTCTTACATTATAACTTGGACAAATTGACAATCTTGTCTACTCCTGCTCCTTCGATTACAAACAATTTTCCTAAACTTTCTGTATGTTCTAGATTTCTTGTCCAGGTGATGGTTCTTTCACATATTGCTGCCTTGAATAGATTCACTTCCTCTCTCTTTAAGCATTGGAAAATCCCATATTGTCTTTTCTGATGATAAAATACTTTACATGTTGGCTCTAGTTCCAAAACTTTGTCTAACCACTTTAAAATTCTTCTTTTTGATTTCTTTGTTGTATCTCCTATCAGCATAGTAAATATTCTACACAACATAAATAATAGTTCAGTTTGTTACCTCTTCATAATGGTGGATCTGTTCTAGATCTTCTATCCATGTATCTCATGTTGTAGCATTAGCAATAAACACTAATCCTGGGTCATCAGGTACGTAGTACTACTTCTTCCTGAAGTGAATAAACAACTTGTACTAAGCAATATGATAAAGTTTTAGGGTCTTTTGTAATATAATTCATCACCATAATGAACATTGCATCACAGGAAATATATAAGTTTCTCCTCCATCTTCTTGATGTCCGTAAAGAAATTCCACCAAGAATTCATCTACTTCTTGTGGCCTCAAAGATCCCACTCAACATAAATAACAGTTCATTTTGTCACCTTCTCTTAATGGTGGATCTATTCTACTGTTCATGTATCACATGACATGGTGAGGTCTTCTTGTGTTTACAATAAACAGTAATCCAGGTACTTCTTTCTGAAGGGAATAAAAAACATGTACTACACACTATACACAATGCAAACAATACACTGTTTTAAATGGTCATACAAATTAGCTACTATCCCTTAAATGGTCCCTTATCATAACATGGTACGTATATTATCGATAACTCCTTGTATAACTTCAAACACTTTGGTCGTTTCTTAAGTTCCTTGTCCATGGTCTAATTTTTTCAGATATCTCTGCTAAGAAAGTTGCTGATTCATCTTGCTTCAGTCTTTGAAATATTCCATACTCTCTTTGTCCATTGTAGTATACTTTGCATTGATTACTATCTGATACAACTTTATCCAAAACTTTGTCTAGTTTTATTTTATTATATATATATCTCATCTTAATGGTGGATCAATTCTTTCAGTGATATATCACATTACACAGTGAGCTCCTCTTGTGTTTACAATAATTACAACTCCGAGGTCATCATAAACATGTACTTCTTCCTGAAGGGAATAAAAAGCTTGTACTAAGCAATATGTTAAAGTTGTAGGGTCTTTTGCAATATAATTCATAACCATGAATTTCTCGTCCACGTTGCAGTCCTTTCAAATATTTCTGCCAAGAATGTAAATGATTCCTCTCACTTCAAATGCTGAAAAATGCCATATTCCCTCTTTCGGTTATAGAATACTTTGCATTGTTGACTGTCTGGTACAACTAGGTCTAACACTTATCCAGCTACTTGAGAATTTTTTTTTTTGATTCACTTGGTGTATCTCCTATGAGAGTAGTAAAGATTGCACGCAACATAAATAACAGTATGTTGTATGTTGTAACTGTGTGGCACTACTGGTGGTATCTTTAACAAGTGATGATGTTAACTGTCTTACTGCTACTGTACGTGGTCTCTTTGGTCCTAGTTTGCCAACGTTATGAGGTGAACTGCCTGGCAATTTCTTAAAGGCACATTTAGAGACTGCACTGGGAATCTTTGGTTTGCAGTGCAACATGTTAATCTGGTTTCGGTGAAAGGACAGCAGCAGTCACACACATCTTTTATTGTGGTAAACTTCTAACATAGAACTATTTACACTGTAGTAACATGGTAGCTATGCTGTTGGTTCTCTCAATTAACAGCTTTGTAGCATGTCAAAATTATCAACAGAAGCTACTGTAAATACTGCTGGAGATGGTTCATCCCACAAACTATGTGTTGGTAGTTTGGATGTCATCATGCTGAGTAACAAACCTATCGTGTGTGTGTCAGGTGAACTAGTCTATTGAGAATTCATAACAGCTGTCGACAACCTCTGCAAGTTTCAACAGCATCTGCCACCAAATCACATTACATAACATAAATTATTTATTGGAAGTTATCAATTGTATATACAACAGAAAGCTCAACACAGAACACAATAATCAAACTTGGTCAAATTACTATTCCTTAAATGGTCCTGCATTGTAACTTGGTATAATTGATAATTGGTCTCTTCCTCCTCGTTCCACTGAAAACACTTTCCCAGCACTTTCACTATGTCCTAAGTTTCTTGTCCATGTTGCAGTTCTTTTAGAAATTTCTGCCAAGAATTTAGATGATTCCTCTCACTTCAAGCCATGATAAAGGAGACATACTAGGTAGCTAGTGTTGAAATCTGACTATCATGCAATACAAGGATACAAAATATGCAAATAATTTTAATAACAAAAGAGTGTTGTTATTGATGATTATCATTAGAAATTTCAGTAAAACATTTATAGTTAGTACATGTATTCAGGGACTGATCCATGGAGGAGGTCTAGGGGGTGAATTGCACTTCAAACACTTTACCAGCACTTTGGCCGTGTCCTAAGTTTCTTGTATATGGTGCACTTCTTTCTGAAATTGCTGCCAAGAATGTGGATGATTCATCTTGCTTCAATCTATGAAAAATGCCATGTTCCCTCTTTCCATAATAGAATACTTTACATGATGACTATCCAATACAACTTGCACCAGAACTTTGTCTATATAGCCACCTATGATTTTTTTTTGGATTCAGTTGATTGACTACTTCCTCAAGGGAATACAAAGCATGTACTAAACAGTATACTAAAGTTATAGGGTCTTTTGTAATATAATTAATGATCATAAATTTCTTGTCCATGTTGCAGCAGTTCTTTCAAATATTTCTGCCAACAATAGTAGTAACATGGTAGCTATGGTGTTGGTTCCCACAATTAACAGCTGTGTAGCTTTGTAGCATGTCAAAATTATCAATAGAAACTACTGTAAATACTGCTGGAGATAGTTCATCCCACAAACTACTTGTTGGTTGTTTGGATGTCAGCATGCTGAGTAACAAACCTATCATGTGTGTGTCAGGTGAACTAGTGTAGCATAGTCTATTGAGAATTCATAACAGCTGTTGAGACCCTCCACTAATGTCGACAGCATATACCACCAAATCATGTATCTATCAGTTGTTTAGGATTTGTACAAAACTGTAACATGTTCAGCAAATTGAATGTTCTCACTTTTTAAGGTGTTTATATCTCTTCCTCCCAATGTAGGGTGTTTTCCCTCACGTACTGTTGTAGTGATGGAATTGACAAAATCAAGGAGTAATGGATTGATGTTTTCAAGTTCACCATCAACATCAAATGATATTGGATCATTTCTCCTTGTAGTGGATTGTCTATCAATCTCTTCATGGATCAAATCATTATAATGTGAAGGATTACTAATAGATCAACACCATATATGGTAAAGAATTGTGCCAAACTTCATGTGTACACATTTTTACAACATGTAGATGAGTAATCAGCTGATGTAATAATCATTTACCAGAGAACAGCAAGTGGCTGTCTTCAGTGTCTATGGTTACCTGTGTAGACTTGATGAAACCAGTAAACTCTGAATCATATGATTGCCAGAACATCCTTCAAGCTCATGAAATGTAAAACGACTTTTTCCATTAGTAAGTTGTATAGGACATCTTCAAGGACAGCTTTGGTTAGTTTATTAGTGATATTACCACTGTACTTACTACTAACCCATTCTTCTATAGACTGTTGTAGTGCTGTGTTGTTGCCCTATGTGTGGTGGTTAAAGATTCTATGATGGAACAATGAATCCTGTAGCAGGTAAAGCATGTGTAGTCATTTGGTTCATAGAATCCTCACAACAATAAGTCATACTCCTTAGATTTAAAAATTTTGATTGTGGGTTTTAAATATTAGAAACATTCTAATAACCCGTAGTTTTTCATCGAAAACATTCGAATGTTCAATTCTAGCATTTGTTTATACACTAGCAATAGTGCAGACGCTATGAACACTTGTCAAATGGTCAAAATGTTGCACTTGCTTGTTGAAATACTCTTTGATAAAGACAGTAAAGTGAATGTAAAGTAGTAGTTTTATCACTGTAATCAACTTCACACCTGTGCTAGCTGTGTGTAGCATTTTTGGCTTTACATACACCTGACTGTAGACAACAGGCTGTTAACTAAGTGTAAACAATAGCAAAGTACATGTTAACAACTTGACACCTGGTGCCTGTGGTGTCCTGAATGCCTCATAATAAGGTTGTCTGTACAGAACAAATGACCCACCTGTGCATTTAGTGTGGAGTAATTCTGATAATTTGTCATTTGTGGTAAACATGGGTTGGATTAATCTTTCATTTTCCACATTCTCACATAGAGGATTACTACATCTTGTTACAGTTAGGGAGAAGATTATTTGAAGGTTCAAGATTACTCTCAGCTACTACTTTCCATGATGGAATGTGTTCCTGCTTTTGGTCATGTCACTTGACCTCCACTAAGTGTCTCCTACACACCAGTGTACTGTCATTGAGGGACTTCCCCTAGTGTTTCACAAAGTAAGTATGCCCCATATTATGTACATTCTTTTTAAACCAGTCACATGTCCTCGGCCGGCCTTAGGCCAGCTGTGGGTGCCTGGTCTACTAAAATTGTTTTCATAAAGGTTGTGTGTGCGTGTGTGTGTGTGTGTTGTCTGTACACATCCACTTGAGCAAAATCATTAAGTGAATAAAGATTAGCCTGTAGTTTGTGGTAGTCATCTACTGTTCTGATGGTAGTATAAAGCAAAACATCATCTGCGTATAACTTAATCTTACATCTGGTAAAAGCAGCTTTTACGTGAGAAGTAAAAGTGAAATTACGTCTGTAATAAACTTCTACACAGGTAAACTTTGCTCTGAGGTGGTTTCTGGTCTGAAATACAGGTGTTGCAACTCTCCTCAAACTTTGTGAATTACCTTCCCTTCAGGTTTTCCAGGCGTTTAACAACTGAAAAACAACGGTGCGAGCCTCGTAGACTACCAGGAGTAGCCTATTGCTTTGAGTTGGGAAGTGGGCATATCCTCTATGTTTGCAAACAAATATGAAGGGCAGCTTTGCGGCTTTGCCGAGAGAATTTGTGGGATAAAAACACGATAGTCAAACTACTGTATAAAACAGTTTAGAAGATACCTCTGTGTGTACTATGTTGGTAATAGCAGTTTGTTTAACAAGCGTTTCCTTAGCAGTGCATAGCAATGTAATCGAAGAATTGCAAAAATTCATGAATTGCAAAATCTGAGAGTTACAATAAATTCATAATATTATGTATATTGCACAACCAAAAACCTTCACAGAATGCAGCTTCTATACATTGCCTAAAGGCATGTGCTTGAAGCGTTAACAACCAATTGTAACATCAACTCGTATTCCTTCTAAGAAAATTCAATGTTCCCATATACCAGCTTTCTTGACAACTTCATCAAGTCAATTGTAGACATTTTGACAAGACTCAACTGTAGTTATTCCTAAACAAATTACTAGATACGTGTAGTTTCATATGTTGAATCAACAGAGGATTTTCTGAGGCTGCTCCTTCAGCAATAACCAAGCATTGATGCACTACTCTTGGTAGGTTCGAAAAGTAACACAAGCCACACAAGCACACAGGAAGGTAATCATCTTTCAGTATTCGCACACTTTTGGAACTCATCCTAGATGAAATAAAGAAAGGGTGTGTTACTCAAGTCATCACAAATTGCGTTTTATCACCTCGGTTTAGTTGTGCGGTTTTTACCGTATAGAGGGAAACTTTGGCAGGGATAACTTTCACGAATTTGGTGATCCGCTACAAATTCACCAAAGTTTAACCCTCCAATTACTCGTAGCACCTGAGATTAGCATCTCTATAGATATAGATTGGCTTCATTTGTCAAATGCAATGTAGTTTGTTATTCATCAAAGTTTCCCTCTATACGGTATTCACCCTGGGAGTTAATATTGACTGCCCTATAGCTATGCATATATGAACATTGATCAATTGGAGTACTACATGTAGTGCAATGGACTGCCAGAGTGACTGAGTAACTTGATTGAGTGACTGCTGTGTGATCTTTTCACTCAGAGTGCATGACTGCTCTATTAGAGTATACTTTAAGTGACTGCTTTATTAGAGTGTTTTGATCATTTTAGCGAATCGGGATCTGAGCAATGCTCCCTAGAATTCGTATACTTTCCCAGTAGCTAAAGAGTATAATTTTTGAGAAACTTTCCAGAAATTTTTGAAAGTTTTGAGAAATTTTCAAGAAACTTTTGTTATAAATCATGAAAGTTTTGAAACAAGAAACTTTAAAGAAATTTCCAGGAAATTTTCGAGAAATGTCCCTGAACTGGAGTTTTGCTTTCGCTGTGAATGCCCACTCAGCACAGATTAGTAAACTGGCTACTCAGTCTATAGACAACATAAACATTTAACAATAACACTAAGCCATGCTTGTACCCCTGTATGGTTGTTGATTCCCCCGGGCCACAACATAGTTATCATGCACGTTGCAAGAACAGTTTTGCCTAACTGCAAACTTGTTACGTCTACCAAAATCTTGCATTCATCTTCCACTTCTTGGTAATATTCTCTCACTGCTGCCACTAGTGTTACTTATAATGAATTTATATGTTCTGTTAAGGACTTTACTTCTTTTTTTTACTCTTCTGTACGTCTGGCACAATGCTTTAGCATACTTCACAACCAACATTGTTGAATACTGAAACAATGTGGATTCTCCTTAGTCCTAAAGCCAACTGGGAAATTGCTTTTGTCCGTCTTTCATTAGTCTGTACCATTAGATGTCTAATAAAACGTTTACTTTATATCCAGTACTGTTGTCCACTGGGTAGCTTCACCAGATTGGAACATATATTTAGACACTTTACCAGCACTCAAAATGTTCTCACGTGATGCCCAGTGTTACATAGAGTTTATTAAATTGGCAAAGGAATCTTGGCAAGTTCAAGTATATGCATTTTGATTATAGAAATTGTTGGAAGTATTACAAAGTGATAGCAAGTGTGTATTTTTAGTCTGTAGTAATTACGGGCGCATGCCCAGGAGAGCGCCAGGCTTGCTACAGAAATTTTGAGGTTTGACACATGTGGATACTAGTCAGTGTAAATTTGAATGTATAACTGAACTGCTAGTCCAGCCATGCCTATTAGCTACTCGGTGAATTTGAGATGGAGGGTAATCTGGATGATTTTGGGCAAAAAGAAGAGCATAGACGAAGCCTGACCCTACATACAGTATATGGGTTGTACTTGCCAAGTTATGAAGCATGTTGCCAGCCAGAGAAGTGATGAAGAGAGAGCAACATACATGGCTGAGATCTCCAAGTATGATCCAGCAATGATCATCTCGACTGATGAGACTGGTTGTGATGGGCGTCACAGTACAAGGAAATGTAGCTACAGCATTGGAGGATTAACGCCAAAACATTAAAGTTACTAAAGTTATAGGGTCTTTTGCAATGTAATTCATAATTCATGTGCTGTATAAAAAATCATCCCTAACATGTCTACAATTACTTAATCTTGGGGCTTTGGGTGGTCAGTAGCTATATACATGTCTTGGTGTACTACAGATCATCTAAAACATACAAGTACAGCTACACACGACAAGTTACCTCATTGAGAAGATTTATAACAAATTATCTTATGAAATTACTTTACATAATATAAATAATTTATTGCTATAAATAATTTATTGCAAGTTATCAATTGTATATACAACAGAAAGCTGAACACAACTTCATCCTGGTTCTGCTACAAACACTTTCCCACCACTTTCACTATGTCCTAAGTTTCTTGTCCATGTTGCAGTTCTTTCAGAAATTTCTGCCAAGAATTTAATTGAATACTCTCATTTCAAGCCTTGAAAAATGCTCTTTAGATTGTAATATACTTTATAACAATGACTATTCAATACTACTTGCTTGAAAACCTTGTCAAGTGAGTTGAGATTATTGTTATCAGCTGGTGTGTCTCCTATCAGAATAGTAAAGATTCCACACATAATAAACATCAGTTTCATTTTGTTACCTCTTCGTAATGGTGGATCAATTTGAGTGATATATCACATGGCACAGTGAGCACCTTTAGAATTTATGGTGATCATGAGTCCGTGATCATCAGGTACTTCTTCCTCAAGGGAATAAACAGCTTGTACTAAGTTATAGGGTCTTTTGTAATATAATTCATCACCACAATGAACATTGCATCACAAGAAAGAACAAGTCACACACGGGCACAGCTGAGGAGACATTGTCATGAGGGATCGGGTTATCCATGTGAGCTGTCTGCACTGCATCTAACAATGTTCTACTTCTGCCATGATGGTTACTACTGGTGGCCATAATGGCATACAATGGCCTAGCTATGCTGCCTCTGATACAGTGAACCTGTAGTAATTCAACAATATAAATAAACAAATACTAACCTTGTGTTCACAGTGGTCACTGAGTAGTACACATGTGGTGTTGGTGGCGAGCAATGCAGTGGCTAGACCGAATACTGCTAATCGATTAAGTGCCAGCCAGCTGGGATGCATAAAAAACCAGGATCATGTGATTCATCACCATGGAAGTGGCTAGGAGACAGTAGAGAGGAGCTCTGGAGTTTTACACTATTGTATAGCAGATAGAATGGAATGATCAATTTGGTGAAAGTTTTAGTAAAGGTCTACTGATGATTTGCAGTACCTGACTCTGTAAGTTTCATTTTTCATTGTGTACATTTAAATATTCCCACACCTGTTGATGACTGGGCCTGGGTGGCCCAGGTTCTGGCTACTCCCCTGAACCATAGTGGCAGGTCCAGATTTTAAGCTGATAGTCCTAAATGTCTTAGTATAGTTACACTGTACATCATTTAGGGAAAAAGCTGACAATTAATGTTATCATCTAGTTATAGCTTTGTACAGTGAAGCAGACAATAGCATGATAGCTCTTGTTGTCGCGTCCATCTTCTTGCTGTCTGTAAAGAAATTTCTGCAAAGAATTCATTTACTTCCTGTGGCCTCATGCAGCTAAATATTTCATATTCTCTCTCTTATGACTATAGTAACTTTACATGAACCACTGTCCATTACAGTTCAGTCCTAAACTTTGTGTAGCCACTTTTAAAATTTTTTTTTATTGAGCTGGTGTGTCTCCTATCAGAATAGTAAAGATTCCTCACAACATAAATATTTGTTACCTCTTCGTAATGGTGGATCTGTCCTTCATAGCATGATGAGTTCTTCTTGTATTCACAACAAATATTAATTCCGGATCTTCAGCTGCTTCTTCCTGAAAGGAATAAACAATATACTAAAGTTATAGGGTCTTTTGCAATATAATTCATCACCATGAGTTTCTTGTCCATGTTGCGGTTCATTCAAATATTTCTGCCAAGAATGTAGATGATTCTTCTCACTTCAAATGATGAAAAACGCCATATTCTCTCTTTTGATTATAGAATACTTTACATTGTTGACTCTCTGGTACAACTAGGTCTAACACCTTATCCAGCCACTTGAGAATTTTCTTTTTCGATTCACTTCCTATGAGAATAATATAGATTGCACACATTATAAACATCAGTTTCATTTTGTTACCTCTTCATAATGGTGGATCTATTCTAGTAATGTATCACATGACATGGTGAGGTCTTCTTGTATTTATAATAATTATAAGTCCCAGATCATCAGGTACTTCTTCCTGAAGGGAATAAACAGCCTGTACTAAGTTATAGGGTATTTTGTAATATAATTCATCACCATAATGAACATTGCATCACAAGAAAGAACAAGTCACACACAGGCACAACTGAGGAGACATTGTCATGAGGGATCGGGTTATCCAAGGAGAAACTTTGTGAGTTGTCTGCACAGCATCTAGCAACGTTCTACTTCTGCCATGATGGTTACTACTGGCAGCCATAATGGCATGCAATGGCCTAAACTGCCTCTGATACAGTATTATTTACCTGTAGTAATGCAATAATATAAATAAACAAAAAACTAACCTTGTGTTCATAGTGGTCACTGAGTAGTACACATGTGGTGTTGGTGGTGAGTGACACTGTGGCTAGACCAAATACTCTTCGCACACTGCTAATCGATTAAGTGCCAGCTGGAGTGCATAAGGAACCAGAATTATGTGATTCATCACCATGTAAGTGGCTAGGAGACAGTAGAGAGGAGCTGTGGAGTTTCATACTGTTGTATAGCAGATAGAATGGAATGATCAATTTGGTAGAAGTTTTAGTAAAGGTCTACTGATGATTTGCAGTACCTGACTGCCTGTAAGTTTCATTTTTATTGTGTACATTTAAATATTCCCACACCTGTGGATGACTGGCCCTGGGCCCAGGTAGCCCAGGTTCTGGCTACTCCCCTGAACCATAGTGGCAGGTCCAGATTTTAAGCTGATAGTCCTAAATGTCTTAGTATAGTTACACTGTACACCATTTAGGGAAAGAACCGATATCTTTTTTATTATTATTATATAGCACTTTACAGTGACCAGCACTGAAGGTCTGACAGCAACATGTGCTGCAGCCTTAGGATTACCTAACCTAATTTCAAGGACTTAGACTTAATGGCTTATAGCTGAAAAGGTGTAACAGAAAAGGGGCCAAAGTAAGGAAAATAAATCCCTCCAACCCCAGGATTCGAACTGCAGGTCACCCAATGTCTAGTGGGGGCATCTAGTTATAGCTTTGTACAGTGAAGCAGACAATAGCATGATAGCTCTTGTTGTCGCAAGTTTCTAGTTCATCTTGATGTCCGTAAAGACATTTCTTCAAAGAATTCATTTACTTGTGACCTCATGTGGCAAAAAATTCATATTCTCTCTTATGACTATAGTAAACTGTACATGGACTACTGTTCATTACAGGTTAGTCCAAACTTTTGTGTAGCTGTTTTAAAATTCTTTTTTTGAAATAGCTGGCCTATGAGAATAGTAAAGATTGCATACAACATAAATAACAGTTTCATTATGCTATCTCATCTTAATGGTGGATGTGTTCTAGTGATATATCACATGACACAGTGAGCTCCTCTTGTATTTATAATAATTATGAGTCCCTGATCATCAGGTACTTCTTCCTGAAGGGAATAAACAGCTTGTACTAAACTATAGGGTCTTTTGTAATATAATTTATAACATTACATCACAGGAAAAAAAGGCATCAGACATATCAGAAACTGTATACTAAAACAAAAACACCTTTAAAATTATTCTTTTGTAAAAAATCCTCGCAATACAACAAAACCTTTGGTATATTGTTATATAAGAGTAAGGAGTCCCTGTTACATTTTAGTAACACCGCATGAAATTTTGCTGAAAGTGTCATATTCTTCTCTTTCTTCTTCTCCTTCTTTGCATACTCATTCCCTTTTTTAACTTGTATATCTTACACTGTGATTATTCCACAGCCTTGGTTTTGCTATCACAAGTTCTTTGGTTAGATAAGTTTCTTCAGTACAAATCTTGGAACTCCACCTCTCTTGTGAGAGCCACCATAAGCGATTTTCTCAAAGTTTGTTTCATTCACTCTTGTACTTCATGGGACAATCTTGGATATGTGATTAAACATATGGAGTAGTTTCGCTCGATTATGACCTGCCATTTTTCTGGGAAGTGGTGAGTTAATTTCCACACTTGTGCTCATAGGACAGTAACGTCACCTACACTAATTGCTGATTTATTTTGCGATCTTTTAGAACCCTATCTTAAATTCAAGACAACTCTAACTGCAGTAGTGTTTATTTACAGATGCTAAACTCGGTGTAAGTTTGGCCATAAATGTCAACGCTAGGTGAACATGAACAGTGTAGTAACCTCAATGAACTTGCTATTACGCGTGCTATTCTTGTAAGTGTTTGATGTTCAATTGTTATGGGTCTGAAGTAGCTAATGCAGCCCACAACACAGCTTTGTTAGTGCATTTCAAGGTAAGTTTTAGGTGTGCGTTCTATTAGAGTTAGTCGTTCGTGTAAATAACTCACAGTAATTGCGCGCCCTACTTTCCTTGGCCGCATGACTCACTACCGTGAGTCTTGATTAGGGATCATGGAGGCTTGCATGGGCTTTCTGGCCAAAAATATTATCCTAAAGTCAGCCTGACAATGCCTTCATGGCACCTTGGCAGTGTTGGTTAGGTATAACCAATCCCAAGATGCAACACTAAATCTACAGGCTTGATTTTTCACTGTTTGATGTCACTTCAGCCCAACAGGTGCCTTTTGGCATTACTTTGGCATTATTGCAGTTCGTACATACGTAAGCACACACTGTGTTGTACATACAATGCAGTTCTTTTTGCTGACAAAGACAATGCAAGGTTTCCACACATGGTAGCATGGTATGGCTTCCCTGTGGCTGACTCACACTTATCACCCATATTATCTGTAGTGACTGGATTGATTGTAGAGATGTTTCTCCTATTGTCAGGACCAGCCTTAAGAGTAGTCAGCCGCTAGCTAGGACCCCGGGGCTAAGAGGCCCCCCAAAGCTCCAAAACTGGGGCCCCAGTTCTCAAAATGCAAATTCAGTATATTAATACCATACCTGTTTCACTGCCCGTACAAAAGTCTCAATAGTAGCAGTGAAATTTATCCCGTATTTCACTGACAGCAGTGAAAAAGTTGTAATTGCAATTTCATTGGCTATAATTTATGTTAACAATGTAGCGCCAATTAATGTCGACGCGTGTTTAGTACATAGTGACAAATTGCGTACATAGCAAAGCTAATGCACGAGTATGGTATTAACTGGGAATAGCATGGGTAGCAGTGAAATTTGGAATAAATACCACTCTTGTTGTATCGGAAATGGTAAATTTCACTCGGCTTCGCCTCGTGAAATTTATCCCCATTTCCAATACAACACTCGTGATATTTATCCCAAATTTCACTGCTACCCATGCTATTACTAGTACAAATTACACAACTCGTACTTTTAAGAACACATACACTGTATACAACTTGTCGCTTGAGGAATGCATCTCCAATATCACGTGATAGCTAACCTATATAGTAATGAACAGTATTAATTTAAAGCAATAATTATACTGGAATGTATTCGTGGCTGCACACATGCAGTACATTAAGAATTCATCAAATGTCATTAGCTTTCCACTGCAATGGGTAAAGAGGCAAGAAATCATGTGATTGTGTTGATTTAAATCATCAGGTCTCAAGTGGCGGTGAGGTTGTTCGTTTCCATTAATATCTATAATGTTATAAGTAGAGTCTGTTGGGTGGAGAGATCAGGCATCACCAGATGGGCTACTCTGTGTCACAGTATGGTTGTGGTTTGATTACTGCTAGCGGTAAGACTCTGCAAAGATTGAAGATGATCAATAGCGTATAATAATAAGTTACGATTTTACACAATCACATTTAACGTAGTTAGAGATACAATACACTGCAGAAACAGCAGTGTATACATACACGTAGATGGCAGCTAGTATTACAACAGTTAATGCTAAGCTAGTATAGGATATTCTTTACATAACAAGTATGTTGGACATAGCCCTATATGGGCTAATGATTTTGGTATAGGCATATTGCATGGAAAGTGGCTAAGAACCACTTCATCTGGGGAGGCCACCCAGAATACTTTGCTTAGGCCCCAGAATCTCTAAGGCTAGCCCTGCCTATTGTTAATGCCGAAGAGAAACTAGTAGAGCCAAAATCTTTTTCATAGCTTGATAGGGTGAGCATCACCAGCGTCAATGTTGTGACAAACAGCTGTTGTCCTACCAAGAACATCACAAAGAATTCCTAAGCAGCTTAGTTACACTTGACTTCAACTTGTTACTTAATTGGAGAGAGTGACTGAGCTCTTAAGTATCATATCTCTCTCCACTGTGTTTGATAAAAAAATAATGAGGTCTTACTTTAAAGGAGTATTTTGTTTACATTGTGAAGCCATTCAAGTTGATGATGCAATATTACTAAATTGATATAATAATAAAAGTACTGGATAAAGAAGCTTCAATCTCATAATATTGCAGCTGTTATAGAATATGATATAACTAGATACACCGGACATGTTCAATGCTGCACAACAACTAGTGTTTATGTATCACAACATGGAGTATTACCATCCTCATCATCCAATTATCACAAATTGTCTACTCTGCTGTTGTGCAGCTGGAAACATGTCACCCTCACTTTTATCTTACCTTTTTAATTTTGATCTCACCATTTTATTGCACTTTTTTATTTCTTAGGCAGGATTCAAGATTGCATATAGGATCCAAGATTGTATAGTATAAGTCACCTATTATCAAACAGTACATATTATCGAACTTTACACACTAGGCGAGCTACTCAACTTACCAAAACCAGTAAACACTAACTAAAGACTTTTTGAGCTGTATGGACCACCAATACAACATTTACAACAGTTTTCTTCAGTGGTTTCTATTGGTAAAGGGCTCCAGAGGCTCTAGTGGATATGTGGTGGCACTAAGCAAGCAAAATTACAATTATTTTAACAAACGTTTGTAACTTCACCATAACAGTGTTGAGAAGTTACAGAATGGTCTACTTTCAGTTTGGACCATTCAATAGAGAAGTATTTTTTCTCCCTGAATTCCAAGTTTTAAGTAAATCGAACCAACAGGCCTCAAGTTATGAGAAGAACAGTACTCCTATAACAACCATGGTTTCAGTGTAACTTGAATAACTTATGAACGGTGTATTCAATCTCCGTAAAATTTCTGTTACAGATTGTTATTCAGTAGTTGGATATCCCATATAAATCTCAAAGTGACAGGGTAACTCCCTAGTATGTTATTCATTGGAATGTGCAAATTGTTCAAAATTAGATCCAGAGAGACCAAAGGCTGCTCTGTTGAATAGTCCAAACCAGAAGTCTGTGTGTTGTTGTGGTAAGGAATTATTAGTGATTATTGAAATGTGTTCGATAAATGACGACTTGTGCTACCTGATCCAGGATTGCCTTTTAAATGATTAGAGACTTTCTATTAGGGATGCTACGACATTATGTCATATTTCATGGAGATTTGTGTCACGACATAAGTAATTCTTAGCTTTTCAATGCATTTTACTTATGAAATGATTTATGTTTACAAAATATCAACTTAAATATTGGTGGTATCTGTACAACTATGGCATTAACAACAACTTATTTGTATTTTTCTTCTACCATCTACTACATTACATGTATACATACCAGTACATGTATACATGTATACATGTACTGGTATATTCTTTTTATTTTATCTTGCACTCCAACAAGGGAGAATGGCTTTAGCCGATTGTTGTGAGGTTAAATTATAAATCAATCAATCAATATGCATGACCTGATTTAAAAAAATCAGTCACATTTGAAATATATAGATATCCACACTTATATGTGTCACCACTAAAGCACTTATCCACCCAGTTGAGAAGATGTTTGTAATGAATAGTGAAAAATTAGCTATTATGTGTTCAAGTGCTACTATAACATAGTAAAGTACTTTTAGTCTTAAACAAGGAACAAGTTTTATAATTGTAGGTGGTTATAATTATTACTTTTAGTAATAGTTTCAATTTTTCGTAAACATTAAGTAATACTTTTAGTTTTACGTAGTATAAGTTTCAATGTAAAAATTGGGGGCACTTTCATAGTTTTATATACTTTCAAAATATCATAAAAACTTCAGTTTTAGATAACTAAAACTAAAAGCCCCAACTTTAACTATTTAGTTAACTAAAACAACACTATTGCTCGCACATTGTATCCAAATGCATGGCTTTATGACTCATGCATGGTGTATTATAGCAATCCATATCTTTGCTGCATCTCATCATCCACTTCACAAAACCTAGCTTACATCTCATACACTTGACACTTCCCACAACTGTAAGATTATTTGCCTCATGCTAAGGTACTTGGCAATTACCCTTACTGATAAACTGTTTCAATTTAATTACAGTAAGCTTATTTTATAATACATGTTTATAGAGTTATTAGATGGATTGATAAGTACAGGACACCTGTATGCTTGTTTGTATAATGTTGGACTATAACTGCAGTACATAGATAATACCTAAGTGTTACAATGTGTTGTAATGGTGTGTATAGTGTAGACTATAATTGAATTTCTACACTTAGCTGTAAATTATTGCCAGAGTAAAATTTTAAGTCCTATATCACATCTTCGGCTTGCTCGCTTCTCATTTCCAGATTGCTGAAGTAATTTAATTTCCTAATGTCCTTAGTGTATGCTGAAACATCTAGTAAATGTAATGTATCATTATACTGAAGAGCTTTCATAATCAATCTTAAGCATTCCTCAGTAAGTGAGTTGCCCCAAATATACAGCACTGTTAGAGTAGCATTGATAGATAATTCTTCACAAATCACACTACAGACATCATCAGAGATATTGTTATCACCAACTCAAAGATGAGTCAATTTGCTGTTGTCCCGCAGTGAAGTATACAGTTGCACAGCCCATCTAGTGGAAGAGTAGCTGTTATAAAATATATTTAGCTTTTCATCACACTTAAAGTATTTTAGTAAAAAATTGGGGTGTTTCCCCAACATGTTAATTTACTGTTGCTAATAGCCAACTCTTTCACCTTACAAGTGATGATGATATCACTGAGGAAACTGTCTGAGGATGAAGAAAGATCGTTGGAATTCAACAACAAGACTTCTATTGTTATGTTACACTTTTGGACATAACGGTGTAGTAATCAGAGTCTGTAATCTTGAATATAATGTGTCTCCCTTCCAGTTTTTACCGGATAAGCAGGTTAATAATGTTGCTACATCTTCTATTGCTGCAACTTCTAAGTTAGTAGACAATTGGGACAAAGGGAGCCAAATTCTTCACTAAATTCCTCCTGAATAATACTACACATTTCGTTGTCACTAGTTTTTGTAATGATAAAATTCCAGCTGTTTACAAAGGAGGAAACACAAGTTAATGGCAGATGTAAATGGCAGAAGATGAGATCTCATAGTTTCAGATAGCTGATGAAAAGTAACAAGTTTATGTTAAGTAGGTTATATCATGTAATGACATTAATAGAGAATTATTAATATTTGTGGAGCTGCATTATGGTAGGACAATTTAACTCTTGGATAGAGTCACTCAAACAAGGGATTACACCTGGTGTGGATGTCCAACAGGTAACCTTATACATTGTATAAACTCCAGTGTTAATGTGTTTAGTAGTGTGTGGATGACAAACAAGATGGGCATATTCCAACATGTAACATGGGCAATACATTAATTTGTATGTAATAGATTTAAAAGTAGAAGAGTTGTAGAGACAGTGATGAAGGGACCCTTAGGCCTATGTCCAGCATAATAACAAGTATAATAGGCTGGAGTGCTATGCCAGCACAATGCTAGCATGTTAGGTGGATATTTCAAACTAGGGAACTTAATCACATTAAAATAGACCAATACTCCCTAATAGAGTCATCAGTGGAAACTGCAAACTGCAATAGAGCAATCAAATGTATTGTACACTGGTGTAATTAAAAAAAAATTAAAACATGGGAATATATAGATCACTGAAAAAAGAAAAGAAACAAGAGTCAAACAAGCCAGCACCAGGGGCATATATAGCCAGGATTTTTTAAGGGGGGTTCCAACAGCAGTATTGAGTTAGCAGAAATAGGGGTCTGAGGGCACAGCCCCCAACCGCTAAGAGACTTTCAATATTTTAATGCATCAAAACTCAGCAAATTACTATATTTTATGCAAAAGTACATTGATTATAAAGCATATTATAAGTGCCCCTGGGATGAAGTTAGTACTAGATAAAGCTACCTAGTGGAAACAGACAGCATAACACATAGAAACACATATAGTAATCTGTAAGTGATGGTTATCTCACTGGTATAGGAGCCATGAATCCAATGATACAAATGTCATGACTTACAATCAAAACATTATAACTATACAAATATGCATAGCATGAATCATTTTGCATAACACAAGTGATAAATTACTGGAGCTCTATATCTTTAAACACTGCACACCAAAGCTACAGCAGTATAAGGTTATGCTCAGTTTTGCATTTAATGTTAGAATGTCTGAAAAACTTCATATGGACATGGATATTTACATGCATGTTCTATTAGAGTATACCTGACTGCTCTATTAGAGTATATACCTGACTGCTTTATTAGAGTATATCGATCTGTTTAACAAGTTTTGAAGAGGGCTCGTGTTACCTCTGTAAATCCTTCTCTGAGAGATGAATATAAGCTGTATAAATTGTTGTGCTGTGCCATTACAACATTTTGTCCTGCCACACTAAATGGTGTTTTATTTATTAATGCTTTATAGTACACACACACAAGCATGAGCTCAGGTACACACATAGATACAAGATTGACAATACATATGGTGTACTAAAGGTCTGTAGGCTTGTGCCTACAGCCGAAAGTAGTAATTATAAGATGATAAAAAAGATCACATGATAAATTATCTAAAGCAGTGTGTAGTTAATCGAGAAATGATCGGTAACACACCGGCTACAGGGACAGAGTTGAGGGGGTCATAGTTATGAATAAAATGTTTCCAGAAGTGGGACTTGACTCCGTTCTTGATAGTGTCAGTAGACAGATTAATGCCAATTAATGGAAGCGCATTCCATAAGCGACAGAAACCTTACAAGAGTCCTACTTGCAGAAGTCTAAATTTTATAGGGGGGTTCTCGAACCCCTTGGAACCCCTCCAGAGGACTCATGCAAATAAACATTCTCAGTACTTAACTGCCACTTATTTATGGAGAAACTACTGTTTTTTCATTGGCATAACCATTGAGTCCAAATAGAGATCTCTGTGTGTTTAACATGCTTGCTTGTTTGACTCTTGTTTCTTTACTTTTTTCAGTGATCTCTATTCCCATGTTTTATTTTTAACAATTATTTTTACACTAGTTTGTTATAATCAATTATGGATAGCTATAATGTGATAGTAAGAGGTGTTGGTGGTGCTTTATATTACTACACATGTATATCAAGTCAGTCATCATGTACATTAGATGTTAAATAGTTATCGAATACTATCAGTGTTAACAAACACCAATGTATAGTGTCTATTGAATGCACTTTGTACTATACAGCTTAGATATATCCAACTATAGGCAACGTATAGCATGCTGTGGTTAGCAGTAGTATGGCTTCAGCCAGGTGATCACAATAAGCCAATACCCAGTGGTACACAACAACATTGAATAAACTTAATAAATTGTGGTTGAAATATGCGTAATGTCAATTATGCTTTGAAAATTACCTATTATGCTATTGAGCAGTGCTCAAAAATCCAGCGTATTATGCTCAAAATTATGTTCTAGATTATGTCTGAGAGCTGACTGTTTTATTAGAGTAGCTATATCTGCATTTCCTGACTGACTGCTGTATTAGAGTAGTGACTGCTCTATTAGAGTATCTTGATCTTATTTCCATAAAGTGTGAATAATCAGTCAAGAAATATAACACTACAAGATTTTTGATATGAAATGCAGTAATAATGCACAATTTGTTTACGTTGACAGCAATTTTAGTGCGCATTGCACAGTTTAATTAAAATTCTTGAAAATTGTCCTATTATGCTGGCATAATGTTTGACGCATTTGTTAGCCTATTATGTTTGAAATTACGCCTGCATATTTGGCACAAACCTAAATTATAAGGTTTTCAAATTAACACGTAAATTTGAATAGATTGGATAGCTACTTATTAACACATATTTCTCTTGCAGAGAAGATCAATGGCAAAGTGAACCTGCAAGTAGCAAATTTGCTTGAAATTGGATGTTGGCATTGCAGTATGCATTTAATAGGTCATGGATGTGAAGAAAGACATAGGAAGAAAAGTTATGCAGTCTTTATCCCCAAAAGGTACTCACATTTTGCTTTAGCCTTGTGGAAAAAATAATACAGAAGATGATGGCAGATTTCATATGCAGTTCTTTTAAAAAAGTACTTTTATCAGTCCTTTTGACTTCATCTTTACTAGTGAACCTAAAATTCCTCTAAATTAACTTCTAAGGTTTCTTTTGTGGTTGGAATAGATGTCTAAGGTGGTGTTTACTGGAGTGCTCTATTAGGAATTTGGAAAAACATAGATGATCTCTATTATGAACCACTACCGTGGTATTATAATAGAACAGTCACTTTATAGTGAAATACTCTAATAGAGCATTCACTGGTTAAAGTGTTCCAAAATAATTGTAAGAAATGTTGCTAACCTACGAGCATAATGCAAGCATAATGAGAACACCGAAAAGAATATTATATGAAATTTTGGGAAGGTATTTGACTGAGACCTAGAAGGGAGTTAAGTGATTGTGGCTGGAACAAATATTTGCATTGTTAGAAACTTCATTCCAATTGAATTTAGGCCATTAGATTACTGATTTCATACTACAGGAAAATTGTATGATGTATGGTAGCGGCATGGGATACTAGTTACTATAAGGTGACTATCATATGAAGGGTACAGGTAACAGTATTGTAGTCACTTCATGATGTATGGTAGTGTCATGTGATACTAGTTACTATAAGGTGACTATCATATGAAGGGTACAGGTAACAGTATTGTAGTCACTTCATGATGTATGGTAGTGTGAAGTGATACTAGCTACTCTAAAGTGGCTATGGTACAGGTAACAGTATTGTAGTCACTTCATGATGTATGGTAGTGTGAAGTGATACTAGCTACTCTAAAATGGCTATGGTACAGGTAACAGTATTGTTAAGATTAAAGTTGAAGTCTCAACTCCCAGAAGCTGTAAAATGTTTATATCTAATAATAAAAGTGATAAAATGTAGTCACAGCTATAGCAGAGTGACAACTACATGAATGAAAGATTATCAATTTTCACCAGTGGACTTGTGATAAACTATATAATCATAGCACTTGAATGTTGTAGGGAAATGATCTGGTCTAACTTATTCACATTGTGGTTATTATTGAGTATCTTCTTTGAATTGTGTAGTTCAAAAGATGTTGTAGGTTAGTTGTTCACATTGGTGAAGAGCACTATATGTTAATATACATCCCCTCAAATGTAATAACACTAGTATAAAAGGATAACTTATAATTGGTCAGGTATAGAATATCTGGTAGCAGGAGTCTAAGGGTGTTGCCCCTCATGGTGTAGCTTGTTAACATTAATTTCACAATAATAATAATTATTATATTGTTACAAAACAGATCAAAAAATTAGCCTGCATTTATAGCTAAAATTGAAAGTATTCACTATAATTCATAGCTACAAGCTTTTGTCAAATGGTCTTACACAGCACAAATATTTATACATATACCATGAGTTAACTTTTGATACTGCAAAGATAACATTTTAACATGGCAACAAAATTTAGAGTGAGGGGGCTAAATAATGGAAACTTATTGATACAACTTACATTCATAAACACTCAATATGTCAAACAAGTTCATTGCCTGCTTATATGCTGTATAAATCATTAGCAGCTAGTTGACTGTTCTATTAGAGTATATTTCGATTTTAGTAACTTCAATTTCATACGGTGGAGAACCACTGCTGGTAAGTTGTACTAGCAGCCCAACAAGAAATACGTTACTTATGAGCATAACATATTCTATGACTGCATGGACTATATAGCTACAGTTTATAGTGTAAATTCTTGTGTGTTAGTTTGACCATCTCACATTGTCACTTAGAAGAGATTATCCCTTTCCCTTACTGTCCTTCCCTTTACTGTTTATTCTTCTGATGGTCAATTATTATACTTAAAATGTAGTTACACCTGTACAGCTTCTACTAGCTTTATAGTGACCACATATAGCAGCTATAGTTTAAAAATATTTGAAGGGGCTCCTCTTAATTGTCTTTTACCACATATTGCAGTTTAGACGTCTACAGCATGCACATCTGTATAGACCATGGCTAATATTTTTCGCTGATGAACAGTATTCTCCTTGGGTTCACTTTCTGAACCAAGAAGACAATCTTTCTCAGTATCACGTGATCTCCTAGTTTTCTACTACAGGTCTAGGTCTAGATTTACCAAGCAATCTCCCGTTCCACTCCAATTGCATGCTAACGTTAGACTATCTTACTACCGACAGATTGGTGAACGTTCTATTAGAGTGTTTTAAATTTCGTAACGAAACACTTCATTATTGGACTAGCGCACGCGTGTGCGCATAGCCGTATATGTTAGTGACGTAATTTACTTAAACTAGTCTAACCGGTCATACTAGTTTTATTTGAGCGGGCTTAGCAACACAAACCAGCTGGATTTCATTTTCGTTACTACGTTAGTAAAAGTTGAGTGTTTAGTTTAGTCTAGCGACGTAGCAAGTGTTTAAGAGAATAAAAAGTTGAAAATTTGTTCTAGAAACTTTCTAAAGTGTATAGTTAGGTAGTATTGTACAAGTTTGTGGAGTTTTACTACATAATACTTGTTGGAGTTATTGTTCATTATTACTATTAGGTCTATTAGTTAGACTAGTGTTAGTAGTGATATAATCTCGCGGCGCCCGACCATAAAAAGAGGGTCTGGTGAAACTGTGTACAAAAAGTTTGGCGCTGCCGGAATGTTGGAAGCTCCAATCAGATCGCTCCATTTCAAATTGATTATGATTTCAAAAGATTCGCGGCTTACGGTTAATTACATCCGGTGACTCTGTCGCTTCAACTCATTGAGAAAACAGCCATACAATTCTGTTGGGTTCGTTTTAATGTTGAATAAATAAAGTAGCGCTATTATAGTTTGGTGATGCTGTAAGCGGATTTGGTTGAATGGATGTTGTGACGTAATCAGTGCTCTTACGTAACACGTAAAACGTCATCCAATAAACATTCCAGAGCTCAAACTTTTTGTACACAGTTTCACCAGACCCTCTTTTTAGGGTCGGGCGCCGCGAGACTAGTAGTGATAGTATAATTGTTGTTGTTTGAATACATTAAGGCAGGGCCGGAGGAGGGAAAATTGGGTTGGTCAGGCCATTGACTATAATGTTGAAATTGCTACTCTATACATGCCAATGAGAGAGGAACTGTTGCACAGTGTGCGAAGCACACTCTGCGAAGCACGAGCATTCTAGGGGGGTCTGGGGGCATGCCCCCACAGGAAATTTTTGAAAATTAGACACTCAGATATGCAATTTTAGTGATATTTCACTGCTAGTTAGCTATATAAATATGCTCAGGTCTATCTGTTGCTCTTCAGACTTTCTATACTATGTATAATTGTAGACCTGACATAGCTATGGCAGGGGACACAGCATGAAACTTGCTGTATGGTTCATTTAGTTATAGCTAGCAATTAGAAGTTCAAGGGGGGCCTGGGGAGCAACCCCCAGGAGCTGCAGAATTTTTGCAATTTAAAGGTTTGAAAATGCCTTAAAATTTATGCTAAATTTTAAAGTAAAACTAGCTAGCAAATTGCAACTTTCCCCCCAAATTTCACAGGGAACCCATGCAGCATGGCTCCCTTTAGCTAGGATATAATTACTATACAGTGAATTCACACAGCTACAATAAAATGCTACACAGCTGTATACTACTATACTGGTTTGTATGAAGTGAACGGATCATTACGTAAATATACTGGTGGACAGTCACGAGACCAATCAGCATTCGAAAATGGCGCGATGTGGGTGAGACTGAGACAGGACGAGTGGGTAGTTGAAGAGGAGTGATTTCTACTCAACATCTCATCCAGATGGCCACCATGTAATGTATGAGTGTGCAGCTTCTTGCCGAGGAATGAGTCATCTGGTTTGTCACTGCCAGCCCTTCGCCCAGTAAAGGAAGCCAAGAGAGACAAGCCAAGGAATGCTAATGATTATTTTATGAAGATTGAATTGTGATATAAGTGTGTTGGTTTAGAATCAAAGAAGGCACCTGCCTTACACGTGATAAATGCCAACTGTCAGCACAAGTGATACTGTACGTAGAACCCACAATCATTTCTGTACAAAACGATACGAATGCAATGCTGTACTGTAAGGTAATTGGAGGTACTATACGTGTAGTTCTGTGCTTTAGTTAGGCTGAGAAACTAGGTAACTACTCGTGTCATGCCTTTTCAATAACATCTGTAAAATGTACGTAGCTACATGTAGATGTGATCGTCCAAAGATTGCATGAGAGTAATGTAGTTCGAGCTGGTCAGCTAGTTGGTTCAACTCCAGATTATTGGTCCGGCTCAGGCCTGACCAACCGGACCGTCTCCTCCGGCCTTGTAAGGTGAGTAGCTAATTGTTTAGTATTACACTTTTATGGTGAAGGGAAGGTTGTGATAGTCAGTTGGTAATGAAACAATTACTTGCTTGGAATTGTGTCTGACACAAATAAAAATATCTTATTGCGTAAAAGGAGGGTGAAGAAGTTTAAAGTTGTAACTAGCTTAAAATTATTTCTAAACGTTTTTTTTTTTTTAAGGATAGAACTTAATATGTTTGAGAGTCGCCATAGGTCAAATAGAACTAGTACTCGTGTAATGAACAATAATTTGGGATGAGTAGTCCAATGATTCAGTTTTAGTCCCCAAACTTCGCGAATTCTCAAATATATTATCACGGACTAAAATTCCTATATATCCATATTTTTGCTAGGAGTTTTGCCTTTGATAACATTGTTGTAGTATCCAAAGAATTACGGAGAAATCGTTTATGTTTCATAATTCAGAAGCAACATAATTATGTTGGAGGCTATTAATTAGCTTTTCGCAAAAAAATTAACAACTCGGCAATAACCAGCTGAATGGTATTTGATAGTGTTGTCTTCAGAGTATTACACTTGTTGAGTGTTACGATGATAACTACTTAGTTTAAATAATAATCAACTAGAGTAAGCAATCTATTGTCGGACACCATCTATAATCGGACACTTTTTCTCAGAAACTACCAAGCCGAATCTTCTGAATTTTGCCACAGATAAACTTCACACTTAGCCTAGCAATGTACCAAAATTTGGGCTGGAAAGCTTTTGTGGTTGCTTTGCTACAGCCGATTAAAGTGACTGTCCGAAAACCTCTAATATCGAAAGTTTACCTCTTTTATCGGACACCGCCCAGCAATCCTCCACTAAAAGATGAAATTCCTCACAACCATGCACCACTGACTGTTAGGGGAATACATATACTTTCTAAGCAGCCATAGTTTGTTTCATTCCTCCACTCGTAAGCGGAGCTACAACCATTAATATTCGGGTGTGTCGCGACCTCTACAATCGGACAGGGCAGAATTTCATTTCACGCGGTTTTATCACTTCAAAGCTACCTTTTAGGTATAATTATTCATGAAAATGAAAAGTGTGGTACAAAATCTAATAGGATTTCCAAGGAGTCGTAAAATATTACCATTTTAGCGATCAGTATGCTACTGTGGGACTCCACAAAATGACTTATGAACTGTTCCAAAGAACTTTTAGCACTGAAATACATGGGTGTAGCACAAAGGGGAGGGGCTAAAGTCCCTCCACTTCCAATTATCAAGATATACTCTAATAGAGCAGTCAACTACTCTAATAGAACAGTCATATGTTCAAATAAATATTTAGATACATTTTTGTTTCAACCTTGGTACATCAAAATGAATTTCAGAAGGCTAATTTTCAAAGCTTTTTTGGGAGTAATGCTCCCAGACCCTCTTGATAGTGCATGCTTTAGATGATGATAAGTGTATACTTATCACACTGCAAACTGTATGAACCAGCTACCATTCTAGCTTGTAAATCTCTTATGCACCTTATTTCTACTATATCCCTTGCAGCCATGCATGTCACACATACTATGCAATGTGCTCAATGAAAGGTATGATTTTGCTTAATTAAAAATAAGACATGCATGCATGTGTATATAGCTAATTTGTAGGTGGAAAACAAAACTTGTACATTGCTAAGAACTCCTATCATCCAGTCAAGAAATTGGGTCACATATAAGAGATGCAAAGAATGACATCACATGTTCATGTCCTGGAGTAACAACCAGCAAGGATGACTATCACTATATATTTGCCATTTCTGCAAACAACCATCCCAGCAGTTAATTACGATCCAGATTGGAGCTAATTGTGTGCTTTTAACCTACATTATACACTTGTCACAGCTATATCTATATAGTGCACATGCCATGCCTTTCTTTGGTTCATTTTAAAAATCTGTAATATTTTCTAGCTAATTACTAGCTGTATAGCTATATCACAGTGAGTGCATGTAGCTAGTTGTTTATTTCATACAAAACTACCTTTTGTTTAGCTTGTTGCAAAGCATGTGTGACATACATGGCTGTAAGAGCAGATAGCAAAAGTTAATTAGGTGCATGAAAGGCTTAAGTAGCATGGCTGGTAGAGAGTGAGAAGCATTCTTACCATGCAAAGCATGTTCTATCAAGGGAGTCTGGGGGAATACCCCCAACAGGAAAGTTGAAGAATAGTCTTCTGAAATTGATTTTGGTAACAAAGGTGACTGAATTTTACTAAAACCTGAATCTAAATGTTTGTTTGGACACATGACTGCTCTATTAGAGTAGCTGACTGCTCTATTAGAGTATATCTTGATAATTGGAAGTGGAAGGGCTTTAGTCCCTCCCCTTTGTGCTACATCCATGCATTTCAGTGCTAAAAGTTCTTCGGAACAGTCCATAAGTCATTTTGTGGAGTCCCACAGTAGCATACTGATCGCTAAAATGGTAAACTTTTACGACTCCTTGTAAATCCTATTAGATTTTGTACCACACCTTTAATTTTCATGGCTAATTATACCTAAAAGGTAGCTTTGAAGTAATAAAACCTTGTGAAATGAAATTCTGCCCTGTCCGATTGTAGAGGTCGCGACACACCCGAATATTAATGGTTGTAGCTCCGCTTACGAGTGGAGGAATGAAACAAACTATGGCTGCTTAGAAAGTACATGTATTCCCCTAACAGTCAGTGGTGGTTGTGAGGAATTTCATCTTTTAGTGGAGGATTGCTGGGCGGTGTCTGATAAAAGAGGTAAACTTCCAATATTAGAGGTTTTCGGACAGTCACTTTAATCGGCTGTAGCAAAGCAACCACAAAAGCTTTCTAGCCCAAATTTTGGTACATTGCTAGGCTAAGTGTGAAGTTTATCTGTAGTAAAATTCAGAAGATTCGGCTTGGTAGTTTCTGAGAAAAAGTGTCCGATTATAGATGGTGTCCGACAATAGATCGCTTACTCTAGTTAGTAGTAACACTAAAACTAATCAAACTAGCTTAGATCAATGGTTGATTGTCATTTTGCTCTCGTTGATCATCGTATTGATCTTGTTGATTATCAACTTGATCACAGTTCATCATCTTGATCACTAAAATACAGCTAGCTCAATGCCAAGTTAATAGCTTCATTACCAACCAGCTAATCATTAATAATGAGGGAAGTACCCTGAGGGTGTAGTGAACATGTCTCGTTAACCACAAAACATCTAATCAACTAATTTAATCAAATAATAACAATAATGGCGGGTAAATACAATTTAGTAATAACACAAGAAATATTCTACAATCAGTAAAACACAATTCTCAGCTCTACGTCACATCCTCGTCTTCTTCTCTTCTCATTAACAACTTGTTCTAGTGATCTAATCTCCTTCTTGATGTCCTCAGGGTAGGAGGGTAGTCGTAGGTATTCTAATGTATTATTGTTCTTGAGGGCATCCAGGATCCGTTGTGAGGCTTGTCCAGTAATTGGGTTATCATGCATATGCAGCACCCTCAGGGTATGGTTCACACACAGCACATCACAGATCACACCACACTCATCATCAGAAATATTGTTACCCATAATCCCCAGCCACTTCACTGTCTTGTTCTCCCTCAGTGAAGAGAACAAATCCATGACTGGTCTTGTGGTGGAGTAGTTGTTATTGTACATGGCCAGTGTCTCTATCACACATGAAGGATGTGTTAGTATGGTGGTGAAGAAGTGTGGTGTTTCCCCAACAGCTTTGTTTCTGCTAATATCCAACACTTTCACCTTACAGGTGATGACGATATCACTGAGGGAGCTGTCTGACGTTGAAGAAAGGTCATTGTTGTCCAACCAGAGGTCATCTATTGTGATGTTGGAATGGTGTAGACTACGGTGTAGTAATCGGAGTCCGTAATCTTGAATATGGCAGCTGCCCAAATTAATAATCTTCCAGTTTCTACAGGACGAGCAGGTTAGTAATGTTGTTAGATCTTCTAAGTTATTAGGTGATAGAGTAGTGAACGGTAGGCTGATTTCTTTATCAGTAAACTTTTCCTCGATAGTTTTACAAGTTGAAATATCGCCAGCCTCGTAGAAGATTCTGTAGAAGCGAAGACGCTGTAGCTCATCTTCGAGGAATTTATCGTCGATGGTGATCGCCTCGTTTCCACTACGAAGGAACAGCTTAAACGATGGACGTTGTCCTTTGGTAAGTGTAACGTAATGGTTAAACATGTTGTAATGGATATCGCTCCAGAAATACTCTTCGAGGATGGAGCGCTCTTCGTCGGATGGGAGGTTGGCAACATAGTGAGCCGCGAGGTATTCTTGTATTGAAAAGTGGATAAAATTGAACGTTTTCGTTGCATAGAAGATGTCTATGTGCTCTACGACTTGTAAGAGACCAAAGCCATTGGTGGCTCCTGGTATGGCTTCCAGCTGTGGACAGACAGACTTGATTTGCTCCAAAGTGATTATTAGTTGATTGTTATTTAATGCTTGTAGGGAAAGCTTTGATAATTGTTGTATTATCTTGCCACAGGGATATGGAAGGTTGTTGAGATCTGTGATAGGTTGCGTGACAGTGTTACCATATTTGGCAAGGTGTCGGCAGATGGTAAGGCTAATGAATAGCTTGTACAGTTCAGTAGAATTGTTCGGTAGGGGATATCCCTTCTTAAAGAGGAACAGTAAAACTAGAAGATGAAATGGCGTGAAGCAAAGGCTATTGATGGTGGTGTGATGATAGAGATAGTTGGTGAGTTGTGGTATTTTGTGAGGGTGTGTCTTTAGTGATTGTTGAATGAAGTGTTGTCGTTCTGTTTCAGTAAAACCCAGAATGTCAACTCGGAGAGTGGCCTTGTTATGGAGGTGTTGTGAAGCATGAGGACGAGATGACACTATCAACCCACACTCAGGTAACACTTTACGATTTATGATGTCAGCTATTAAACTGTTCTCTCTTAGGCCTTCAGGGAATTCATCATAGCCGTCAAGAAGGACTGCAAGGGACTTTCCGTTATCTTGTTGTAGACATTGAATACAAGTGACAGTATCTCCTTCAGAGTGAGTGATGTGTGTCAGGAAGGACTGCAAAAGCTGTTGAAGTGATCTCATCTTTTGAACACCAGGATCCCTGAGACAGATCAACAACACCAGTTGAATCTTCTTCATCACATCTCCCTCAGCCCAACAGTAAGAAATGTGTTTCATCAGTATTGATTTCCCAATACCTGGAGCACCTTCTATTAGGATTGTTTGTGGATCATCACACTGATCAAAAGGCTTCAGTATGTCAGCAACATTTCTTGTCACCTTGCTAGTTTGAAGAGCCTCTCTCAATGGTTGATGACTGTCTAACTGACTACGTTTGGTTACTGGTTGACTACTAGCAGCAGAGATGACATCACTGATGTGACCAGTGTGGACTGCTTTAGTGATGACGTTGACGTCTTCCATGGTACGTTCTTCTTCATAATGTACTAACACTACTGGAGTGAAATCTTTAGGTTGTTCAGGAGGCCAAGTGTCCTTCCCAATATCCAGCCTTGTCTGCTTGTAGACTCCCTTCACATGACGAGACAACTGGGAGACCACTGTACCTATACAATACAAACTACAATTATGACAACTGTAATAGTTTAGTACCTCCAGTAGTGATGGAGGATGATAGAGTAGAGGAATGGATAGCATCAACCAGTTTATCCCATGTTGCTGAGGGATCTTGTTGTAACCATCTCCTTAACATCACTTTACACCTCTCCTCACAACTGCTAGGATGATCCGTATTGATGATGTCAAGTTGTGACGATGTCACTTTTAGGGCAAGTCCCAACTCCCTCCAGTTTGCGGCACAATATGGGACAACATGACTGTTTATGTCTCGTTCCTCAGGTCTCTCATCTCCTGTAATATTTAATTGTTGTAGTTGCTATTCAGTAAATATATGTGTGATTTGCATAGCCAAAATATTCTAAGGGGCAAATGTTAAAAAAAAAATGTTTGTGGATTGATTATTTACAAACAATTACAAAACATAATTGTGGAGGTCTACAGACTATTAGCCCAAAAACCAGGAAATTACCGACATTTAGACTAAACGGCATGTGGTATCTGCTTGTAGCAAGAGTACATAATATTTATGTGTAGGCCCATATATAAATATTATGTACTCTTGCTTGTAGGTACCATTTAAAATGTAATGGCGCTTAGTCGTAGTGGTGTTTATTTGAATAAGCGCCCCTAAAAAGAAATAAAAGGTTTATACCGGTAATTCCGTGCGAGGTTCTGTGAGGCAAGACTTACTGTCTTTTGCGCTTGGAATGGATTCCAGTGAGATCCGGGAAGTTGACGCCATTAAGAAGAGATCACGTTGTGTCGCTCAGGTCTGTTTATCGTTGACTAAAATAACATTGATCGCCGTCGCCACTCAATACAGGTTCTTTACCCTAAAGGATAATCATTAATATAGATTCATTACGTCATGAAGATCACTAACCTTCCATTACGGTTATCATCATAGATATTAGATACACCGCTATCATAAAGGAGTAGAACAATTCGCGGAAGTTGTGGTGATGTGATGGAGCTAATAGTTTGTGTAGGAGTGTTAGTGAATAATCAACATCGTCTATTACCCAAGGTTATCTTATCGTCCTCTGTGACTATGTTATATGTAGAGTGTATTGTGTGTTTGTGGTGGTGTGTAACTGTGTCTGTGGTGGTGTGTAACTGTATCTGGTTGTGTAACTGTGTCTGTGGTAGTGTGTAACTGTGTCTGTGGTAGTGTGTAACTGTGTCTGTGGTGGTGTGTAACTGTGTCTGTGGTGGTGTGTAACTGTGTCTGTGGTGGTGTGTAACTGTGTTTGTATGATGTGCAGGGAAAATGCAATTAAATTTGCTCCTTATCTGATAAGCGCTTTTAGAGTTGTAGCGTTGGACACGATATAAGCGCTTCTGAAATTTATTACTGTTAATTACATATTTCTAATATGTGATGAGGAGGAAGTGATAGAAGAAATGTTTAGCAATATCCACACACC
Organism: Dysidea avara; assembly: GCF_963678975.1. Classification (NCBI taxonomy): domain Eukaryota; kingdom Metazoa; phylum Porifera; class Demospongiae; order Dictyoceratida; family Dysideidae; genus Dysidea; species Dysidea avara. Next base: position 53,159,581 of record NC_089273.1, read on the forward strand.
ATGTTACCTTGTGCTTCACAGAAAATTCTTATTGCAAGGCGAGTGTGCAAGTTTCTATTTCTTTGTTCGATTCTCTGTGAGGCCAAGCTAGCAGCGGTGTCCGCTTTTGTTTTTCAATACCCTGGGACTTGCTATGGGAGGCTATGTTAGTATGCACTTTGCTTTCTTCAACAATTGTTGTGCTTAAATACACGTACATGATGTATTTACACATCAATTCCACCTTCAAATGCTTACACATGTGATCCCCGTAGATTTCAAAAGCAATTTACATGCCTGGAGTAGTGGGATAGAGTTGGGTAGATCGGCTGATCAATAGACTAAACTTGAAGTGTGCTCTTGAATGTAATTTGTGAAAACTTTGGTGAGTACTTGGTTAAACTTTCAATACAAAATGTATGTGCTCACGTGTGCATGTCCAACCTCCTCTGGTTGTAGTGATAGACAACAAGGAGCAATTGATTTATACAGTGTCTATATGAAAAACAGTTAATCAATCATAAGCGTTGAGTACAATGGGATACAGAGTATATCTGGGATAAGTATTGTTTTTGGCCTAAATAATGTACACCCATGCTATTAAGCAAAACGCTTAGAAAAGGCAACAATAATAAAGTTATGATTTACCTCAACTAACCAAACACACATACATTTGCTTCTTTTTAAAGAAGGTATTCTTACTTCCCATGAAGAGATCAATGAATTGATATAGTATGTTAAAAGTTTAGACTCTATTTAGGCTGTTTTGAGTGGGCAGTAAATCTCATATACTCCACCTTGTTGTCTAATATACTCCATGCCTTCAGGCACAATATATGCATTTTTCACATGCAGTGATGTAATGAGGGTGCATATTTTGTCGTGTGAGCATACACAGTTGCCATGGCGCTGGTATTATCGCAATAAAACCAGCAGCTTTTTCCAAGCTTACAGCAGAAACAGCCATGGACGAGATAAGTAATCTGAGTGTAATGTATGTATGGTTGACACTACATACGTATCAGATGTAGTGAATTGTGTTATAGCAGGATTATTGGTAGTACCTGTCAGTAATATTTTACACCCCTTAAATGAGTTATTAGCGATATATGAATGATCTTATATTGATCACACATCAGATACAGAAAAGAATTGGTAGAAATATCCCATCTGTCTCCCTGATAGGTGTATGAGAACAGTGTGGAATTAAATGTGAAAATTACAACAAAAAACTTAGTACACAGTCACAATTGTGACCCAGTCTGGGAAAACCGGTCTTATCGCCCATGTCAGGAGATTCGATTTTTTACAATTCCACGATCAAAATTAGTTAGACTTGAGTGGTCTGGTTTTGCTGGCTGCTTATCCCAAGCCCAGTGGCAATCCGTATGTGTAGTGTAGGGCCTTAATGAAGCTCTGGTCAGCCTGGGAATGGCTGTATGTGGCTGTACAACTCTGTGATGTTGAATAAATACGTCTGCTGTGAAATTCCTTTTATTTTAGCCATTTTTGAGACCTGAATGGCCCATAACTTAATAATATTAGCCTAATTCATCCCAAAATGTTCCTTTTCAATTTTTAAACAGCATCTTTCCTGCCTTCCAGGCCCCCCCACCTCCCACCCCTTTTGGAGCTCGCCTGATACAGCCAAACACGGTTTTAAAAACTATCTAAAATGGTGGGAAACTTAGCTGTTGACTACTTCAGTGAATGATCTGGAAGGTAATAAATTGTTGTAAAACGTGTGAATTTAAAACCGGCGTTTCTCAATACTTTTGGAAGGGCTGGTTTTCCCAGACTGGGTCACAATTATTTTAATACTTCATTAAATGTATTTGTTATATCGTTGCTAGGAGACAAGCTGGTTACCATTAGTTACTATGACCAAAATGTGTTGGAGTTCACCAAGGAGGCATGCCATGCTGTTGTTGTCATCATGAACATCAAGGTGAGTTCTGATTGATTCGAAGTGTAATCATAACTAAACCATCCCATAGTTTAACATTCTACCAGAATCTCCACTACATAAGAGTTACACCATCTCCATCCCAGCAAAATTGTTGTCCCACAATTGAAGGATGTTATGTTAGTAATAGTTCTCATTGTAGGTCTGTGTGTATGTATGTATGTGTATGTCTGTGTGTATGTGTACACTGTGCTGTATGTGTCCGTCTAGTTGTGTATGTCCTTATGTCCCTCTGTATGTCTGTGTGTCTGTATTTATGCGTGTGTGTTGTGTGTATTTGTCAATATGTGTGTGTTGTGTGTATCTGTAATGTGTGTGTATGTGTTTCCATCTGTATTATGTGTGTCCGTTTGTATGTGTGTGTATTTCTGTTGTGTGCACGTGTATGTCTGTGTGTCTGTATTTATGTGTGTATGTCTTGTCTGCAGTGTGTGTTGTGTCTATGGCAATACATACATGTTTGTGTGTATGTATGTGTGTATGTACTATATGTATATGTGTCCGTCTCTGGTTGTGTATGTCTGTGTGTCCATCTGTGTGTGTAGCGTAGTGTGTAGTGTGTGTGTGTGTGTGTGTGTGTGTGTGTGTGTGTGTGTGTGTGTGTGTGTGTGTAGCATGTGTGCGAATGTGTGTGTGTGCGTGCGTGTGAGCTCTTCATCAGTTTCACCTATGAGACAAGGCTCTTCCTCTTGTTGGTGACTAGACCTAGGATTAGCCTATTAGTCTGAGTAGTGTACAGGTTACCTTGACAACTGGGTAGGACTGTTGGTTGTGTGTGCAATAGTTCAGTCATATCTTAAACCAGATTATCCTGCTGATCATGTATAATGGTTTTTAGATGGATCTTGTGTCTACGTTCATGGTAGTGAAGCTAATGCTTTTGGTTAGAAATTGTGTCATTGCTGATGCTAGTAATGTGGGTGTGTTTGTTGATAACCATGCTAAGGTAAGCATCATGTGACCTCACATGACATCACATGACCTCACACAGGCAATATAATGATATCCATGACAACAAACTAGCTGGAGTATGGATTAAGAACTATGCTAGTCCAATATTCCATAGTAATTCCATACATCATGGCAAAGATGTTGGGTTCTTTATATTCCAAGATGGACAGGTAAATAACATGGGTAATCCCCCTGGTGATAAGGGGTAACCCCTAATTTCCCCCAGGGCATATTAAGACAATGACATCCACACAAACAGGATAGCTGGTATAGAGATCAAACAAGATGCTAATCCAATAGTGATGAAGTGTAGGATACATCATGGTTGTACTGGTGGAGTGTATATACATGATAGGGTAAGTGTTGTATTTGGCATTTGTGTATTTCATCTGGTATTTGTGTATTTCATCTGGTATTTGTGTATTTCATCTGGTATTTGTGCATTTGCTATAGGTACCACTTGAAAGGTAATGGCACCTACTCGTAGTGGTGTATAAAATAAGCGATCCTCAAAAGAAATAAATTGATTTATAAATACACTTACTTTTAGTTCCGTGAGGCTAGGCTAGGCTTACGGCCTTTTTTGCTTGGAATGGATTCCAGTGAGATCTGGCAAGTTGATGCCATTAAGAAGAGATCATGATCACCACTTCATTGTGTTAAGTATCACTCAGGTCTGTTTATCATTGGCTAACTGATAACAGTGATCTGAGCATTGGTTGCCGATCACCACTCATGACAGGTTCTTTACACTAAAGGATACTCATTATGGATTCATTAGCTATGTCATGAAGATCACTAACCATCCATTACGATTATCATCATAGATATTAGATACACCGTTATCACAAAGAAGGAGTAGAACAGTCTGCGGTAATAGTTTGTGTAGAAGTGTAAGCGAATATTAACATCATCCAGCTATTATCCTAGGTCATCTCATGTTATATATAGAGCGTATTTTGTGTTTGCGGTGGTGTGTAAACAAGAGCCCATAAGCACTACAAGGCTTAGGTACTTTGAGAAGATTAAATGAACACTGTAACTACAGTGACATGAAGTGATGAACACCAGCAAGTCACTTCCCCATGTTTCAAATTCTAACCATATGTTTAATTTTGATTGTGGATTTACTCATGTGAGTCATATATGTTCTGATGGAAAATTTAATGGTGAATCGAACAGAACTTGTTGCAAGATGATAGGAGCAACCATTATCGAGTTATGGATCATTTTATAAAAGGTTTGCGTTTTTCTTACCGAAAAGTTACTTATGTGCATGGCTAGTTTTGGCCTCAACGTTTAGCGTTAGGGTAAAACCCTAGGTATCATTTTAAATCCTAGTTACATCACAAGTAGAATGACATAATTTGCATAGCCATAGGACAGATTCTTTGAAAGTTACAGTGCTTTGTGCAAGGCATATGTGTTAAGGTTAAATCCAGTTTTCTGGATTATGTGGGTTTAAGGGTTAAAGTGTAAAAGTGTCCCTTAGTACAAACTGACCTGGAATACCAGGACACCTTGATGATCAGGACAACTTGACACTTTTGATCATTTCCAAGTTTACATTGGACTGACGTACTACATACATCGGGGTTAATATTATGTGTTTTACCTTCTGTTTGTATGTGTGTATTGTGTAGGTGTCATGTGTATCATTATCACCAACTAATGATGACGTGGAGTCTGAACTGAGACATTACTGTGCCTATAACATACCTGTGAGTAGTGTAGTGTAACATGTAACATTACATGGTAGTGATTTATGTATTACACATATCTATACAGTGGTCCCTCCATTATCTGACCATCAATTATCAGAGTGTTCTGTTATCCGAACTGTTAAAGTGATTGCTCTATTAGAGTATTTTGCCTAAAGTGTATGTTCTATTTTAACTGAACTCTACGGGCTTCAGTTATCTGAACTTTTCCATTATCCAAACACACCTAGGGAGGGACCACTGTATTGGAGTATCGTGATAATACTCCAACTGTGATAATTATAAGGAAACGGGAAGAACAGGTTTTATTCAGCTTAGCAGTTCACATTGTGCTAGTATGTAGGCTGTTTATCTGTTTATAAACTTTGTAAGCTTACTAATTATGTGTCTGACAATATATCAACCACTGACTTAGGCTCTTTGAATTAAATCTGTACCACATGTAGCTCTGTTAGATACAGACATGCTGTTTCAGCATACTGCCACTGCTCTCCCAAATCTATTGTTTACCCTTAGGATAAGGCTTAGCTTGTACCATAAAGATTACAGTGATATATTTCTAAGTGTGTTGTGTTTTTGTTCTCTTTACCTTTTACTGTAGACATACATGTAGATGTGTACATATGTATGTATGTACGGTATCACTCAAATGTAACGTCGCACTCATTCGTGCCGCTCGATTGCGAGTGACAGGTGCCACGCCCTTTAATTAGCAAGTTTGCGAGTATTCATCCCAGGATGAATACTCGCAAAGGAAACAGGTGCCACGCCCTTTAATTAGCAAGTTTGCGAGTATTCATCCCAGGATGAATACTCGCAAAGGAAACAAGTGCCACGCCCTTTAATTAGCAAGTTTTTTTTTAATTACTTGCAATCAAGCACAGTGCGAGTGAGTACAACGTTACATTTGAGCAGTACCATATGTTCTTACAGTACATGTCCATGTAATATCATGTGTGTGTGTTGTAATAATACTATCATGTGTGTGTTGTAATAATACTATCATGTGTGTGTTGTAATAATACTATCATGTGTGTGTTGTAATAATACTATCGTGTGTGTTGTAATAATACTATCATGTGTGTGTTGTAATAATACTATCATGTGTGTGTTGTAATAATACTATCATGTGTGTGTTGTAATAATACTATCATGTGTGTGTTGTAATAATACTATCATGTGTGTGTTGTAATAATACTATCATGTGTGTGTTGTAATAATACTATCATGTGTGTAGACATTGTTCTTTTCTTTAACAGGCTATGGTGATGTTTCATGGGAAAGAAAAAAATTTACATGATTTATTGGGAATTCTTAACAAACTTTCAACAGATGACAATCTTAGTGTTCGACAATCAATAGCTTATGGTATACATGAGGTATGTGTGTTTATCATCCTTGATCACTTAACATTATAAATACAGTCACAAATAGTGTACACTTGTTAATAACTATTGTTACACCTCATTATTAAGGTCACCTCTAGTGACCATTATAGAGAAGTGTATATATATATATAACATTGTTACAGTAATAGAGTAGCTAGTGGTCACTTATCACTGGTTGTTATATTAGACTATATGTACTATAGCAAATGTTCTATATAGTAACTACTCTGTAACCTTCTACCTTTTGTAGCTTGTGAGAACCTGTGAAAGTCCTTAAACAATTTTATTGGGGGCTACTGTAGTTATGTACTGCTATGAGTTGTAATTCAACTATTGTAGGAGTTTCTATACCATCTTTAAAAATATCATCTTAAGAATTGGTTTTTTGCTGTGCTGTACAAGAATGTACCATTTCCTGCATCTGGAAAAAAGTACATTTTCCAAAAATAGATTGTCCTGTAGTAGCAATGTTTACATTATATCACATGGTCACTATTTTGATGTAGTCAAAAAGGTTAAGTAACGTTTTTCATGTTGTTGGTAGGAGTGTTAGGGATGTTACCTACGGGACTGTAACACTTGTTATATTGTTTGTCTCATTGTAGGTAGCTGCAATTCTCCGTTGTGATGCTATGAAGATTGCTCCACTTTATATCAAGTTGATGAAGGATAAGTCACTGACTACACTAGAAGGACTGATTGAACATCTTCCACAAGCTATGCTTGAGTTTGCTCATGCAGCCAATTTGTAACTACAAAGGTGTGTGTAATGTGTGTGTGTATAGTGTGTGTGTGTGTGTGTGTGTGTGTGTGTGTGTGTGTGTGTGTGTGTGTGTGTGTGTGTGTGTGTGTGTGTGTGTGAGTGCGTGCATGTGTGCGTGGGTGGGTGCATACGTGCGTGTGTGTGACACGTTCCTGCCAGTTTACTGACGAGGAAGTTTTGTTCATTGTATAATATTATCATATGTGGCCATTGATAATTGATGTCCTTATGACAGGATCAGTCTATTTACAGTGTATCATATGTCATTGTGTATTATTGTAGTTATCATGTAAGACAACATTTATGGAGGAGGATCTGTTGGATCAAAAGAAAGAACAAGAGGAGAAATTATTTACTCTTAGCAGTAAGTATTGTGTACAGATGTACTGTATAGTGTATTTTTAATTTTTTAAAATTTATTTATTAATGCTTTACAGCACAAGTGCTGGACACCTGGTCCTACAGCCTGCTCAAAGACTTTAGCTACATAATTTGTGTTTGAAAAGTTGGAGAAAGGTGTAGTCCTTTAGAAGAACCAGGCCTGAAACATGCCTTCATATGTATAGACATTGTAATGATTTTTTCCTGCCATGCACCAGACCTCCTAGAATTACATCCATATTTGTTGGATACTTCAAACTCCATCATTGATAAAACCCCTTGATCTGTTTTACTTCACTTTCCCCTATGACCACCCCTTGTATTGTACACATATTGTATATGTTACTGATACTAGATTGTGTGTTGTTATAGGAGGAACAAGAAGCAAAGGAACCAGATAACTCATCGAAGGGTAAACAATCTGCCACTAGTAAGGACAAGCAGAAAAATCCTCCTACCAAACGTTTCACATGTAAGTGTCTCAGATGAGTAAGATTGTGTACAGGGTGTGTGTGTGTGTGTGTGTGTGTGTGTATTATTTTAGAACATATTCTCTAATAGAACACACATTATTTAGTTGAATATTACACGTATTTAGAAATTTTAATGCATTGTTTTGAAGTTACTAAATATAACGAAAACCTGTAGCAGGGGTTAACCTGTGGTGTTGTTTACTAATGAAAATGGCAAGGCCAAAACAAAAGGTCCTTACTATCAGCTGACTTTCTCGACAAGACAGGCATCATTAGTGTTGATGTAGGAATTGATACACCAATGTAATAGAATATTGCTGACACAACAAACTCAAAGGATGGATGTTAATATATATAGAAGCCATAGTTTGGCACTTGCTTTATTTACTTTGTGTAGGGGAATTTTGTACAGTAGTTAGAATGAGCCAACATTGCATGGTTTCTGTGCTATTTAGATGAGGTGTGTAGACAATACTATCATAAATACTATCATGTGTGTAGACATTGTTCTTTTCTTTAACAGGCTATGGTGATGTTTCATGGGAAAGAAAAAAATTTACATGATTTATTGGGAATTCTTAACAAACTTTCAACAGATGACAATCTTAGTGTTCGACAATCAATAGCTTATGGTATACATGAGGTATGTGTGTTTATCATCCTTGATCACTTAACATTATAAATACAGTCACAAATAGTGTACACTTGTTAATAACTATTGTTACACCTCATTATTAAGGTCACCTCTAGTGACCATTATAGAGAAGTGTATATATATATATAACATTGTTACAGTAATAGAGTAGCTAGTGGTCACTTATCACTGGTTGTTATATTAGACTATATGTACTATAGCAAATGTTCTATATAGTAATGTTCTATATAGTAACTACTCTCTACTCTCAACTACTCTACTCTGTGTATAGATCCGAAGCGACTTACTTCACCCCCTCTAGGTTTATATTCTGGGTTGAGCCCTGACATGTGTAACATACACATGCTCCGTCATGTGTATACATTCAGCTAGTGTTGGAGGATAAAAGTAGGAGGTAGAACCTGTACCAAGCTTAAGCCGGGGAGCTTAACATTATCTGTATGAGGTTACCTGTATAATAGAGTACTTTGTTGTACATAGTGTAATAGCCTGAATTTAAATGTGTTGTAACAAACTTGTACCTGTTATTGTAAACCTGTTATTTCCAGCCTGACATTGTAACCTTAACCTTTGTGACTGTTAGTATAAATAAGCTGTAATAGTGTGTTGTGTTCTCTCCTTCTGATGCTGAGAGTTATAATAATAGTGATTCTAATAGTAGTTTGTTCAGTGGAGTATTACACAATATACAGTACAGTAGATAATACAGCAACCATTATAGAAAGGTATACTTGTATATTGTTATAAAACAGGTGTTGGATCAAATATAAACTCTACTTCTGTCTCTAGATCTTCACCAGAGCTGCTATTGTTATATCATCATCATCGTTGGTGCTGTTGCTGTCTAACATCTTGATGCTGTGGCTATGTCACTGGTAAGTTTGTACATCCTTCACATACACAACTTGGTCCACAATGACTAGATCTTCGTTTTCACCCATAGTTATTTGTCCTATCTTGCAGCTGCAGCCTTTAGTTTAAAAGGGGATTGTTCCCTTTATCCTTTTCATAACCTCACTAGCCTCCCACTCAATATCATAGTGGTCCCCATCTTTGATCCATCCACTCTGTTCTGGTGGTAGCAGGGAAGAGTAAACTTCATGGCGGATTGAATTTTGCCACATCTGATGTACCCAACTGGACCTCATCCAGTGTCACCATAAAGACATATAGATTGGGACACAGTCTTCCTCACTTATAATCCTATTACTAACTGCTTCTCTTATTTTTCTTTTTTTTTATACCCAAATTTTGTGTCTTTCTGATACTGGCAGGATATCATCCACTGAATTATATAACTGTTATGGTGTTGTGTGTCCATATTTGGTTATGAATGCAGCTATGTGATTTTTAAAGTAACAGGTCCACACAAGATGTACAAACGATAAAAATCCTATCATATTGGTAGGATTGGTGTGGTGTAAACTTTCAACAACATTACCACCTGAAATAAAACTGGCATATTGTGTGAAATTGTTGATTATTGTAGCTGTAGGTCTAGATCTCTTTGAAAACTATAGTATATACACGTTGAGCTGGTTCCTCAAAAACATTTAATAACTCATGGATGATACAATTACACACGATCTTGAAATTTGGCTCATTTGTAGTACAGCTTGACCAGCTAAAAATATTTCAAATATCTGTGCTCCAATATCTGGTTAAGGCTTAGTTTTACTTAACCAATACTGCCTGATCATCGTCTGGGAAAATTGAGGCTGTTTTAATGGTGATGTTATTTCGTGGGCCACGCCTACTCCTTTGTGGTCCTTACTATACACTGTGATAACCTCTGGTTGTGCTGACTGGTAACGAAGTTGTAGCTTTTCTGTCCAGTTGCTTTTATTTGATTTGTGTGGACAGCCATCTTTGTCTACTAATAACATATGGTATTGCTCCTCACCAGAATCAAATGGCAACGTATCATTGTACCACTGCAGCCAGTGTCGCAAACATTTAATGATTTGTCTGTCCTCTTGCTCTTTGCGTGTCATTTTCTTCTTTTTAGTTTTAGTAAAAGATATCGTCAACAGCTTTTGACGCCAGAGTGGAGCATTTGTATGGCTGGGTGATTCTAGTAGTTCAGTGCTAATGTATTGCCATTAAGCCACTGTTCCTATCTCGAGAAAAGTCATCATATCTACGGATTGCTCATGAGTAGCTATTTGGCTGCTGAAAACATTGACAACAATTCTTGTTCTCCTACTCCACACTTCATAACTTACTGCTTTCCCACAAGACTACTGGATATTTTCTTCCCAGTGTTGTGTGTGAGGTGTACCATTACTGATGGTTGAATAATAAACTGGTTCCTTGAATCTCTCGTATATGTGAGAAGTTCTTGAGTGCTTTGATCCTTCAGTTTAATGATGTTTTTTGGTAAGGATATTTTGGCCGAGTTACAGCACTTTTCATATATTTATACACATCTCATGTGCTTCATCAAAATCTATTGCATGAAATTTTCTTCCTGTAATGGTCACAGTAAACCCACCTTCTTTCAAACACTGTAATACATGAAATGTTTTATGTTTGCTAAATGTCCGGGAATAATCCATTTATATGGACAGCAAATAGCAGGGCCATTCTCTTAAGGCTAGCCAGACATAAATTCCAATTGTTGCTACAAATTGTAAAATACATTGTGACATATCAGTGACAGTTAATAAACAAAAAATCAGCCCACAGATGCCAAACGTTGTCGTTCTCAGCCATTTAATACACTTATTCCTTGAAACAGGATGCGATTTCTTGTAATAGTGTTCCAGTGTGTGCCATCAACTGTTGTATTGACCAAGACTCTTCAAGTGATGTAGTTAAAACACATTTTACATTATCAATGAGGTAGGATGGATCTGAATTAGTGATATGTGTATGAAGCATTTCCCTATAGTGTGTTTCCCACACTTGTAGTAAAAAGTATAATGTGTTGTAAAACTACTACAGGACTCCAGGGACTCTGGGAGCCACAACTCACTGCTAGTTCTCTCAAACTACACCTTAATAATCCGTTCATATGTGTCATGGTGAAAGGTAGAAAATACCAGGGCCATCCCCTTGAGACTAGCCAAACGTATATTTTTAATTGCTGATATGAATTGCTAAATACAACGTGACAAAAACACACTTTACATTATCGATAAGGTACTGAATTAGTGATATGTGTATGTAGCATTTCCCTATAGAGCGTTTCCCACATTTGTAGTAAAAACAATGTGTTCTTTTAAAATTGCTACAGGACTCCAGGGGCTCTGAAAGCCACAGCTCATTGCTAGTTCTCTCAAACCTCATGATAGTACACCTTCATTATTACAGGCTGATAATTGTTCAGTGTATGTCAATGTCCTGGGAAAACAATTAATTTCTAGTCTGTACTGCTGTATAATATTTATCAGGTGCTGGTATGTTTTTCCATCACCAACTAGATCAACCCAGCCATCCTGCTCCTTGATGTTAAACTTCTCTATATAGTAGATCTTCAGTAACTATTCACATTGTCTCATCACTGTCTGGATTATTGTTCACTAGTTTAACAAATCTGAGATGACTATCTTCACACTATCACTGTTATCTAAAAGCATCTTAAATCACTGAGGGTGCAGTTAAAATCCTGACAGCGATGAGCCACATACTCCAATGTAATGTAGGAAAAAAGATTTATGGCTAATCAGCAGCAGCCTTCTTTACCCTCCTCAAAATCCTCCATAGTCAAATGTCTGGGTATGTTGTAGCCGTGTGTCACTACTGGTGGTGTCTTTAACAAGTGATGATGTTAACTGTCTTACTGCTACTGTACGTGGTCTCTTTGGTCCTAGTTTGCCAACGTTAGGAGGTGAACTGCCTGGTGATTTCTTAAAGGCCCATTTAGAGACTGCATAGCGAATCTGTGGTTTGCGGTGCAACATGTTAATCTGGTTTTGGTGGAAGGACGGTGGCAGTCACACACATGTTTTATTGTGGTAAACTTCTAACATAGAACTATTTGTACTGTAGTAACGTGGTAGCTATGCTGTTGGTTCCCACAATTAACAGCTGTGTAGTTTTGTAGCATGAGCAAATTATCAACAGAAGCTACTGTAAATACTGCTGGAGATAGTTCATCTCCCACAATCTACATGTTGGTTGTTTGTATGTCAGCATGCTGAGTAGCAAACGTATTGTGTGTGTGTCAGGTGAATTAGTCTATTGAGAAATCGTAACAACTGTTGAGATCGTCCATAAATTTCAACAGCATCTGCCACCACCATATCACGTTATGTAACAAATATTTATTGCAAGTTATTAATTATATATACAGCAGAAAGCTCAGCACAAAGAGTACGCCAGTTCAAATAATCTTCCTCCTGGTTCCATTGAAAACACTTTGTCAGCACTTTTGCTGTGTCCTTATCCATGTTGCAGTCCTTTCAAAAATTTTCGCCAAGGACTTAAATGATTTCTCTGACTTCAAGCCATGATAAAGGAGATATACTGGGTAGCTAGTGTTGAAATCTGACTATCATGCAATACAGGAATACAAAATATGCAAATAATTTTAATAACAAAAGAGTGTTGTTATTCATGATTATCATTAGAAATTTCAGTAAAACATTTATAGCTAGTACATGTATTCAGGGACTGATCCATGGAGGAGGTCTAGGGGGGTGGAGGGGGTAGCTAGCCATGCAATGGCCTTGCAGCCACTTGGATATAGTATAATTGCTATCCTTTAAAAGGTCTTACATTATAACTTGGACAAATTGACAATCGGTCTACTCCTGCTCCTTCGGCTACAAACAATTTTCCTGAACTTTCTGTATGTTCTAGAATTCTTGTCCAGGTGATGGTTCTTTCACATATTGCTGCCTTGAATTGATTCACTTCCTCTCCCTTTAAGCATTGGAAAATGCCATATTGTCTTTTCTGATGATAAAATACTTTACAGCATTGGCTCTAGTTCCAAAACTTTATCTAACCACTTTAAAATTCTTTTTTTTTGATTTCTCTGTTGTATCTCCTATCAGCATAGTAAATATTCTACACAACATAAATAATAGTTCAGTTTGTTACCTCTTCATAATGGTGGATCTGTTCTAGATCTTCTATCCAATGGCATGTATCTCATGTTGTAGCATTAACAATAAACACTAATCCTGGGTCATCAGGTACGTAGTACTACTTCTTCCTGAAGGGAATAAACAACTTGTACTAAGCAATATGATAAAGTTGTAGGGTCTTTTGTAATATGATTCGTCACCATAATGAACATTGCATCACAGGAAATATATAAGTTTCTCCTCCATCTTCTTGATGTCCGTAAAGAAATTCCACCAAGAATTCATTTACTTCTTGTGGCCTCAAAGATTCCACTCATCATAAATAACAGTTCATTTTGTTACCTCATCTTAATGGTGGATCTGTTCTACTGTTCATGTATCACATGACATGGTGAGGTCTTCTTGTGTTTACAATAAACAGTAATCCAGGTACTTCTTTCTGAAGGGAATAAAAACATGTACTACACAATACACAGCACAAGAATACACTGTTTTAAATGGTCATACAAATTAGTTACTATCCCTTAAATGGTCCCTTATCATAACATGGTACGTATGTTATCGATAACTCCTTGTATAACTTCAAACACTTTGGTCGTTTCTTAAGTTCCTTGTCCATGGTCTAATTTTTTCAGATATCTCTGCTAAGAAAGTTGCTGATTCATCTTGCTTCAGTCTTTGAAAAATTCCATACTCTCTTTGTCCATTGTAGTATACTTTGCAATGATTACTATCCGATACAACTTTATCCAAAACTTTGTCTAGTATTATTTTATTATATACCTCATCTTAATGGTGGATCAATTCTTTCAGTGATATATCACATTACACAGTGAGCTCCTCTTGTGTTTACAATAATTACAACTCCGAGGTCATCATAAACATGTACTTCTTCCTGAAGGGAATAAAAAGCTTGTACTAAGCAATATGTTAAAAGTTGTAGGGTCTTTTGCAATATAATTCATAACCATGAATTTATCGTCCACGTTGCAGTCCTTTCAAATATTTCTGCCAAGAATGTAAATGATTCCTCTCACTTCAAATGCTGAAAAATGCCATATTCCCTCTTTCGGTTATAGAATACTTTACATTGTTGACTGTCTGGTACAACTAGATCTAACACTTATCCAGCTACTTGAGAATTTTCTTTTTTGATTCACTTGGTGTATCTCCTATGAGAGTAGTAAAGATTGCACACAACATAAATAACAGTATGTTGTATGTTGTAACTGTGTGGCACTACTGGTGGTATCTTTAACAAGTGATGATGTTAACTGTCTTACTGCTACTGTACGTGGTCTCTTTGGTCCTAGTTTGCCAACATTATGAGGTGAACTGCCTGGTGATTTCTTAAAGGCACATTTAGAGACTGCACTGGGAATCTGGTTTGCAGTGCAACATGTTAATCTGGTTTCGGTGAAAGGACAGCAGCAGTCACACACATTTTTTATTGTGGTAAACTTCTAACATAGAACTATTTGCACTGTAGTAACATGGTAGCTATGCTGTTGGTTCCCTCAATTAACAGCTTTGTAGCATGTCAAAATTATCAACAGACGCTACTGTAAATACTGCTGGAGATAATTCATCCCACAAACTATGTGTTGGTTGTTTGGATGTCAGCATGTTGAGTAACAAACCTATCCTCTGTGTGTCAGGTGAATTAGTCTATTGAGAATTCATAACAGCTGTCGACAACCTCTGCAAATTTCAACAGCATCTGCCACCAAATCACGTTACATAACATAAATTAGTTATTGGAAGTTATCAATTGTATATACAACAGAAAGCTCAACACAGAACACAATAATCAAACTTGGTCAAATTACTACTCCTTAAATGGTCCTGTATTGTAACTTGGTATAATTGATAATTGGCCTCTTCCTCCTGGTTCCACTGAAACACTAATTTCCCAGCACTTTTGCTGTGTCCTAAGTTTCTTGTCCATGTTGCAGTTCTTTTAGAAATTTCTGCCAAGAATTTAGATGATTTCTCTGACTTCAAGCCATGATAAAGGAGATATACTGGGTAGCTAGTGTTGAAATCTGACTATCATGCAATACAGGGATACAAAATATGCAAATGATTTTAATAACAAAAGAGTGTTGTTATTGATGATCATCATTAGAAATTTCAGTAAAACATTTATAGCTAGTACATGTATTCAGGGACTGATCCATGGAGGAGGTCTAGGGGGTGAATTGCAGTTCAAACACTTTACCAGCACTTTGGCCGTGTCCTAAGTTTCTTGTATATGGTGCACTTCTTTCTGAAATTGCTGCCAAGAATGTGGATGATTCATCTTGCTTCAATCTATGAAAAATGCCATATTTCCTCTTTCCAAAATAGAATACTGTACATGATGACTATCCGATACAACTTGCACCAGAACCTTGTTTAGCCACCTATGAATTTTTTTTGGATTCAGTTGATTGACTACTTCCTCAAGGGAATGCACAGCATGTACTAAACAATATACTAAAGTTATAGGGTCTTTTGTAATATAATTAATAATCATAAATTTCTTGTCCATGTTGCAGCGGTTCTTTAATTAATTAATTATATTAATTATTATCAAATTTACCACAATGGAAGGCATACACAAAAGGCAAAGCCTGTACAAGGTGTCAGCCACAAAAAAGAACACTACAACTACAAAAATATATAACAAACAAATAATTACAAAACTGTACAACAATATAAAAACATCAATTAACACACACATAATGGTATAATGAATGCCGGAAGGATTTTGGATTTGGATCATTGAGGATGGTTAATGGTACAGAATTCCACAGAAAGACAGTGTTAACAAAGAACGAATAACGACGAGAGTTGTTTCAAATATTTCTGCCAACAATAGTAGTAACATGGTAGCTATGGTGTTGGTTCCCACAATTAACAGCTTTGTAGCATGTCAAAATTATCAACAGAAGCTACTGTAAATACTGCTGGAGATAGTTCATCCCACAAACTACTTGTTGGTTGTTTGGATGTCAGCATGTTGAGTAACAAACCTATCATGTGTGTGTCAGGTGAACTAGTGTAGCATAGTCTATTGAGAATTCATAACAGCTGTTGAGACCCTCCACAAATGTTGACAGCATCTACCACCACATCATGTATCTATCAGTTGTTTAGGATTTGTACAAAACTGTAACGTGTTCAGCAAATTGAATGTTCTCACTTTTTAAGGTGTTTATATCTCTTCCTCCCAATGTAGGGTGTTTTCCCTCACGTACCGTTGCAGTGATGGAATTGACAAAATCAAGGAGTAATGGATTAATGTTTTCAAGTTTACCATCAACATAAAATGATATTGGATCATTTCTCCTTGTAGTGGATTGTCTATCAATCTCTTCATGGATCAAATCATTTATAATGTGAGCTGTTGTATGTGATACTGAATATTTATCTGACTGATTGCCAGTAGGTTTAACATACATAACTGTGATGTCATCAGTGGGACTATTGGCACTTAAAGTCCATGAAAGGATTACTAATAGATCAACACCATATATGGTAAAGAATTGTGCCAAATTTCATGTGTACACATTTTTACAACATGTAGATGAGTAATCAGTTGATGTAATAATCATTTACCAGAGAACAGCAAACAGCTGTCATCAGTATCTACGGTTACCAGTGTAGACTTGATGCTACCAGTAAACTCTTTATCATATGATTGCAATAACACCCTACAGGCCCACGAAAACACAATGGCCTTTTTCCATCAGTCAGTTGTGTGCTACATATAGGACAGCTTCAAGGATAGCTTTGGTTAGTTTATCAGTGATATTATCATTGTACTTACTACTAACCCATCTTCTATTGAATGTTGTAGTGCTGTGTTGCTGCCATGTGGGGTGGTTAAAGATTCTATGATGGAACAATTGAGTCCTGTAGCAGGTCAAGCATATGTAGTCACTTGGTTTAAGTACAACATTTTGACCAGTAGTATTTGCCAAGTGTATAGACACTTTCATATCATCTGGACTGTGGACAAAAATGATTTAATTATAATGTATGCCTTATAATAACAAATGACCCACCTGTGTGTTCAGTGTGGAATAATTTTGTGGTTTGTGGTAAACTTGGGTTGGATTAATCTTTCATTTTCCACATTCTCACACTGAGGATTACTACATCTTTTTACAGGGAGAAGACTATTTGAAGAAGGTTCAAGATTACTCTCAGCTACTACTTTCCATGATGGAATGTGTTCCTGCTTTTGGCCATGTCACTTGACCTCCACTAAGTGTCTCCTACACACCAGTGTACTGTCATTGAGGGACTTCCCCTAGTGTTTCACAAAGTAAGTATGCCCCATATTATGTACATTCTTTTTAAACCAGTCGCATGTCCTCGGCCGGCCTTAGGCCAGCTGTGGGTGCCTGGTCTACTAAAATTGTTTTCGTAAAGGTAGTGGGCGTGTGTGTGTGTTGTCTGTACACATCCACTTGAGCAAAATCATTAAGTGAATAAAGATCAGCCTGTAGTTTGTGGTAGTCATCTACTGTTGTGATGGTAGTATAAAGCAAAACATCATCTGCGTATAACTTTATCTTACATCTGGTAAAAGCAGCTTTTACGTGAGAAGTAAAAGTGAAATTAAGTCTGTAATAAACTTCTACACAGGTTAACTTTGCTCTGAGGTGGTCTCTGGTCTGAAATACGGGTCTCCTCAGACTTTGTGAATTACCTTCCCTTCAGGTTTTCCAGGCGTTTAACAACTGAAAAACAACGGTGCGAGCCTCGTAGACTACCAGGAGTAGCCTATTCCTTTGAGTTGGGAAGTGGGCATATCCTCTATGTTTGCAAACAAATATGAAGGGCAGCTTTGCGGCTTTGCCGAGAGAATTTGTGGGATAAAAGCACGATAGTCAAACTACTGTATAAAACAGTTTAGAAGATACCTCTGTGTGTACTATGTTGGTAATAGCAGTTTGTTTAACAAGCACTTCCTTAGCAGTGCATAGCAATGTAATCGAAGAATTGCAAAAATTCATGAATTGCAAAATCTGAGAGTTACAATAAATTCATAATATTATGTATAGTGCACTACCAAAAACCTTCACAGAATGCAACTTCTATACATTGCCTAAAGGCATGTGCTTGAAGCGTCAACAACCAATTGTAACATCAACTCGTATTCCTTCTAAGAAAATTCAATGTTCCCATATACTAGCTTTCTTGACAACTTCATCAAGTCAATTGTAGACATTTTGACAAGACTCAACTGTAGTTATTCCTAAACAAATTACTAGATACGTGTAGTTTCATATGTTGAATCAACAGAGGATTTTTTGAGGCTGCTTCTTCAGCAATAACCAAGCAGTGATGCACTACCCTTGGTAGGTTCGAAAAGCAACACACGCCTCACAAGTACACAGGAAGCTAATCATCTTCCAATATTCGCACACTTTTGGAACTCATCCTAGATGAAATAAAGAAAGGGTGTGTTACTCAGTCATCACAAATTACGTTTTATCACCTCGGTTTAGTTGTGCGTTTTTTACCATATAGAGGGAAACTTTGGCAGGGATAACTTTCGCGAATTTGGTGATCCGCTACAAATTCACCAAAGTTTAACACTCCAATTACTCGTAGCACCTGAGATTAGCATCTCTATAGATATAGATTGAGCTTCAATTCGTCAAATGCAATGTAGTTTGTTATTCATCAAAGTTTCCCTCTATACGGTATTCACCCTGGGGGTTAATATTGACTGCCCTATAGCTATGCATATATGAACATTGATCAATTGGAGTACTACATGTAGTGCAATGGACTGCCAGAGTGACTGAGTAACTTGATTGAGTGACTGCTGTGTGATCTTTTCACTTAGAGTGCATGACTGCTCTATTAGAGTATACTTTAAGTGACTGCTTTATTAGAGTGTTTTGATCCTTTTTGGCGAATCAGGATCTGAACAATGCTCCCTAGAATTTGTATACTTTCCCAGTAGCTAAAGAGTATAATTTTTGAGAAACTTTCCAGAAATTTTTGAAAGTTTTGAGAAATTTTCAAGAAACTTATGTTATAAATCATGAAAGTTTTGAAACAAGAAACTTTAAAGAAATTTCCAGGAAATTTTCGAGAAATGTCCCGGAACTGGAGTTTTGCTTTCGCTGTGAATAACCACCCAGCACAGATTAGTAAACTGGCTACTCAGTCTATAGACAACATAAACATTTAACAATAACACTAAGCCATGCTTGTACCCCTGTATGGTTGTTGATTCCCCCGGGCCGCAACATAGTTATCATGCACGTTGCAAGAACAGTTTTACCTAACTGCAAACTTGTTACGTCTACCAAAACCTTGCATTCATCTTCCACTTCTTGGTGATATTCTCTCACTACTGCCACTAGTGTTACTTATAATGAATTTATATGTTCTGTTAAGGACTTTACTTCTTCTTTTTTTTACTCTTCTGTACGCCTGGCACAATGCTTTAGCATACTTCACAACCAACATTGTTGAATACTGAAACAATGTGGATTCTCCTTAGTCCTAAAGCCAACTGGGAAATTGCTTTTATCCGTCTTTCATTAGTCTGTACCATTAGATGTCTAATAAAACGTTTACTTTATATCCAGTACTGTTGTCCACTGGGTAGCTTCACCAGATTGGAGCATATATTTAGACACTTGACCAGCACTCAAAATGTTCTCACGTGATGCCCAGTGTTACATAGAGTTTATTACAGGTTTTTGCAATTGAATTCGGCGACTTTGCAATTGAATTCGTCCCGTTTGCAATTGAGTTCGTCGCTTTTGCAATTGAATTCGTCCCGTTTGCAATTGAATTCGTCCCGTTTGCAATTGAATTCGTCGCTTTTGCAATTGAATTCGTCCCGTTTGCAATTGAATTCGTCGCTTTTGCAATTGAATTCGTCGCTTTTGCAGTTAAATTCGTCCATAACAAGAATGGCAGCTGGAGCAAACATGAAAACATGATGTAGCAGCTGCTACAAGAACTTGTTCAAGTACAACAGTAGTAAACAACTCTTTATAAGGCAATAATTCTTCCTCTACAGCCTCTCCAACAACATTCCAAACTCTACTGCGCCATTCGCGATGGGTGTGGTCACTCGCGAGCAAGCTAATTAACTTGTCAGACAGCTATCAACTTCGCGTACTACCAGCTTCAATTACCTTCTAGTGTCTCAAATGTAACTCTCCAAGGCATAAATAGTTCATCTCTTAATGAACGGGTTGGTTTCTTGAAGCCGTTTTGTTTATGACGAATTGTAATGCAAACGCGACGAATTCTATTGCAAAACCGACTAATTCAACTGCAAAACCGACGAATTCAATTGCAAAACCGACGAATTCAATTGCAAACGGGACGAATTCAATTGCAATACCGACGAATTCAATTGCAATACCGACGAATTCAATTGCAAACGGGACGAATTCAATTGCAAAGGCGATGAATTCAATTGCAAAAACCTGTAAATTGGCAAAGGAATCTTGGCAAGTTCAAGTATATGCATTTTGATTATAGAAATTGTTGGAAGTATTACAAAGTGATAGCAAGTGTGTATTTTTAGTCTGTAGTAATTACGGGCGCACGCCCAGGAGAGCGCCAGGCTTGCTACAGAAATTTTGAGGTTTGACACATGTGGATACTAGTCAGTGTAAATTTGAATGTATAACTGAACTGCTAGTCCAGCCATGCCTATTAGCTACTCGGTGAATTTGAGATGGAGGGTAATCGGGATGATTTTGGGCAAAAAGAAGAGCATAAACGAAGCCAGACCCTACAGTATATGGGTTGTACTTGCCAAGTTATGAAGCATGTTGCCAGCCAGAGAAGTGATGAAGAGAGAGCAACATACATGGCTGAGATCTCCAAGTATGATCCAGCAATGATCATCTCGACTGATGAGACTGGTTGTGATAGGCGTCACAGTACAAGGAAATGTAGCTACAGCATTGGAGGATTAATGCCAAAACACTAAAGTTACTAAAGTTATAGGGTCTTTTGCAATGTAATTCATAATTCATGTGCTGTATAGAAAACCATCCCCAACATGTGTACAATGACTTAATCTTGGGGCTTTAGGTGGTCCGTAGCTATATACATGTCTTGGTGTACTATAGATCATCTAAAACATACAAGTACAGCTACACACGACAAGTTACTTCATTGAGAAGATTCATAACAAATTATCTTATGAAATTACTTTACATAATATAAATAATTTATTGCTATAAATAATTTATTGCAAGTTATCAATTGTATATACAACAGAAAGCTGAACACAACTTCATCCTGGTTCTGCTACAAACACTTTCCCACCACTTTCACTATGTCCTAAGTTTCTTGTCCATGTTGCAGTTCTTTCAGAAATTTCTGCCAAGAATTTAATTGAATACTCTCATTTCAAGCCTTGAAAAATGCTCTTTAGATTGTAATATACTTCATAACAATGACTATTCAATACTACTTGCTTGAAAACCTTGTCAAGTGAGTTGAGATTATTGTTATCAGCTGGTGTGTCTCCTATCAGAATAGTAAAGATTCCACACATTATAAACATCAGTTTCATTTTGTCACCTCTTCATAATGGTGGATCTATTCTAGTAATGTATCACATGACACAGTGAGCTCCTCTTGTATTTATAATAATTATGAGTCCCAGATCATCAGGTACTTCTTCCTGAAGGGAATAAACAGCTTGTACTAAGTTATAGGGTCTTTTGTAATACAATTCATCATCATAATGAACATTGCATCACAAGAAAGAACAACTCACACACAGGCACAGCTGAGGAGACATTGTCATGAGGGATCGGGTTATCCAAGGAGCAACTCTGTGAGTTGTCTGCACAGCATCTAGCAACGTTCTACTTCTGCCATGATGGTTACTACTGGCAGCCATAATGGCATGCAATGGCCTAAACTGCCTCTGATACAGTATTATTTACCTGTAGTAATGCAATAATATAAATAAACAAAAAACTAACCTTGTGTTCATAGTGGTCACTGAGTAGTACACATGTGGTGTTGGTGGTGAGTGACACTGTGGCTAGACCAAATACTCTTCGCACACTGCTAATCGATTAAGTGCCAGCTGGGGTGCATAAGAAACCAGAATTATGTGATTCATCACCATGTAAGTGGCTAGGAGACAGTAGAGAGGAGCTGTGGAGTTTCATACTGTTGTATAACAGATACAATGGAATGGTCAATTTGGTGAAAGTTTTAGTAAAGGTCTACTGATGATTTGTAGTACCTGACTGCCTGTAAGTTTCATTTTTCATTGTGTACATTTAAATATTCCCACACCTGTGGATGACTGGCCCTGGGCCCAGGTAGCCCAGGTTCTGGCTACTCCCCTGAACCATAGTGACAGGTCCAGATTTTAAGCTGGTAGTCCTAAATGTCTTAGTATAGTTACACTGTACACCATTTAGGGAAAGAGCCGTTATCATTATTATTTTTTTATTATTATTATTATATAGCACTTTACAGTTACCAGCACTGAAGGTCTACAGCAACATGTGCTGCAGCCTTAGGACGACCTAACCTAATTGCAAGGACTTAGACTTAATGGCTTATAGCTGAAAAGGTGTAACAGAAAAGGGGCCAAAGTAAGGAAAAAAAATCCCTCCAACCCCAGGATTCGAACTGCAGGTCACCCAATGTCTAGTCAGGGCATCTAGTTATAGCTTTGTACAGTGAAGCAGACAATAGCATGATAGCTCTTGTTGTCGCAAGTTTCTAGTTCATCTTCTTGATGTCCGTAAAGACATTTCTTCAAAGAATTCATTTACTTGTGACCTCATGTGGCAAAAAATTCATATTCTCTCTTATGACTATAGTAAACTTTGCATGGACTACTGTACATTACAGGTTAGTCCAAACTTTTGTGTAGCTGCTTTGAAATTCTTCTTTTTTTGAAATAGCTGGCCTATGAGAATAGTAAAGATTGCATACAACATAAGTAACAGTTTCATTATGCTATCTCATCTTAATGGTGGATGTGTTCTAGTGATATATCACATGACACAGTGAGCTCCTCTTGTGTTTATAATAATTATGAGTTCCTGATCATCAGGTACTTCTTCCTGAAGGGAATAAACAGCTTGTACTAAACTATAGGGTCTTTTGTAATATAATTTATAACATTACATACAGGAAAAAAGACATCAGACATATCAGTAATTGTATACTAAAACAAAAACACCTTTAAAATTATTCTATTGTAAAAAAACCTCACAATATAACAAAACCTTTGGTATATTGTTATATAAGAGTAAGGAGTCCCTGTTATATTTTAGTAACACCGCATGAAATTTTGCTGAAAATGTCATATTCTTCTTCTCCTCCTCAACCTCCTCCTTTGCATACTGATTCCCTTTTTTAACTTGTATATCTTACACTGTGATTATTCCACAGCTTTGGTTTTGCTATCACAAGTTCTTTGGCTAGATAAGTTTCTTCAGTACAAATCTTGGAACTCCACCTCTCTTGTGAGAGCCACCATAAGCGATTTTCTCAAAGTTTGTTTCATTCACTCTTGTACTTCATGGGACAATCTTGGATATGTGATTAAACATATGGAGTAGTTTCGCTCAATTATGACCTGCCATTTTTCTGGGAAGTGGTGAGTTAATTTCCACACTTGTGCTCATAGGACAGTAACGTCGCCTACACTAATTGCTGATTTATTTTGCGATCTTTTAGAACCCTATCTTAAATTCAAGACAACTCTAACTACAGTAGTGTTTATTTACAGTTGCTAAACTCGGTGTAAATTTGGCCATAAACGTCAATGCTAGGTGAACATCAGTGTAGTAACCTCAATGAGCTTGTTATCACACGTGCTATTCTTGTAAGTGTTTGATGTTCAGTTGTTATGGGTCTGAAGTAGCTAACACAGCCCACAACACAGCTTTGTTTGTGCATTTCAAGGTAGGTTTTAGGTGTGCGTTCTATTAGAGTTAGTCGTTCGTGTAAATAATTAACTCACAGTAATTGCGCGCCCTACTTTCCTTGGCCACACGACTCACTACCGTGAGTCTTGATTAGGGATCATGGAGGCTTGGGCTTTCTGGCCAAAAATATTATCCTAAAGTCAGCCTGACAATGCCTTCATGGCACCTTGGCAGTGTTGGTTAGGTATAACCAATCCCAAGATGCAACACTAAATCTACAGGCTTGATTTTTCACTGTTTGATGTCACTTCAGCCCAACAGGTGCCTTTTGGCATTACTTTGGCATTACTGCAGTTCATACATACGTAAGCACACACTGTGTTGTACATACAATGCAGTTCTTTTTGCTGACAAAGACAATACAAGGTTTCCACACATAATAGCATGGTATGGCTTCCCTGTGGCTGACTCACACTTATCACCCATATTATCTGTAGTGACTGGATTGATTGTAGAGATGTTTCTCCTATTGTCAGGACCAGCCTTAAGGGTAGTCAGCCGCTAGCTAGGGCCCCGGGGCTAAGAGGCCCCCCAAAGCTCCAAAACTGGGGCCCCAGTTCTCAAAATGCAAATTCAGTATATAAATTACACAACTCGTACTTTTAAGAACACATACACTGTATACAACTTGTCGCTTGAGGAATGCATCTCCAATATCACGTGATAGCTAATCTATATAGTAATGAACAGTATTAATTTAAAGCAATAATTATACTGGAATGTATTCGTGGCTGCACACATGCAGTACATTAAGAATTCATCAAATGTCATTAGCTTTCCACTGCAATGGGTAAAGAGGCTAGAAATCATGTGATTGTGTTGATTTAAATCGTCAGGTCTCAAGTGGCGGTGAGGTTGTTCGTTTCCATTAATATCTATAATGTTATAAGTAGAGTCTGTTGGGTGGAGAGATCACGAGATCAGGCATCACCAGATGGGCTACTCTGTGTCACAGTATGGTTGTGGTTTGATTACTGGTAGTGGCAAGACTCTGCAAAGATTGAAGATGATCAATAGCGTATAATAATAAATTATGATTTTACACAATCACATTTAACGTAGTTAGAGATACAATACACTGTAGAAACAGCAATATATACATACACGTAGATGGCAGCTAGTATTACAACAGCTAATGCTAAGCTAGTGTAGTATATTCTTTACACAACAAGTATGTTGGACATAGCCCTATATGGGCTAATGATTTTTGTATAGGCATGCTGCATGGAAAGTGGCTAAGAACCACTTCATCTGGGGAGGCCACCCAGAATACTTTGCTTAGGCCCCAGAATCTCTAAGGCCGGCCCTGCCTATTGTTCTTCATTTATAATGCTGTGTGTCAGGTTGACTATTGGGGTACACATTCAAGTGCAAAATTAATTTGATGGCATACCTGGTGTCTGACTTTCCTGTAATGTGGTATTAGTGGGTTCATTAATTATAAAATAGTGACTAACAAGTTGAAAGAAAATTAGGAACATTGGGGATCAAAGTGAAATAACTAATAACAAGAGGTTGTCTATACTTGAAGATATACCTGTACTAATGGTCATTAATTTAGAGATTAAATGTCCACTATATATCGTCAGGTTTATCCACTATATATCTTTGATCCCTTAAAATGTCTGTGTTTCTTAATAATTGCAGTCACAATGTATGCCACAACTACCAAATATTGGGAATCGCCAGTTGTTATGAGACATGACCAACAGTGGAACAATGGTATACAGTATATATTTGTGTGTGTATACAACCGCCCCTACAAAGAGAAAGTGCAATACAAAGAAAAGGGTCATAAAAGTACAACATAGAGGTGTGTGCGTGTGTGTATAAATAATTAAGCTACAAATGACAACACTTAAATGGCTAAGCTCCATGAGGAACTGATTTATAGACTTCATTTTACAATGAGTTGTGATCCATGCACAATAGTACTAGACCAACTGTGGGACATGATAAATCAAAATGCCGAAGAGAAACTTGTAGAGCCAAAATCTTTTTCATAGCTTGATAGGGTGAGCATCACCAGCGTCAATGTTGTGACAAACAGCTGTTGTCCTACCCAGAACATCGCAAAGAATTCCTAAGCAGCTTAGTTACACTTGACTTCAACTTGTAACTTAATTGGAGAGAGTGACTGAGCTCTTAAGTATCATATCTCTCTCCACTGTGTTTGATAAGAATAAATGAAAAATAATGAGGTCTGGAGTATTTTGTTTACATTGTGAAGCCATTCAAATTGATGATACAATATTACTAAATTGATATAATAATAAAAGTACTGGATGAAGAAGCTTCAATCTCATAATATTACAGCTGTTATAGAATATGATATAACTAGATACACCGGACATGTTCAATGCTGCACAACAACTAGTGTTCATGTAACACAACATGGAGTGTTACCATCCTCATCATCCAAGTGCCACATACCAATTATCACAAATTGTCTACTCTGCTGTTGTGCAGCTGGAAACATGTCAACCTCACTTTTATCTTACCTTTTTAATTTTGATCTCACCATTTTATTGCACTTTTTTTATTGGTGTACTAGTTCTTAGGCAGGATTCAAGATTGCATATAGGATCCAAGATTGTATAGTATAAGTCACCTATTATCAAACAGTACATATTATCGAACTTTACACACTAGGCGAGCTACTCAACATACCAAAACCAGTAAACACTAACTAAAGACTTTTTGAGCTGTATGGACCACCAATACAACATTTACAACAGTTTTCTTCAGTGGTTTTTATTGGTAAAGGGCTCCAGAGGCTCTAGTGGATATGTGGTGGCACTAAGCAAGCAAAATTACAATTATTTTAACAAACGTTTGTAACTTCACCATAACAGCGTGAGAAGTTACAGAATGGTCTACTTTCAGTTTGGAACATTCAATAGAGAAGTATTTTTTCTCTCTGAATACCAAGTTTTAAGTAAATCAAACCAACAGGCCTCAAGTTATGAGCAGAACAGTACTCCTATAACAACCATGGTTTCAGTTTAACTTGAATAACTTATGAATGGTGTATTCAATCTCCGTAAAATTTCTGTTACAGATTGTTATTCAGTAGTTGGATATCCCATAGAAATCTCAAAGTGACAGGGTAACTCCCTAGTATGTTATTCATTGGAATGTGCAAATTGTTCAAAGTTAGTCATTGAGTGAAGTACGGCTGTTCACTATTACGTACCAGTGTTTGAGGAGTGGTAAATGATAGGCTCTACTGTTTCACACATAACTCACAATGTGTTGGTGTGATTTGCGTACAACTTGGTATCCAGAGAGACCAAAGGCTGCTCTGTTGAATAGTCCAAACCAGAAGTCTGTGTGTTGTTGTGGTAAGGAATTATTAGTGATTATTGAAATGTGTTCGATAAATGATGACTTGTGCTACCTGATCCAGGATTGCCTTTTAAATGATTAGAGACTTTCTATTAGGGATGCTACGACATTATGTCATATTTCATGGAGATTTGTGTCACGACATAAGTAATTCTTAGTTTTTCAACGCATTTTACTTATGAAATGATTTATGTTTACAAAATATCAACTTAAATATTGGTGGTATCTGTACAACTATGGCATTAACAACAACTTATTTGTATTTTTCTTCTACCATCTACTACATTACAATGAATGGCAAAGGTGTGCATCATTAAGAAATATTCATGTCATGACAAAGAAACATATCATGGAACTTTATGTCACCACTATCATGTCATCCCTACTTCCTGTATAGTAGATATATCTCTAGTTGAGGAATCACCACATGTAGTAAAGGTAAATGTAAAGTAGTAAAAATGGCAATAAATAACTACCTTATAGTAGTTAGTTATTATGATCACAATTATGATGTCTGATCTAAAAGTACGTCAATTCATAAATATTATATGTAGGAATATGTTCAAAGCCTATACAGGCCACTAATTATAATCATCCATGTACATTTGCTATTGTCCACAGGTATATCTACTGTATTCAACATTGACAGCAACTTCCGGATAAAGGTCAGCAGCCAGGTGCTAGCCACCTAAGAAGCAGCTAGCTACAACAGTAATATGCAATAACTATTTTGTTTATAGCTGGTGAATATTAATTACTTGTAAATGTATTATATATCTGATATGAATAAAATTAATACATGATGCATTAAGCATAACTGGCTCACTATGCGAATGTTTAAAACAACTGATTAGGGATCTGTAATACATATCAATGTGGCAATATCTTGATACAGAAAATATAAGTATCACGATACTGTACTTAGAAATATCGATATATGTGACCGGGCCTGCAAAAATAGGGCATGTTGGCACAAACTACACCCCATCACATAACATGTCATATCTCAGTATTGGGATAGAATAGTTTCATTCTGTAATTAACTTGTGTTGTAAAGCCAACTAAATCTTTAATAAGTGCTGAAAAGTTCATGGTTACAGAGTCATGGAATACAAAGTTATGATATGTTGAACTTTGAAAAAGTAGGCAATTTTTATGTGCCCACATGCCCTATTTTCGCAGGCCCGGTCACATATCAAGGTTTGCTAGTAGAACAGTGAGTGATTGCTCTATTACTGTAACAGTGATCTCTCAGATACTCAAACAGAAAGCCTCTCTATTACCTATGCTATTATGTGCAGTGTTGTGAGAAGCCATACAATAATGCATGTTTAAGTGCTGCTGTTATGGCTAAAATATTCTTACCCAGGTCTTCTGAAAACAGTAGTTGTTATACTTTAAGAATAAAGAACTACATCTCTAAGCAGTAAACAATCTGCTGTATATAACAGCCATCTTGACAACTCATGAAAATGCAGAGTAATCTGGACAAGCCTTTGTGGGGCATGCATTGAACTGTTTGTGGTATATAGCTAATTGTCTGGGTAGTGTATAGAGGCCACATTACCATAGGCATCTAGATAGAGATGTACTTTTTAACAGCATAAGGATGTGTGTTTTTTTTTCATACTAAAAATGAATCATCATAACACACTAGCTAATTGTCAAATCTATACATCTGTCATTTATTTACATTCTCTAAATACAGATATCTGTATACTAGGGCTGAAACGGATAGTAGTTTTTTCTATCCGGATATCCTGAACAAAATCTTTCCAGATATCCTACGGATAGTGACATCATCACTTGCTATAAAAGCATTGTATATTTTGTTGTGAACATGTTTGTTTTACTAATACTTTAGAATAAAACATAACACTTAAATGAAGATTAAGTAAGTTTGTAATAATGTTTAACTGAATCAAGGAAACATTAACATAAAATTGCTTCAAATTATTAGAAATTATCCTGATGGCATCAAATCACTATCTGGATAATACGGATATCTGTTTCAGCCCTACTGTATACACAATGAATGCAGAATTGGTGTTGGCTTTTTAATTAAGAATTATAGTACAGGTAAATTGGAATATATTGTTACAACTATTAGCTAGCTAGTACCAGTCATATCTACAACCATGACCACTTCATTATAGTATTAAGACTTAACAGTGCAAGTACTGAGGGTCTGTAGAACTCCTTGTCCTACAGCCTGTGTAAAGTTGTTATAGTATTGTGATACGGTATCATATCAAACAGTTTATTGATGGTGATACATGATACATAGAATTCACTATATCACAGAACACTACAACTGATACACTCCACTGACACACGTGTGTGTAGCTATATGTAGTTATACATATGTACCGATAGGCAGTACATAACTAAAGCTGTTTCTAATAGTTCAGTGTTATATGTGACCGGGCCTGCGAAAATAGGGCATGTGGGCACAAAGTACACCCCATCACTCTACCGGTCATATCTCAGTACTGGAATGGTATTCTTACATTCTGTAACTTGCATCATGCTGCCAATTAAATGCTTACTAAGAGCTGAAAATTGCAATGCCATAGCAGAATGGTACAAAAAGTTATGGGTGATTAACGTGTGAAAAAGTAGGCAAAATCATGTGCCTACATGCCCTATTATCGCAGGCCCAGCTCATTCTTTTAACCAAATTACTACTGTATGTTTTAAATTTACCAATACTAGTGATGGTGAGACACTTAGCATGCTGTCATAAAGCTTAGTATTTAAATTTCAATCAAACAAAACTTGGTCAACTAACCAATAAGTTGTTACAAGAAAAAGAATCACCTGGGATGCATGCATGATTGAGGCATGATAAGATTGAACTCAAGATTGATTTTGTGAAGTGCCTCCACTCCACCTACAAAATTGATACATACACAAGGGAGCAAAATTTTAATTCATACCGATAAAATTTCTCATAGACGGATATGCAATATTGCAATATTAGTCTATATCAGTAGGAAAAATAACTTAAAATCTCCACTTTGCAATTGTAAGTTGTATAAATGTATGACACCACCTACCCCAGGTGGGTGGGGAATTGACATTGTTACCCAAGTTGTGCCCAGGATGTGCAATAACGCCTCATGCACAATAACTTTGTTCCAAACAAACCACAACATACATACATTATATAGATTACCACAAACATATACTATAATATACAGCAACTATAACGATGCGTGTTACAATAATAATTGTGACCGATTGCAAGCCTGTGAAAATAGCTAGGCATGTGGGCACATAAAATTTGCCCACTTTTAAAAATTGTAATAATGTATAACTTGTTGTGTGATTAAGTTATGGCCTGTACTTTTTACCACTTATTCAAAATTTAGTTGGCTTTATAATGCTAGTTACAGAATGTAAATATGTGGTCCCTGTGGCAAGATATAACCTGTTATGTGATGGGTTGTAGTTTGTGCCTTGTTTGCTTTATCTGAATGGTCAGTCTGTGTGAAAATCTAGATCTCCAGAAACAACAGATACAAGCATCTTCTATTTGGCCTGCATGAAACCCTCAAATCAATGTCACTTCCACCTACCCAACCCGGGTCATAAAGTTGGTGTATTTAGATCAATTTTAAGACACACAGTAACTACATGTATGTATGTACTACATTGAGTTTTGTGTATAATGTAATTCTCAGTTTAAATCTTATGATTGGTCCCCAGGAGCATGAAAGTGGTAGCTGTGCAACAACAGTTTTGTAGTACCAATATTCTTTTTCATAACTAGAGCAGTTAGGAAAGGAGTACAAGTGGAGTATTATATTATACCCATTCAGGGGCAGATCTAGGATTTCAGAAGGGGAGGTGCTAACATGGACATTTATATATGTGGCAAGAAACTTGATACAACTAGTGTGAGAAACACACTCAGTATGCAGAGCATGCTCTATCTAGGGGGTCTGGGGGCATGCCCCCACAGAAAAAATTTGCAAATTTGGCCTATTGAGATTGAATTTGGTAGAAATTTTGAGTGAAAAAGGATGTCACTTTGTTTATGCGATACCATTATTCCCCTACAGCTTGTCAATGTAACTAAAGTACATAACCATGTAGCTAAAATTCAACATTAGACTAACATCTTAAAGAACTAGTAGTGGAAACATATGGTATCAGCTGCACATGATCAAATTTTGTGTTTGGAAGTATAGCATAATTTATAGTCTCATGGCTCAAACTACATTAGCTGTCCAAACAGTAGAGAGGGTAAGTGTGAGTGGAGAGGGCAAGTAGACTGACTCACCAGTGTACTGCATGTGCACTCAGCTGTATAGAATTCTCCAGCTAGGGGTGTTCTAGATCTGGTGGCATATATACTCTCAGATCCCTTGGAAATTTTGGAAAATGGCTATCACAAGATTGAATCTAGAAACTATTTTTAACCAAGGTGGGTACAAGATGAAAGCGTTCAGTTGGAAGTGATTTTAATTTAAAAACAGAATTATACACTGTTTCTTGTTATTGAATTTAAGAAAATGTATAATA
Source organism: Dysidea avara (assembly GCF_963678975.1). Classification (NCBI taxonomy): domain Eukaryota; kingdom Metazoa; phylum Porifera; class Demospongiae; order Dictyoceratida; family Dysideidae; genus Dysidea; species Dysidea avara. The sequence goes on from NC_089273.1 coordinate 53,191,724, forward strand.
GTGGCTTGTCAAAGAGTGTATAGGTACGTAAGGCCAAGGAGAATATTTAGCACACAGGATTGGATCTACTTCATATATAGCCACTGTTCTGTGGTGCTATTTTAATCTAACTGTTAAAATGATGGATCCATCCATCACCATAATTTGTTTTACAACTAGTCTACAAATATAACTAGTTTTTGGTCACAACTAACCTCTTTTTAGCACACAATGATCATGAAAACATAAATGTTGCAGTATCATTTAAGCTTAAAGTTGAGCTTCAAGGGATTTGATAGTGCAAACTCCAGAAGCTGCTAGATTTAGACAAATGTAGCATAAGATTTGATCAAGTAAGAAAAACAAAAACAAACAGCTCTCAGATGTTGCAGCCTTGTGATCTTTTATCATGTAATGGTAAGAAATTCACTATTATTATTATACTATTGTTGTACTTGCAAGAGAAGCATTTCAACCCAAGAATCAAGTTTGTAGAGGAGCCTAAAAAAACTTAAACTATTTGACAGAAAAGGTTATTTTCAGAATAGATTTTCAATTAATGATGTTTATACAATTTATAGTACATTAAAGGTATAAATCTTTTACCAAAGTGATTGGTATCTGGCAGGATGTTTGGTACAATGGTGAGGGTAGCAGTGCAAGGTCTAGAAGAATAGGTTTAATTTCAGCTTGCATTCTGGTAACTTCCTGAAAATTATAGTTTTAATGATGGATGTTCTATTAGAGTAGTTGACTGTTCTATTAGAGTATTTCGGATTTAGCAGCTTCTAAGGTAAGACTTATTCCAGAAATATAATTTTGAACCCTCTTAGTAATTCTTGGATAAGATTAGCTATTCCCCTTGCTTTTTTCATTACCCATACATGTGTATAAAATGCAACTGCACCTGTACTACGGCTTCTAGAAGCTTCCTAGCTTGCTCATTGCAAAATTTTGGGGGGGGGGGTGCTTCAGCCCCCCAAGCACCCCTCCTAAATCTTCCCTTGCCATTACATGCATAATCCCACACTTGAGTAGCCTATAGCCTGACCTTCTGGAGATGGAAGAATGCAGTCTTGTAATGCCACAACATTTGAATTATTGTACCACACCAATATTATTCTCATTATGAATTTTACAATGTAATGCTATCAGGGGATACAGGAAGAATTTGATTGATTTTAATTTTAGCTCAAATATTTGGCATAGCCATTCTTCCATACAAGGGCATACAAAGTATTGCACAACAATAATAACCACACAGAAGCACAACACAAACAATATAGACCAGCCATTATGATCAGAACAACCAACATTGAGATATCTGACTCATGACTCATCTTTGACATTCCTGAAGTTTGAATCATTTGTGTTATAGCTCTATTATGTAGTTCATTGTGAATCCTTTTTTTTGTAGAGTCTGTATTGAGCAGTGGCTGGCAGAGACTATACACCTGACTACTCCCACAATGTTGTTCATATACTGCATCCACATCTTTCCTTGGGATAAAATGAGGTATAAAATACATACTTTGTAATCACATGTCAAACTTCCTTCATCTTGGATACTGAACATTGCAGTAGTAAGCTTTTCACACTAAACCCTTGTGATCATTATTAAATATCTTTATAGCAAAACACTTTAAAAAAATCAGTCACATTTGAAATATATAGATATCCACACTTATATGTGTCACCACTAAAGCACTTATCCACCCAGTAAAATATTTCACATAATTTCTTGTAATTCAGGATAATGACTACTGATCTAATCACTGTGAAGTTGAGAAGATGTTTGTAATGAATAGTGAAAAATTAGCTATTATGTGTTCAAGTGCTACTATAGCATAGTAAAGTACTTTTAGTCTTAAACAAGGAACAAGTTTTATAATTGTAGGTGGTTATACTAATTTTAGTAATAGTTTCAATTTTTCGTAAACATTAAGTAATACTTTTAGTTTTACGTAGTATAAGTTTCAATGTAAAAATTGGGGGCACTTTCATAGTTTTATGTACTTTCAAAATATCATAAAAACTTCAGTTTTAGATAACTAAAACTAAAAGCCCCAACTTTAACTATTTAGTTAACTAAAACAACACTATTGCTCACACATTGTATCCAAATGCATGGCTTTATGACTCATGCATGGTGTATTATAGCAATCCATATCTTTGCTGCATTTCATCATCCACTTCACAAAACCTAGCTTACATCTCATACACTTGACACTTCCCACAACTGTAAGATTATTTACCTCATGCTAACGTACTTGGCAATTACCCTTACTGATAAACTGTTTCAATTTAATTGCACTAAGCTTATTTTATAATACATGTTTATAGAGTTATTAGATGGATTGATAAGTACAGGACACCTGTATGCTTGTTTGTATAATGTTGGACTATAACTGCAGTACATAGATAATACCTAAGTGTTACAATGTGTTGTGTGTATAGTGTAGACTATAATTGAATTTCTACACTTAGCTATAAATTATTGCCAGAGTAAAATTTTAAGTCCTATATCACATCTTCGGCTTGCTCGCTTCTCATTTCCAGATTGCTGAAGTAATTTAATTTCCTAATGTCCTTAGTGTATGCTGAAACATCTAGTAAATGTAATGTATCATTATACTGAAGAGCTTTCATAATCAATCTTAAGCATTCCTCAGTAAGTGGGTTGCCCCTAATATACAGCACTGTTAGAGTAGCATTGATAGATAATTCTTCACAAATCACACTACCGACATCATCAGAGATATTGTTATCACCAACCCAAAGATGAGTCAATTTGCTGTTGTCCCGCAGTGAAGTATACAGTTGCACAGCCCATCTAGTGGAAGAGTTGCTGTTATAAAATATATTTAGCTTTTCATCACACTTAAAGTATTTTAGTAAAAAATTGGGGTGTTTCTCCAACATGTTAATTTACTGTTGCTAATAGCCAACTCTTTCACCTTCCAAGTGATGATGATATCACTGAGGAAACTGTCTGAGGATGAAGAAAGATTGTTGGAATTCAACAACAAGACTTCTATTGTTATGTTACACTTTTGGACATAACGGTGTAGTAATCAGAGTCTGTAATCTTGAATATAATGTGTCTCCTTTCCAGTTTTTACAGGATAAGCAGGTTAATAATGTTGCTACATCTTCTATTGCTGCAACTTCTAAGTTAGTAGACAATTGGGACAAAGGGAGCCAAATTCTTCACTAAATTCCTCCTGAATATTACTACACATTTCGTTGTCACCAGTTTTTGTAATGATAAAATTCCAGCTGTTTACAAAGGAGGAAACACAAGTTAATAGCAGATGTAAATGGCAGAAGATGAGATCTCATAGTTTCAGATAGCTGATGAAAAGTAACAAGTTTATGTTAAGTAGGTTATATCATGTAATGACATTAATAGAGAATTATTAATATTTGTGGAGCTGCTTTATGGTAGGACAATTTAACTCTTGCATATAGTCATTCCAACAAGGGATTACACCTGGTGTGGATGTCCAACTGGTAACCTTATACATTGTATAAACTCCAGTGTTAATGTGTTTAGTAGTGTGTGGATGACAAACAAGATGGGCATATTCCAACATGTAACATGGGCAATACATTAATTTGTATGTAATAGATTTAAAAGTAGAAGAGTTGTAGAGACAGTGATGAAGGGACCCTTAGGCCTATGTCCAGCATAATACAGCATAATAGGCTGGAGTGCTATGCCAGCACAATGCTAGCATGTTAGGTGGATATTTCAAACTAGGGAACTTAATCACATTAAAATAGACCAATACTCCCTAATAGAGTCATCAGTGGAAACTGCAAACTGCAATAGAGCAATCAAATGTATTGTACACTGGTGTAATTTTTAAAAAAATTAAAACATGGGAATATATAGATCACTGAAAAAAGAAAAGAAACAGGAGTCAAACAAGCCAGCACCAGGGGTATATATAGCCAGGATTTTTTAAGGGGGGTTCCAACAGCAGTATTGAGTTAGCAGAAATAGGGGTCTGAGGGCACAGCCCCCAACCGCTAAGAGACTTTCAATATTTTCATGCATCAAAACTCAGCAAATTACTATATTTTATGCAAAAGTACATTCATATTATAAGTGCCCCTGGGATGAAGCTAGTACTAGATAAAGCTACCTAGTGGAAACAGACAGCATAACACATAGAGACACATATAGTAATCTGTAAGTGATGGTTATATCTCACTGGTATAGGAACCATGAATCCACTGATACAAATGTCATGACTTACAATCAAAACATTATAACTATACAAATATGCATAGCATGAATCATTTTGCATAACACAAGTGATAAATTACTGGGATTCTATATCTTTAAACACTGCACACCAAAGCTACAGCAGTATAAGGCTATGCTCAGTTTTGCATTTAATGTTAGAATGTCTGAAAAGCTTCACTAATGAAGTTCCTTAACATATGGATATGGATATTTACATGCATGTTCTATTAGTATAGAGTATTCCTGACTGCTCTATTAGAATATAGCTATACCTGACTGCTCTATTAGAGTATATACCTGACTGCTTTATTAGAGTATATCGATCTGTTTAACAAGTTTTGAAGAGGGCTCATGTTACCTCTGTAAATCCTTCTCTGAGAGATGAATATAAGCTGTATAAATTGTTGTGCTGTGCCATTACAACATTTTGTCCTGCCACACTAAATGGTGTTTTATTTATTAATGCTTTATAGTACACACACACAAGCATGAGCTCAGGTACACACATAGATACAAGATTGACAATACATATGGTGTACTAAAGGTCTGTAGGCTTGTGCCTACAGCCAAAAGTAGTAATTATAAGATGATAAAAAAGATCACATGATAAATTGTCTAAAGCAGTGTGTAGTTAATCGAGAAATGATCGGTAACACACCGGCTACAGGGACAGAGTGTATGAGGATTGAGGGGGGTCATAGTTATGAATAAAATGATTCCAGAAGTGGGACTTGACTCTGTTCTTGATAGTGTCAATAGACAGATTAATGCCAATTAATGGAAGCGCATTCCATAAGCGACAGAAACCTTACAAGAGTCCTACTTGCAGAAGTCTAAATTTTATAGGGGGGTTCTCGAACCCCTTGGAACCCCTCACAGAGGACTCATGCAAATAAACATTCTCAGTGCTTATCTGCCCCTGATTTATGGAGAAACCAACTGTTTTTTCATTGGCATATCCATTGAGTCCAAATAAAGATCTCTGTGTGTTTAACATGCTGGCTTGTTTGACTCTTGTTTCTTTACTTTTTTCAGTGATCTCTATTCCCATGTTTTATTTTAACAATTATTTTTACACTAGTTTGTTATAATCAATTATGGATAGCTATAATGTGATAGTAAGAGGTGTTGGTGGTGCTTTATATTACTACACATGTATATCAAGTCAGTCATCATGTACATTAGATGTTAAATAGTTATCGAATACTATCAGTGTTAACAAACACCAATGTATAGTGTCTATTGAATGCACTTTGTACTATACAGCTTAGATATATCCAACTATAGGCAGCGTATAGCATGCTGTGGTTAGCAGTAGTATGGCTTCAGCTAGGTGTTCACAATAAGCCAATACCCAGTGGTACACAACAACATTGAATAAACTTAATAAATTGTGGTTGAAATATGCGTAATGTCAATTATGCTTTGAAAATTACCTATTATGCTATTGAGCAGTGCTCAAAAATCCAGCCTGTTATGCTCAAAATTATGTTCTAGATTATGTCTGAGAGCTGACTGTTTTATTAGAGTAGCTATATCTGCATTCCCTGACTGACTGCTGTATTAGAGTAGTGACTGCTCTATTAGAGTATCTTGATCTTATTTCCATAAAGTGTGAATAATCAGTCAAGAAATATAACACTACAAGGTTTTTGATATGAAATGCAGTAATAATGCACAATTTGTTCACGTTGACAGCAATTTTAGTGAGCATTGCACAGTTTAATTAAAATTCTTGAAAATTGTCCTATTATGCTGGCATAATGTTTGATGTGTTTGCTAGCCTATTATGTTTGAAATTACGCCTGCATATTTGGCACAAACCTAAATTATAAGGTTTTCAAATTAACACGTAAATTTGAATAGATTGGATAGCTACTTATTAACACATATTTCTCTTGCAGAGATGATCAATGGCAAAGTGAACCTGCAAGTAGCAAATTTGCTTGAAAGTGGATGTTGGCATTGCAATATGCATTTAATAGGTCATGGATGTGAAGAAAGACATAGGAAGAAAAGTTATGTAGTTTTTATTCCCAAAAGGTACTCACATTTTGTTTTAGCCTTGTGGAAAAAATAATACGGAAGATGATGGCAAATTTCATATGCAGTTCTTTTTAAAAAAAGTACTTTTATCAAGTCCTTTTGACTTCATCTTTACCAGTGAACCTAAAATTCTTCCAAATTAACTTCTATGGTTTCTTTTGTGGTTGGAATAGATGTCTAAGGTGGTGTTTACTGGAGTGTTCTATTAGGAATTTGGAAAAACATAGATGATCTCTATTATGAACCACTACTGTGGTATTATAATAGAACAGTCACTTTATAGTGAAATACTCTAATAGAGCATTCACTGGTTAAAGTGTTCCAAAATAATTGTAAGAAATGTTGCTAACCTAGGAGCATAATGAGAACACCGGAAAGAATAATATATGAAATTTTGGGAAGGTATTTGACTGAGACCTAGAAGGGAGTTAAGTGATCGTGGCTGGAACAAATATTTGCATTGTTAGAAACTTCATTCCAATTGAATTTAGGCCATTAGATTACTGATTTCAAACTACAGGAAAATTGTATGATGTATGGTAGCGGCATGGGATAATAGCTACTATAAAGTGGCTAACATATGAAGGGTACAGGTAACAGTATTGTAGTCACTTCATGATGTATGGTAGTGTTATGTGATACTAGCTACTATAAAGTGACTATCATATGAAGGGTACAGGTAACAGTATTGTAGTCACTTCATGATGTATGGTAGTGTGAAGTGATACTAGCTACTCTAAAGTGGCTATGGTATAGGTAACAGTATTGTTAAGATTAAAGTTGAGGTCTCAACTCCCAGAAGCTGTAAAATGTTTATATCTAATAATAAAAGTGATAAAATGTAGTCACAGCTATAGCAGAGTGACAACTACATGAATGAAAGATTATCAATTTTCACCAGTGGGCTTCTGATAAACTATATAATCATAGCACTTGAATGTTGTAGATAAATCTGGTCTAACTTATTCACATTGTGGTTATTATTGAGTATCTTCTTTGAATTGTGTAGTTCAAAAGATGTTGTAGGTTAGTTGTTCACATTGGTGAAGAACACTATATGTTAATATACATCCCCTCAAATGTAATAACACTAGTATAAAAGGATAACTTATAATTGGTCAGGTATAGAATATCTGGTAGCAGGAGTCTAGGGGTGTTGCCCCTCATGGTGTAGCCTTGTTAACATTAATTTCACAATAATAATACTTATTATATTGTTACAAAACAGATCAAAAAATTAGCCTGCATTTATAGCTAAAATTGAAAGTATTCACTATAATTCATAGCTACAAGCTTTTGTCAAATGGTCTTACACAGCACAAATATTTATACATATACCATGAGTTAACTTTTGATACTGCAAAGATAACATTTTAACATGGCAACAAAATTTAGAGTGAGGGGGCTAAATAATGGAAACTTATTGATACAACTTACATTCATAAACACTCAATATGTCAAACAAGTTCATTGCCTGCTTATACGCTGTATAAATCATTAGTAGCTAGTTGACTGTTCTATTAGAGTATATTTCGATTTTAGTAGCTTCAATTTCATACGGTGGAGAACCACTGCTGGTAAGTTGTACTAGCAGCCCAACAAGAAATACGTTACTTATGAGCATAACATATTCTATGACTGCATGGACTATATAGCTACAGTTTATAGTGTAAATTCTTGTGTGTTAGTTTGACCATCTCACATTGTCACTTAGAAGAGATTATCCCTTTCCCTTACTGTCCTTCCCTCTACTGTTTATCCTTCTGATGGTCAATTATTATACTTAAAATGTAGTTACACCTGTACAGCTTCTACTAGCTTTATAGTGAACACATATAGCAGCTATAGTTAAAAAATATTTGAAGGGGCTCCTCTTAATTGTCTTTTACCACATATTGCAGTTTAGACGTCTACAGCATGCACATCTGTATAGACCATGGCTAATATTTTTCGCTGATGAACAGTATTCTCCTTGGGTTCACTTTCTGGACCAAGAAAACAATCTTTCTCAGTATCACGTGATCTCCTAGTTTTCTACTACAGGTCTAGGTCTAGATTTACCAAGCAATCTCCCGTTCCACTCCAATTGCATGCTAACGTTAGACTATCTTATTACCGACAGATTGGTGAACGTTCTATTAGAGTGTTTTAAATTTCGTAACGAAACACTTCATTATTGGACTAGCGCACGCGTGTGCGCATAGCCGTATATGTTAGTGACGTAATTTACTTAAACTAGTCTAACCGGTCATACTAGTTTTATTTGAGCGGGCTTAGCAACACAAACCAGCTGTATTTCATTTTCGTTACTACGTTAGTAAAAGTTGAGTGTTTAGTTTAGTCTAGCGGCGTAGCAAGTGTTTAGAGAATAAAAAGTTGAAAATTTGTTCTAGAAACTTTCTAAAGTGTATAGTTAGGTAGTATTGTACAAGTTTGTGGAGTTTTACTACATAATACTTGTTGGAGTTATTGTTCATTATTACTATTAGGTCTATTAGTTAGACTAGTGTTAGTAGTGATAGTATAATTGTTGTTTGTTTGAATACATTAAGGTGAGTAGCTAATTGTTTAGTATTACACTTTTATGGTGAAGGGAAGGTTGTGATAGTCAGTTGGTAATGAAACAATTACTTGCTTGGAATTGTGTTTGACACAAATAAAAATATCTTATTGCGTAAAAGGAGGGTGAAGAAGTTTAAAGTTGTAGCTAGCTTAATTTTTTTGAAAATTATTTCTAAACGTTTTCTTTTAAGGATAGAACTTAATATGTTTGAGAGTCGCCATAGGTCAAATAGAACTAGTACTCGTGTAATGGACAATGATTTGGGATGAGTAGTCCAATGATTCAGTTTTAGTCCAAACTTCGCGAATTCTCAAATATATTATCACGGACTAAAATTCCTATATATCCATATTTTTGCTAGGAGTTTTGCCTATGATAACATTGCTGTAGTATCCAAAGAATTACGGAGAAATCGTTTATGTTTCATAATTCAGAAGCAACATAATTATGTTGGAGGCTATTAATTAGCTTTTCGCAAAAAATTAACAACTCGGCAATAACCAGCTGAATGGTATTTGATAGTGTTGTCTCCAGAGTATTACACTTGTTGAGTGTTACCATGACAACTGCTTAGTTTAAATAATAATCAACTAGTTAGTAGTAACACTAAAACTAATCAAACTAGCTTAGATCAATGGTTGATTGTCATTTTGATCTCGTTGATCATCGTATTGATCTCGTTGATTATCAACTTGATCACAGTTCATCATCTTGATCACTAAAATACAACTAGCCCAACGCCAAGTTAATAGTTTCATTACCAACCAGCTAATCGTTAATAATGAGGGAAGTACCCTGAGGGTGTAGTGAACATGTCTCGTTAACCACAAAACATCTAATCAACTAATTTAATCAAATAATAACAATAATGGCGGGTAAATATAATTTAGTAATAACACAAGAAATGTTCTATAATAACCAAAACTTAATTCCCAGCTTTACGTCACATCCTCGTCTTCTTCTCTTCTCATTAACAACTTGTTGTAGTGATGTAATCTCCTTCATGATGTGATAAGGGTAGCGGGGTAGGTATAGCAGTTCTAATGTATTATTGTTCTTGAGGGCATCCAGGATCAGTTGTGAGGCTTGTCCAGTAATTGGGTTACCCCTCATATACAGCTTCCTCAGGGTATGGTTCACACACAGCACATCACAGATCACACCACACACATCATCAGAAATGTTGTTACTATTAATCTCCAGCACCTTCACTGTCTTGTTCTCCCTCAGTGAAGAGAACAACTCCATGACTGGTCTTGTGGTGGAGTAGTTGTTATAGCGCATGTACAGGTACTCTATCACACATGAAGGATGTGTTAGTGTGGTGGTGAAGAAGTGTGGTGTTTCCCCAACAGCTTTGTTATAGCTAATATCCAACACTTTCACCTTACAGGTGATGACGATATCACTGAGGGAGCTGTCTGAGGATGAAGAAATGTCATTGTTGTCCAACCAGAGGTGATCTATTGTGATGTTGGAATGGTGTAGACTACGGTGTAGTAATCGGAGTCCGTAATCTTGAATATGGCAGTCGTTTAAATTAATTAACTTCCAGTTTCTACAGGACGAGCAGGTTAGTAATGTTGTTAGATCTTCTAAGTTATTAGGTGATAGAGTAGTGCTTGCTAGGCTGATTTCTTTATCAGTAAACTTTTCCTCGATAGTTTTACAAGTTGAAATATCGCCAGCCTCGTAGAAGATTCTGTAGAAGCGAAGACGCTGTAGCTCATCTTCGAGGAATTTATCGTCGATGGTGATCGCCTCGTTTCCACTACGAAGGAACAGCTTAAACGATGGACGTTGTCCTTTGGTAAGTGTAACGTAATGGTTAAACATGTTGTAATGGATATTGCTCCAGAAATACTCTTCGAGGATGGAGCGCTCTTCGTCGGATGGGAGGTTGGCGACATAGTGAGCCGCGAGGTATTCTTGTATTGAAAAGTGGATAAAATTGAACGTTTTCGTTGCATAGAAGATGTCTATGTGCTCTACGACTTGTAAGACACCAAAGCCATTGATGGCTCCTGGTATGGCTTCCAGCTGTGGACAGACAGACTTGATTTGCTCCAAAGTGATTATTAGTTGATTGTTATTTAATGCTTGTAGGGAAAGCTTTGATAATTGTTGTATTATCTTGCCACAGGGATATGGAAGGTTGTTGAGATCTGTGATAGGTTGCGTGACAGTGTTACCATATTTGGCAAGGTGTCGGCAGATGGTAAGGCTAATGAATAGCTTGTACAGTTCAGTAGAATTGTTCGGTAGGGGATATCCCTTCTTAAAGAGGAACAGTAAAACAAGAAGATGAAATGGCGTGAAGCAAAGGCTATTGATGGTGGTGTGATGATGGAGATAGTTGGTGAGTTGTGGTATTTTGTGAGGTTGTGTCTTCAGTGATTGTTGAATGAAGTGCTCTCGTTCTGTTTCAGTAAAACCCAGAATGTCAACTCTGAGAGTGGCCTTGTTATGGAGGTGTTGTGAAGCATGAGGACGAGATGATACTATCAACCCACACTCAGGTAACACTTTACGATTTATGATGTCAGCTATTAAACTATTCTCTCTTAGACCTTCAGGGAATTCATCATAGCCATCGAGAAGGACTGCAGTAGATCTCCCTTTGTCTTGGAAAACAACTTTGGCGCAAACAGTAGATAAGTAACTGGCATCAACATGACGTTCACAGAAAGACTGAAGGAGATCTTGGAGTGAAGACATCTTCTGAACACCGGGATCCCTGAGACAGATCAACAACACCAGTTGAATCTTCTTCATCACATCTCCCTCAGCCCAACAGTAAGAAATGTGTTTCATCAGTATTGATTTCCCAATACCTGGAGCACCTTCTATTAGGATTGTTTGTGGATCATCACACTGATCAAAAGGCTTCAGTATGTCAGCAACATTTCTTGTCACCTTGCTAGTTTGAAGAGCCTCTCTCAATGGTTGATTACTGTCTAGTTGATGATGTTTGGTTACTGGTTGACTACTAGCAGCAGAGATGACATCACTGATGTGACCAGTGTGGACTGCTTTAGTGATGATGTTGACATCTTTCATGGTACGTTGTTCTTCATAATGTACTAACACTACTGGAGTGAAATCTTTAGGTTGTTCAGGAGGCCAAGTGTCCTTCCCAACATCCAGCCTTGTCTGCTTGTAGACTCCCTTCACATGACGAGACAACTGGGAGACCACTGTACCTATACAATACACACTACAATTATGACAACTCTAATAGTTTAGTACCTCCAGTAGTGATGGATGATGATAGAGTAGAGGAATGGATAGCATCAACCAGTTTACCCCATGTTGCTGATGGATATTTTTGTAACCATCTCCTTAACATCACTTTACACCTCTCCTCACAACTGTTAGGATGATCCGTATTGATGATGTCAAGTTGTGACGATGTCACTTTTAGGGCAAGTCCCAACTCCCTCCAGTTTGCGGCACAATATGGGACAACATGACTGTTTATGTCTCGTTCCTCGGGTCTCTCATCTCCTGTAATATTTAATTGTTGTAGTTGCTATTCAGTAAATATATGTGTGATTTGCATAGCCAAAATATTCTAAGGGGCAAATGTTAAAAAAAATTTTTTTTTTGTGGATTGATTATTTACAAACAATTACAAAACATAATTATGGAGGTCTACAGACTATTAGCCCAAAAACCAGGAAATTACCGACATTTAGACTAAACGGCATGTGGTATCTGCTTGTAGCAAGAGTACATAATATTTATGTGTAGGCCCATATATAAATATTATGTACTCTTGCTTGTAGGTACCATTTAAAATGTAATGGCGCTTAGTCGTAGTGGTGTTTATTAAATAAGCGCCCCTAAAAAGAAATAAAAGGTTTATACCGGTAGTTCCGTGCGAGGTTCTGTGAGGCAAGACTTACTGTCTTTTCCGCTTGGAATGGATTCCAGTGAGATCCGGAAAGTTGACGCCATTAAGAAGAGATCACGTTGTGTTAAGTGTCGCTCAGGTCTGTTTATCGTTGACTAAAATAACATTGATTGCCGTCGCCACTTAATACAGGTTCTTTACCCTAAACATATCTATGCCCTAAAGGATAATCATTAATATAGATTCATTACGTCATAAAGATCACTAACCTTCCATTACGATTATCATCATAGATATTAGATACACCGCTATCATAAAGGAGTAGAACAATTGGCGGAAGTTGTGGTGATGTGATGGAGCTAATAGTTTGTGTAGGAGTGTTAGTGAATAATCAACATCGTCTATTACCCAAGGTTATCTTATCGTCCTCTGTGACTATGTTATATGTAGAGTGTATTGTGTGTTTGTGGTGGTGTGTAACTGTGTCTGTGGTGGTGTGTAACTGTATCTGGTTGTGTAACTGTGTCTGTGGTAGTGTGTAACTGTGTCTGTGGTAGTGTGTAACTGTGTCTGTGGTGGTGTGTAACTGTGTCTGTGGTGGTGTGTAACTGTGTCTGTGGTGGTGTGTAACTGTGTTTGTATGATGTGCAGGGAAAATGCAATTAAATTTGCTCCTTATCTGATAAGCGCTTTTAGAGTTGTAGCGTTGGACACGATATAAGCGCTTCTGAAATTTATTACTGTTAATTACATATTTCTAATATGTGATGAGGAGGAAGTGATAGAAGAAATGTTTAGCAATATCCACACACCATGTTACCTTGTGCTTCACAGAAAATTCTTATTGCAAGGCGAGTGTGCAAGTTTCTATTTCTTTGTTCGATTCTCTGTGAGGCCAAGCTAGCAGCGGTGTCCGCTTTTGTTTTTCAATACCCTGGGACTTGCTATGGGAGGCTATGTTAGTATGCACTTTGCTTTCTTCAACAATTGTTGTGCTTAAATACACGTACATGATGTATTTACACATCAATTCCACCTTCAAATGCTTACACATGTGATCCCCGTAGATTTCAAAAGCAATTTACATGCCTGGAGTAGTGGGATAGAGTTGGGTAGATCGGCTGATCAATAGACTAAACTTGAAGTGTGCTCTTGAATGTAATTTGTGAAAACTTTGGTGAGTACTTGGTTAAACTTTCAATACAAAATGTATGTGCTCACGTGTGCATGTCCAACCTCCTCTGGTTGTAGTGATAGACAACAAGGAGCAATTGATTTATACAGTGTCTATATGAAAAACAGTTAATCAATCATAAGCGTTGAGTACAATGGGATACAGAGTATATCTGGGATAAGTATTGTTTTTGGCCTAAATAATGTACACCCATGCTATTAAGCAAAACGCTTAGAAAAGGCAACAATAATAAAGTTATGATTTACCTCAACTAACCAAACACACATACATTTGCTTCTTTTTAAAGAAGGTATTCTTACTTCCCATGAAGAGATCAATGAATTGATATAGTATGTTAAAAGTTTAGACTCTATTTAGGCTGTTTTGAGTGGGCAGTAAATCTCATATACTCCACCTTGTTGTCTAATATACTCCATGCCTTCAGGCACAATATATGCATTTTTCACATGCAGTGATGTAATGAGGGTGCATATTTTGTCGTGTGAGCATACACAGTTGCCATGGCGCTGGTATTATCGCAATAAAACCAGCAGCTTTTTCCAAGCTTACAGCAGAAACAGCCATGGACGAGATAAGTAATCTGAGTGTAATGTATGTATGGTTGACACTACATACGTATCAGATGTAGTGAATTGTGTTATAGCAGGATTATTGGTAGTACCTGTCAGTAATATTTTACACCCCTTAAATGAGTTATTAGCGATATATGAATGATCTTATATTGATCACACATCAGATACAGAAAAGAATTGGTAGAAATATCCCATCTGTCTCCCTGATAGGTGTATGAGAACAGTGTGGAATTAAATGTGAAAATTACAACAAAAAACTTAGTACAAAGTCACAATTGTGACCCAGTCTGGGAAAACCGGTCTTATCGCCCATGTCAGGAGATTCGATTTTTTACAATTCCACGATCAAAATTAGTTAGACTTGAGTGGTCTGGTTTTGCTGGCTGCTTATCCCAAGCCCAGTGGCAATCCGTATGTGTAGTGTAGGGCCTTAATGAAGCTCTGGTCAGCCTGGGAATGGCTGTATGTGGCTGTACAACTCTGTGATGTTGAATAAATACGTCTGCTGTGAAATTCCTTTTATTTTAGCCATTTTTGAGACCTGAATGGCCCATAACTTAATAATATTAGCCTAATTCATCCCAAAATGTTCCTTTTCAATTTTTAAACAGCATCTTTCCTGCCTTCCAGGCCCCCCCACCTCCCACCCCTTTTGGAGCTCGCCTGATACAGCCAAACACGGTTTTAAAAACTATCTAAAATGGTGGGAAACTTAGCTGTTGACTACTTCAGTGAATGATCTGGAAGGTAATAAATTGTTGTAAAACGTGTGAATTTAAAACCGGCGTTTCTCAATACTTTTGGAAGGGCTGGTTTTCCCAGACTGGGTCACAATTATTTTAATACTTCATTAAATGTATTTGTTATATCGTTGCTAGGAGACAAGCTGGTTACCATTAGTTACTATGACCAAAATGTGTTGGAGTTCACCAAGGAGGCATGCCATGCTGTTGTTGTCATCATGAACATCAAGGTGAGTTCTGATTGATTCGAAGTGTAATCATAACTAAACCATCCCATAGTTTAACATTCTACCAGAATCTCCACTACATAAGAGTTACACCATCTCCATCCCAGCAAAATTGTTGTCCCACAATTGAAGGATGTTATGTTAGTAATAGTTCTCATTGTAGGTCTGTGTGTATGTATGTATGTGTATGTCTGTGTGTATGTGTACACTGTGCTGTATGTGTCCGTCTAGTTGTGTATGTCCTTATGTCCCTCTGTATGTCTGTGTGTCTGTATTTATGCGTGTGTGTTGTGTGTATTTGTCAATATGTGTGTGTTGTGTGTATCTGTAATGTGTGTGTATGTGTTTCCATCTGTATTATGTGTGTCCGTTTGTATGTGTGTGTATTTCTGTTGTGTGCACGTGTATGTCTGTGTGTCTGTATTTATGTGTGTATGTCTTGTCTGCAGTGTGTGTTGTGTCTATGGCAATACATACATGTTTGTGTGTATGTATGTGTGTATGTACTATATGTATATGTGTCCGTCTCTGGTTGTGTATGTCTGTGTGTCCATCTGTGTGTGTAGCGTAGTGTGTAGTGTGTGTGTGTGTGTGTGTGTGTGTGTGTGTGTGTGTGTGTGTGTGTGTAGCATGTGTGCGAATGTGTGTGTGTGCGTGCGTGTGAGCTCTTCATCAGTTTCACCTATGAGACAAGGCTCTTCCTCTTGTTGGTGACTAGACCTAGGATTAGCCTATTAGTCTGAGTAGTGTACAGGTTACCTTGACAACTGGGTAGGACTGTTGGTTGTGTGTGCAATAGTTCAGTCATATCTTAAACCAGATTATCCTGCTGATCATGTATAATGGTTTTTAGATGGATCTTGTGTCTACGTTCATGGTAGTGAAGCTAATGCTTTTGGTTAGAAATTGTGTCATTGCTGATGCTAGTAATGTGGGTGTGTTTGTTGATAACCATGCTAAGGTAAGCATCATGTGACCTCACATGACATCACATGACCTCACACAGGCAATATAATGATATCCATGACAACAAACTAGCTGGAGTATGGATTAAGAACTATGCTAGTCCAATATTCCATAGTAATTCCATACATCATGGCAAAGATGTTGGGTTCTTTATATTCCAAGATGGACAGGTAAATAACATGGGTAATCCCCCTGGTGATAAGGGGTAACCCCTAATTTCCCCCAGGGCATATTAAGACAATGACATCCACACAAACAGGATAGCTGGTATAGAGATCAAACAAGATGCTAATCCAATAGTGATGAAGTGTAGGATACATCATGGTTGTACTGGTGGAGTGTATATACATGATAGGGTAAGTGTTGTATTTGGCATTTGTGTATTTCATCTGGTATTTGTGTATTTCATCTGGTATTTGTGTATTTCATCTGGTATTTGTGCATTTGCTATAGGTACCACTTGAAAGGTAATGGCACCTACTCGTAGTGGTGTATAAAATAAGCGATCCTCAAAAGAAATAAATTGATTTATAAATACACTTACTTTTAGTTCCGTGAGGCTAGGCTAGGCTTACGGCCTTTTTTGCTTGGAATGGATTCCAGTGAGATCTGGCAAGTTGATGCCATTAAGAAGAGATCATGATCACCACTTCATTGTGTTAAGTATCACTCAGGTCTGTTTATCATTGGCTAACTGATAACAGTGATCTGAGCATTGGTTGCCGATCACCACTCATGACAGGTTCTTTACACTAAAGGATACTCATTATGGATTCATTAGCTATGTCATGAAGATCACTAACCATCCATTACGATTATCATCATAGATATTAGATACACCGTTATCACAAAGAAGGAGTAGAACAGTCTGCGGTAATAGTTTGTGTAGAAGTGTAAGCGAATATTAACATCATCCAGCTATTATCCTAGGTCATCTCATGTTATATATAGAGCGTATTTTGTGTTTGCGGTGGTGTGTAAACAAGAGCCCATAAGCACTACAAGGCTTAGGTACTTTGAGAAGATTAAATGAACACTGTAACTACAGTGACATGAAGTGATGAACACCAGCAAGTCACTTCCCCATGTTTCAAATTCTAACCATATGTTTAATTTTGATTGTGGATTTACTCATGTGAGTCATATATGTTCTGATGGAAAATTTAATGGTGAATCGAACAGAACTTGTTGCAAGATGATAGGAGCAACCATTATCGAGTTATGGATCATTTTATAAAAGGTTTGCGTTTTTCTTACCGAAAAGTTACTTATGTGCATGGCTAGTTTTGGCCTCAACGTTTAGCGTTAGGGTAAAACCCTAGGTATCATTTTAAATCCTAGTTACATCACAAGTAGAATGACATAATTTGCATAGCCATAGGACAGATTCTTTGAAAGTTACAGTGCTTTGTGCAAGGCATATGTGTTAAGGTTAAATCCAGTTTTCTGGATTATGTGGGTTTAAGGGTTAAAGTGTAAAAGTGTCCCTTAGTACAAACTGACCTGGAATACCAGGACACCTTGATGATCAGGACAACTTGACACTTTTGATCATTTCCAAGTTTACATTGGACTGACGTACTACATACATCGGGGTTAATATTATGTGTTTTACCTTCTGTTTGTATGTGTGTATTGTGTAGGTGTCATGTGTATCATTATCACCAACTAATGATGACGTGGAGTCTGAACTGAGACATTACTGTGCCTATAACATACCTGTGAGTAGTGTAGTGTAACATGTAACATTACATGGTAGTGATTTATGTATTACACATATCTATACAGTGGTCCCTCCATTATCTGACCATCAATTATCAGAGTGTTCTGTTATCCGAACTGTTAAAGTGATTGCTCTATTAGAGTATTTTGCCTAAAGTGTATGTTCTATTTTAACTGAACTCTACGGGCTTCAGTTATCTGAACTTTTCCATTATCCAAACACACCTAGGGAGGGACCACTGTATTGGAGTATCGTGATAATACTCCAACTGTGATAATTATAAGGAAACGGGAAGAACAGGTTTTATTCAGCTTAGCAGTTCACATTGTGCTAGTATGTAGGCTGTTTATCTGTTTATAAACTTTGTAAGCTTACTAATTATGTGTCTGACAATATATCAACCACTGACTTAGGCTCTTTGAATTAAATCTGTACCACATGTAGCTCTGTTAGATACAGACATGCTGTTTCAGCATACTGCCACTGCTCTCCCAAATCTATTGTTTACCCTTAGGATAAGGCTTAGCTTGTACCATAAAGATTACAGTGATATATTTCTAAGTGTGTTGTGTTTTTGTTCTCTTTACCTTTTACTGTAGACATACATGTAGATGTGTACATATGTATGTATGTACGGTATCACTCAAATGTAACGTCGCACTCATTCGTGCCGCTCGATTGCGAGTGACAGGTGCCACGCCCTTTAATTAGCAAGTTTGCGAGTATTCATCCCAGGATGAATACTCGCAAAGGAAACAGGTGCCACGCCCTTTAATTAGCAAGTTTGCGAGTATTCATCCCAGGATGAATACTCGCAAAGGAAACAAGTGCCACGCCCTTTAATTAGCAAGTTTTTTTTTAATTACTTGCAATCAAGCACAGTGCGAGTGAGTACAACGTTACATTTGAGCAGTACCATATGTTCTTACAGTACATGTCCATGTAATATCATGTGTGTGTGTTGTAATAATACTATCATGTGTGTGTTGTAATAATACTATCATGTGTGTGTTGTAATAATACTATCATGTGTGTGTTGTAATAATACTATCGTGTGTGTTGTAATAATACTATCATGTGTGTGTTGTAATAATACTATCATGTGTGTGTTGTAATAATACTATCATGTGTGTGTTGTAATAATACTATCATGTGTGTGTTGTAATAATACTATCATGTGTGTGTTGTAATAATACTATCATGTGTGTGTTGTAATAATACTATCATGTGTGTAGACATTGTTCTTTTCTTTAACAGGCTATGGTGATGTTTCATGGGAAAGAAAAAAATTTACATGATTTATTGGGAATTCTTAACAAACTTTCAACAGATGACAATCTTAGTGTTCGACAATCAATAGCTTATGGTATACATGAGGTATGTGTGTTTATCATCCTTGATCACTTAACATTATAAATACAGTCACAAATAGTGTACACTTGTTAATAACTATTGTTACACCTCATTATTAAGGTCACCTCTAGTGACCATTATAGAGAAGTGTATATATATATATAACATTGTTACAGTAATAGAGTAGCTAGTGGTCACTTATCACTGGTTGTTATATTAGACTATATGTACTATAGCAAATGTTCTATATAGTAACTACTCTGTAACCTTCTACCTTTTGTAGCTTGTGAGAACCTGTGAAAGTCCTTAAACAATTTTATTGGGGGCTACTGTAGTTATGTACTGCTATGAGTTGTAATTCAACTATTGTAGGAGTTTCTATACCATCTTTAAAAATATCATCTTAAGAATTGGTTTTTTGCTGTGCTGTACAAGAATGTACCATTTCCTGCATCTGGAAAAAAGTACATTTTCCAAAAATAGATTGTCCTGTAGTAGCAATGTTTACATTATATCACATGGTCACTATTTTGATGTAGTCAAAAAGGTTAAGTAACGTTTTTCATGTTGTTGGTAGGAGTGTTAGGGATGTTACCTACGGGACTGTAACACTTGTTATATTGTTTGTCTCATTGTAGGTAGCTGCAATTCTCCGTTGTGATGCTATGAAGATTGCTCCACTTTATATCAAGTTGATGAAGGATAAGTCACTGACTACACTAGAAGGACTGATTGAACATCTTCCACAAGCTATGCTTGAGTTTGCTCATGCAGCCAATTTGTAACTACAAAGGTGTGTGTAATGTGTGTGTGTATAGTGTGTGTGTGTGTGTGTGTGTGTGTGTGTGTGTGTGTGTGTGTGTGTGTGTGTGTGTGTGTGTGTGTGTGTGTGTGTGTGTGTGTGTGTGTGTGTGTGTGTGAGTGCGTGCATGTGTGCGTGGGTGGGTGCATACGTGCGTGTGTGTGACACGTTCCTGCCAGTTTACTGACGAGGAAGTTTTGTTCATTGTATAATATTATCATATGTGGCCATTGATAATTGATGTCCTTATGACAGGATCAGTCTATTTACAGTGTATCATATGTCATTGTGTATTATTGTAGTTATCATGTAAGACAACATTTATGGAGGAGGATCTGTTGGATCAAAAGAAAGAACAAGAGGAGAAATTATTTACTCTTAGCAGTAAGTATTGTGTACAGATGTACTGTATAGTGTATTTTTAATTTTTTTAAATTTATTTATTAATGCTTTACAGCACAAGTGCTGGACACCTGGTCCTACAGCCTGCTCAAAGACTTTAGCTACATAATTTGTGTTTGAAAAGTTGGAGAAAGGTGTAGTCCTTTAGAAGAACCAGGCCTGAAACATGCCTTCATATGTATAGACATTGTAATGATTTTTTCCTGCCATGCACCAGACCTCCTAGAATTACATCCATATTTGTTGGATACTTCAAACTCCATCATTGATAAAACCCCTTGATCTGTTTTACTTCACTTTCCCCTATGACCATCCCTTGTATTGTACACATATTGTATATGTTACTGAGACTAGATTGTGTGTTGTTATAGGAGGAACAAGAAGCAAAGGAACCAGATAACTCATCGAAGGGTAAACAATCTGCCACTAGTAAGGACAAGCAGAAAAATCCTCCTACCAAACGTTTCACATGTAAGTGTCTCAGATGAGTAAGATTGTGTACAGGGTGTGTGTGTGTGTGTGTGTGTGTGTGTATTATTTTAGAACATATTCTCTAATAGAACACACATTATTTAGTTGAATATTACACGTATTTAGAAATTTTAATGCATTGTTTTGAAGTTACTAAATATAACGAAAACCTGTAGCAGGGGTTAACCTGTGGTGTTGTTTACTAATGAAAATGGCAAGGCCAAAACAAAAGGTCCTTACTATCAGCTGACTTTCTCGACAAGACAGGCATCATTAGTGTTGATGTAGGAATTGATACACCAATGTAATAGAATATTGCTGACACAACAAACTCAAAGGATGGATGTTAATATATATAGAAGCCATAGTTTGGCACTTGCTTTATTTACTTTGTGTAGGGGAATTTTGTACAGTAGTTAGAATGAGCCAACATTGCATGGTTTCTGTGCTATTTAGATGAGGTGTGTAGACAATACTATCATAAATACTATCATGTGTGTAGACATTGTTCTTTTCTTTAACAGGCTATGGTGATGTTTCATGGGAAAGAAAAAAATTTACATGATTTATTGGGAATTCTTAACAAACTTTCAACAGATGACAATCTTAGTGTTCGACAATCAATAGCTTATGGTATACATGAGGTATGTGTGTTTATCATCCTTGATCACTTAACATTATAAATACAGTCACAAATAGTGTACACTTGTTAATAACTATTGTTACACCTCATTATTAAGGTCACCTCTAGTGACCATTATAGAGAAGTGTATATATATATATAACATTGTTACAGTAATAGAGTAGCTAGTGGTCACTTATCACTGGTTGTTATATTAGACTATATGTACTATAGCAAATGTTCTATATAGTAACTACTCTGTAACCTTCTACCTTTTGTAGCTTGTGAGAACCTGTGAAAGTCCTTAAACAATTTTATTGGGGGCTACTGTAGTTATGTACTGCTATGAGTTGTAATTCAACTATTGTAGGAGTTTCTATACCATCTTTAAAAATATCATCTTAAGAATTGGTTTTTTGCTGTGCTGTACAAGAATGTACCATTTCCTGCATCTGGAAAAAAGTACATTTTCCAAAAATAGATTGTCCTGTAGTAGCAATGTTTACATTATATCACATGGTCACTATTTTGATGTAGTCAAAAAGGTTAAGTAACGTTTTTCATGTTGTTGGTAGGAGTGTTAGGGATGTTACCTACGGGACTGTAACACTTGTTATATTGTTTGTCTCATTGTAGGTAGCTGCAATTCTCCGTTGTGATGCTATGAAGATTGCTCCACTTTATATCAAGTTGATGAAGGATAAGTCACTGACTACACTAGAAGGACTGATTGAACATCTTCCACAAGCTATGCTTGAGTTTGCTCATGCAGCCAATTTGTAACTACAAAGGTGTGTGTAATGTGTGTGTGTATAGTGTGTGTGTGTGTGTGTGTGTGTGTGTGTGTGTGTGTGTGTGTGTGTGTGTGTGTGTGTGTGTGTGTGTGTGTGTGTGTGTGTGTGTGTGTGAGTGCGTGCATGTGTGCGTGGGTGGGTGCATACGTGCGTGTGTGTGACACGTTCCTGCCAGTTTACTGACGAGGAAGTTTTGTTCATTGTATAATATTATCATATGTGGCCATTGATAATTGATGTCCTTATGACAGGATCAGTCTATTTACAGTGTATCATATGTCATTGTGTATTATTGTAGTTATCATGTAAGACAACATTTATGGAGGAGGATCTGTTGGATCAAAAGAAAGAACAAGAGGAGAAATTATTTACTCTTAGCAGTAAGTATTGTGTACAGATGTACTGTATAGTGTATTTTTAATTTTTTAAAATTTATTTATTAATGCTTTACAGCACAAGTGCTGGACACCTGGTCCTACAGCCTGCTCAAAGACTTTAGCTACATAATTTGTGTTTGAAAAGTTGGAGAAAGGTGTAGTCCTTTAGAAGAACCAGGCCTGAAACATGCCTTCATATGTATAGACATTGTAATGATTTTTTCCTGCCATGCACCAGACCTCCTAGAATTACATCCATATTTGTTGGATACTTCAAACTCCATCATTGATAAAACCCCTTGATCTGTTTTACTTCACTTTCCCCTATGACCATCCCTTGTATTGTACACATATTGTATATGTTACTGAGACTAGATTGTGTGTTGTTATAGGAGGAACAAGAAGCAAAGGAACCAGATAACTCATCGAAGGGTAAACAATCTGCCACTAGTAAGGACAAGCAGAAAAATCCTCCTACCAAACGTTTCACATGTAAGTGTCTCAGATGAGTAAGATTGTGTACAGGGTGTGTGTGTGTGTGTGTGTGTGTGTGTATTATTTTAGAACATATTCTCTAATAGAACACACATTATTTAGTTGAATATTACACGTATTTAGAAATTTTAATGCATTGTTTTGAAGTTACTAAATATAACGAAAACCTGTAGCAGGGGTTAACCTGTGGTGTTGTTTACTAATGAAAATGGCAAGGCCAAAACAAAAGGTCCTTACTATCAGCTGACTTTCTCGACAAGACAGGCATCATTAGTGTTGATGTAGGAATTGATACACCAATGTAATAGAATATTGCTGACACAACAAACTCAAAGGATGGATGTTAATATATATAGAAGCCATAGTTTGGCACTTGCTTTATTTACTTTGTGTAGGGGAATTTTGTACAGTAGTTAGAATGAGCCAACATTGCATGGTTTCTGTGCTATTTAGATGAGGTGTGTAGACAATACTATCATAAATACTATCATGTGTGTAGACATTGTTCTTTTCTTTAACAGGCTATGGTGATGTTTCATGGGAAAGAAAAAAATTTACATGATTTATTGGGAATTCTTAACAAACTTTCAACAGATGACAATCTTAGTGTTCGACAATCAATAGCTTATGGTATACATGAGGTATGTGTGTTTATCATCCTTGATCACTTAACATTATAAATACAGTCACAAATAGTGTACACTTGTTAATAACTATTGTTACACCTCATTATTAAGGTCACCTCTAGTGACCATTATAGAGAAGTGTATATATATATATAACATTGTTACAGTAATAGAGTAGCTAGTGGTCACTTATCACTGGTTGTTATATTAGACTATATGTACTATAGCAAATGTTCTATATAGTAATGTTCTATATAGTAACTACTCTCTACTCTCAACTACTCTACTCTGTGTATAGATCCGAAGCGACTTACTTCACCCCCTCTAGGTTTATATTCTGGGTTGAGCCCTGACATGTGTAACATACACATGCTCCGTCATGTGTATACATTCAGCTAGTGTTGGAGGATAAAAGTAGGAGGTAGAACCTTTACCAAGCTTAAGCCGGGGAGCTTAACATTATCTGTATGAGGTTACCTGTATAATAGAGTACTTTGTTGTACATAGTGTAATAGCCTGAATTTAAATGTGTTGTAACAAACTTGTACCTGTTATTGTAAACCTGTTATTTCCAGCCTGACATTGTAACCTTAACCTTTGTGACTGTTAGTATAAATAAGCTGTAATAGTGTGTTGTGTTCTCTCCTTCTGATGCTGAGAGTTATAATAATAGTGATTCTAATAGTAGTTTGTTCAGTGGAGTATTACACAATATACAGTACAGTAGATAATACAGCAACCATTATAGAAAGGTATACTTGTATATTGTTATAAAACAGGTGTTGGATCAAATATAAACTCTACTTCTGTCTCTAGATCTTCACCAGAGCTGCTATTGTTATATCATCATCATCGTTGGTGCTGTTGCTGTCTAACATCTTGATGCTGTGGCTATGTCACTGGTAAGTTTGTACATCCTTCACATACACAACTTGGTCCACAATGACTAGATCTTCGTTTTCACCCATAGTTATTTGTCCTATCTTGCAGCTGCAGCCTTTAGTTTAAAAGGGGATTGTTCCCTTTATCCTTTTCATAACCTCACTAGCCTCCCACTCAATATCATAGTGGTCCCCATCTTTGATCCATCCACTCTGTTCTGGTGGTAGCAGGGAAGAGTAAACTTCATGGCGGATTGAATTTTGCCACATCTGATGTACCCAACTGGACCTCATCCAGTGTCACCATAAAGACATATAGATTGGGACACAGTCTTCCTCACTTATAATCCTATTACTAACTGCTTCTCTTATTTTTCTTTTTTTTTATACCCAAATTTTGTGTCTTTCTGATACTGGCAGGATATCATCCACTGAATTATATAACTGTTATGGTGTTGTGTGTCCATATTTGGTTATGAATGCAGCTATGTGATTTTTAAAGTAACAGGTCCACACAAGATGTACAAACGATAAAAATCCTATCATATTGGTAGGATTGGTGTGGTGTAAACTTTCAACAACATTACCACCTGAAATAAAACTGGCATATTGTGTGAAATTGTTGATTATTGTAGCTGTAGGTCTAGATCTCTTTGAAAACTATAGTATATACACGTTGAGCTGGTTCCTCAAAAACATTTAATAACTCATGGATGATACAATTACACACGATCTTGAAATTTGGCTCATTTGTAGTACAGCTTGACCAGCTAAAAATATTTCAAATATCTGTGCTCCAATATCTGGTTAAGGCTTAGTTTTACTTAACCAATACTGCCTGATCATCGTCTGGGAAAATTGAGGCTGTTTTAATGGTGATGTTATTTCGTGGGCCACGCCTACTCCTTTGTGGTCCTTACTATACACTGTGATAACCTCTGGTTGTGCTGACTGGTAACGAAGTTGTAGCTTTTCTGTCCAGTTGCTTTTATTTGATTTGTGTGGACAGCCATCTTTGTCTACTAATAACATATGGTATTGCTCCTCACCAGAATCAAATGGCAACGTATCATTGTACCACTGCAGCCAGTGTCGCAAACATTTAATGATTTGTCTGTCCTCTTGCTCTTTGCGTGTCATTTTCTTCTTTTTAGTTTTAGTAAAAGATATCGTCAACAGCTTTTGACGCCAGAGTGGAGCATTTGTATGGCTGGGTGATTCTAGTAGTTCAGTGCTAATGTATTGCCATTAAGCCACTGTTCCTATCTCGAGAAAAGTCATCATATCTACGGATTGCTCATGAGTAGCTATTTGGCTGCTGAAAACATTGACAACAATTCTTGTTCTCCTACTCCACACTTCATAACTTACTGCTTTCCCACAAGACTACTGGATATTTTCTTCCCAGTGTTGTGTGTGAGGTGTACCATTACTGATGGTTGAATAATAAACTGGTTCCTTGAATCTCTCGTATATGTGAGAAGTTCTTGAGTGCTTTGATCCTTCAGTTTAATGATGTTTTTTGGTAAGGATATTTTGGCCGAGTTACAGCACTTTTCATATATTTATACACATCTCATGTGCTTCATCAAAATCTATTGCATGAAATTTTCTTCCTGTAATGGTCACAGTAAACCCACCTTCTTTCAAACACTGTAATACATGAAATGTTTTATGTTTGCTAAATGTCCGGGAATAATCCATTTATATGGACAGCAAATAGCAGGGCCATTCTCTTAAGGCTAGCCAGACATAAATTCCAATTGTTGCTACAAATTGTAAAATACATTGTGACATATCAGTGACAGTTAATAAACAAAAAATCAGCCCACAGATGCCAAACGTTGTCGTTCTCAGCCATTTAATACACTTATTCCTTGAAACAGGATGCGATTTCTTGTAATAGTGTTCCAGTGTGTGCCATCAACTGTTGTATTGACCAAGACTCTTCAAGTGATGTAGTTAAAACACATTTTACATTATCAATGAGGTAGGATGGATCTGAATTAGTGATATGTGTATGAAGCATTTCCCTATAGTGTGTTTCCCACACTTGTAGTAAAAAGTATAATGTGTTGTAAAACTACTACAGGACTCCAGGGACTCTGGGAGCCACAACTCACTGCTAGTTCTCTCAAACTACACCTTAATAATCCGTTCATATGTGTCATGGTGAAAGGTAGAAAATACCAGGGCCATCCCCTTGAGACTAGCCAAACGTATATTTTTAATTGCTGATATGAATTGCTAAATACAACGTGACAAAAACACACTTTACATTATCGATAAGGTACTGAATTAGTGATATGTGTATGTAGCATTTCCCTATAGAGCGTTTCCCACATTTGTAGTAAAAACAATGTGTTCTTTTAAAATTGCTACAGGACTCCAGGGGCTCTGAAAGCCACAGCTCATTGCTAGTTCTCTCAAACCTCATGATAGTACACCTTCATTATTACAGGCTGATAATTGTTCAGTGTATGTCAATGTCCTGGGAAAACAATTAATTTCTAGTCTGTACTGCTGTATAATATTTATCAGGTGCTGGTATGTTTTTCCATCACCAACTAGATCAACCCAGCCATCCTGCTCCTTGATGTTAAACTTCTCTATATAGTAGATCTTCAGTAACTATTCACATTGTCTCATCACTGTCTGGATTATTGTTCACTAGTTTAACAAATCTGAGATGACTATCTTCACACTATCACTGTTATCTAAAAGCATCTTAAATCACTGAGGGTGCAGTTAAAATCCTGACAGCGATGAGCCACATACTCCAATGTAATGTAGGAAAAAAGATTTATGGCTAATCAGCAGCAGCCTTCTTTACCCTCCTCAAAATCCTCCATAGTCAAATGTCTGGGTATGTTGTAGCCGTGTGTCACTACTGGTGGTGTCTTTAACAAGTGATGATGTTAACTGTCTTACTGCTACTGTACGTGGTCTCTTTGGTCCTAGTTTGCCAACGTTAGGAGGTGAACTGCCTGGTGATTTCTTAAAGGCCCATTTAGAGACTGCATAGCGAATCTGTGGTTTGCGGTGCAACATGTTAATCTGGTTTTGGTGGAAGGACGGTGGCAGTCACACACATGTTTTATTGTGGTAAACTTCTAACATAGAACTATTTGTACTGTAGTAACGTGGTAGCTATGCTGTTGGTTCCCACAATTAACAGCTGTGTAGTTTTGTAGCATGAGCAAATTATCAACAGAAGCTACTGTAAATACTGCTGGAGATAGTTCATCTCCCACAATCTACATGTTGGTTGTTTGTATGTCAGCATGCTGAGTAGCAAACGTATTGTGTGTGTGTCAGGTGAATTAGTCTATTGAGAAATCGTAACAACTGTTGAGATCGTCCATAAATTTCAACAGCATCTGCCACCACCATATCACGTTATGTAACAAATATTTATTGCAAGTTATTAATTATATATACAGCAGAAAGCTCAGCACAAAGAGTACGCCAGTTCAAATAATCTTCCTCCTGGTTCCATTGAAAACACTTTGTCAGCACTTTTGCTGTGTCCTTATCCATGTTGCAGTCCTTTCAAAAATTTTCGCCAAGGACTTAAATGATTTCTCTGACTTCAAGCCATGATAAAGGAGATATACTGGGTAGCTAGTGTTGAAATCTGACTATCATGCAATACAGGAATACAAAATATGCAAATAATTTTAATAACAAAAGAGTGTTGTTATTCATGATTATCATTAGAAATTTCAGTAAAACATTTATAGCTAGTACATGTATTCAGGGACTGATCCATGGAGGAGGTCTAGGGGGGTGGAGGGGGTAGCTAGCCATGCAATGGCCTTGCAGCCACTTGGATATAGTATAATTGCTATCCTTTAAAAGGTCTTACATTATAACTTGGACAAATTGACAATCGGTCTACTCCTGCTCCTTCGGCTACAAACAATTTTCCTGAACTTTCTGTATGTTCTAGAATTCTTGTCCAGGTGATGGTTCTTTCACATATTGCTGCCTTGAATTGATTCACTTCCTCTCCCTTTAAGCATTGGAAAATGCCATATTGTCTTTTCTGATGATAAAATACTTTACAGCATTGGCTCTAGTTCCAAAACTTTATCTAACCACTTTAAAATTCTTTTTTTTTGATTTCTCTGTTGTATCTCCTATCAGCATAGTAAATATTCTACACAACATAAATAATAGTTCAGTTTGTTACCTCTTCATAATGGTGGATCTGTTCTAGATCTTCTATCCAATGGCATGTATCTCATGTTGTAGCATTAACAATAAACACTAATCCTGGGTCATCAGGTACGTAGTACTACTTCTTCCTGAAGGGAATAAACAACTTGTACTAAGCAATATGATAAAGTTGTAGGGTCTTTTGTAATATGATTCGTCACCATAATGAACATTGCATCACAGGAAATATATAAGTTTCTCCTCCATCTTCTTGATGTCCGTAAAGAAATTCCACCAAGAATTCATTTACTTCTTGTGGCCTCAAAGATTCCACTCATCATAAATAACAGTTCATTTTGTTACCTCATCTTAATGGTGGATCTGTTCTACTGTTCATGTATCACATGACATGGTGAGGTCTTCTTGTGTTTACAATAAACAGTAATCCAGGTACTTCTTTCTGAAGGGAATAAAAACATGTACTACACAATACACAGCACAAGAATACACTGTTTTAAATGGTCATACAAATTAGTTACTATCCCTTAAATGGTCCCTTATCATAACATGGTACGTATGTTATCGATAACTCCTTGTATAACTTCAAACACTTTGGTCGTTTCTTAAGTTCCTTGTCCATGGTCTAATTTTTTCAGATATCTCTGCTAAGAAAGTTGCTGATTCATCTTGCTTCAGTCTTTGAAAAATTCCATACTCTCTTTGTCCATTGTAGTATACTTTGCAATGATTACTATCCGATACAACTTTATCCAAAACTTTGTCTAGTATTATTTTATTATATACCTCATCTTAATGGTGGATCAATTCTTTCAGTGATATATCACATTACACAGTGAGCTCCTCTTGTGTTTACAATAATTACAACTCCGAGGTCATCATAAACATGTACTTCTTCCTGAAGGGAATAAAAAGCTTGTACTAAGCAATATGTTAAAAGTTGTAGGGTCTTTTGCAATATAATTCATAACCATGAATTTATCGTCCACGTTGCAGTCCTTTCAAATATTTCTGCCAAGAATGTAAATGATTCCTCTCACTTCAAATGCTGAAAAATGCCATATTCCCTCTTTCGGTTATAGAATACTTTACATTGTTGACTGTCTGGTACAACTAGATCTAACACTTATCCAGCTACTTGAGAATTTTCTTTTTTGATTCACTTGGTGTATCTCCTATGAGAGTAGTAAAGATTGCACACAACATAAATAACAGTATGTTGTATGTTGTAACTGTGTGGCACTACTGGTGGTATCTTTAACAAGTGATGATGTTAACTGTCTTACTGCTACTGTACGTGGTCTCTTTGGTCCTAGTTTGCCAACATTATGAGGTGAACTGCCTGGTGATTTCTTAAAGGCACATTTAGAGACTGCACTGGGAATCTGGTTTGCAGTGCAACATGTTAATCTGGTTTCGGTGAAAGGACAGCAGCAGTCACACACATTTTTTATTGTGGTAAACTTCTAACATAGAACTATTTGCACTGTAGTAACATGGTAGCTATGCTGTTGGTTCCCTCAATTAACAGCTTTGTAGCATGTCAAAATTATCAACAGACGCTACTGTAAATACTGCTGGAGATAATTCATCCCACAAACTATGTGTTGGTTGTTTGGATGTCAGCATGTTGAGTAACAAACCTATCCTCTGTGTGTCAGGTGAATTAGTCTATTGAGAATTCATAACAGCTGTCGACAACCTCTGCAAATTTCAACAGCATCTGCCACCAAATCACGTTACATAACATAAATTAGTTATTGGAAGTTATCAATTGTATATACAACAGAAAGCTCAACACAGAACACAATAATCAAACTTGGTCAAATTACTACTCCTTAAATGGTCCTGTATTGTAACTTGGTATAATTGATAATTGGCCTCTTCCTCCTGGTTCCACTGAAACACTAATTTCCCAGCACTTTTGCTGTGTCCTAAGTTTCTTGTCCATGTTGCAGTTCTTTTAGAAATTTCTGCCAAGAATTTAGATGATTTCTCTGACTTCAAGCCATGATAAAGGAGATATACTGGGTAGCTAGTGTTGAAATCTGACTATCATGCAATACAGGGATACAAAATATGCAAATGATTTTAATAACAAAAGAGTGTTGTTATTGATGATCATCATTAGAAATTTCAGTAAAACATTTATAGCTAGTACATGTATTCAGGGACTGATCCATGGAGGAGGTCTAGGGGGTGAATTGCAGTTCAAACACTTTACCAGCACTTTGGCCGTGTCCTAAGTTTCTTGTATATGGTGCACTTCTTTCTGAAATTGCTGCCAAGAATGTGGATGATTCATCTTGCTTCAATCTATGAAAAATGCCATATTTCCTCTTTCCAAAATAGAATACTGTACATGATGACTATCCGATACAACTTGCACCAGAACCTTGTTTAGCCACCTATGAATTTTTTTTGGATTCAGTTGATTGACTACTTCCTCAAGGGAATGCACAGCATGTACTAAACAATATACTAAAGTTATAGGGTCTTTTGTAATATAATTAATAATCATAAATTAGTTATTGGAAGTTATCAATTGTATATACAACAGAAAGCTCAACACAGAACACAATAATCAAACTTGGTCAAATTACTACTCCTTAAATGGTCCTGTATTGTAACTTGGTATAATTGATAATTGGCCTCTTCCTCCTGGTTCCACTGAAACACTAATTTCCCAGCACTTTTGCTGTGTCCTAAGTTTCTTGTCCATGTTGCAGTTCTTTTAGAAATTTCTGCCAAGAATTTAGATGATTTCTCTGACTTCAAGCCATGATAAAGGAGATATACTGGGTAGCTAGTGTTGAAATCTGACTATCATGCAATACAGGGATACAAAATATGCAAATGATTTTAATAACAAAAGAGTGTTGTTATTGATGATCATCATTAGAAATTTCAGTAAAACATTTATAGCTAGTACATGTATTCAGGGACTGATCCATGGAGGAGGTCTAGGGGGTGAATTGCAGTTCAAACACTTTACCAGCACTTTGGCCGTGTCCTAAGTTTCTTGTATATGGTGCACTTCTTTCTGAAATTGCTGCCAAGAATGTGGATGATTCATCTTGCTTCAATCTATGAAAAATGCCATATTTCCTCTTTCCAAAATAGAATACTGTACATGATGACTATCCGATACAACTTGCACCAGAACCTTGTTTAGCCACCTATGAATTTTTTTTGGATTCAGTTGATTGACTACTTCCTCAAGGGAATGCACAGCATGTACTAAACAATATACTAAAGTTATAGGGTCTTTTGTAATATAATTAATAATCATAAATTTCTTGTCCATGTTGCAGCGGTTCTTTAATTAATTAATTATATTAATTATTATCAAATTTACCACAATGGAAGGCATACACAAAAGGCAAAGCCTGTACAAGGTGTCAGCCACAAAAAAGAACACTACAACTACAAAAATATATAACAAACAAATAATTACAAAACTGTACAACAATATAAAAACATCAATTAACACACACATAATGGTATAATGAATGCCGGAAGGATTTTGGATTTGGATCATTGAGGATGGTTAATGGTACAGAATTCCACAGAAAGACAGTGTTAACAAAGAACGAATAACGACGAGAGTTGTTTCAAATATTTCTGCCAACAATAGTAGTAACATGGTAGCTATGGTGTTGGTTCCCACAATTAACAGCTTTGTAGCATGTCAAAATTATCAACAGAAGCTACTGTAAATACTGCTGGAGATAGTTCATCCCACAAACTACTTGTTGGTTGTTTGGATGTCAGCATGTTGAGTAACAAACCTATCATGTGTGTGTCAGGTGAACTAGTGTAGCATAGTCTATTGAGAATTCATAACAGCTGTTGAGACCCTCCACAAATGTTGACAGCATCTACCACCACATCATGTATCTATCAGTTGTTTAGGATTTGTACAAAACTGTAACGTGTTCAGCAAATTGAATGTTCTCACTTTTTAAGGTGTTTATATCTCTTCCTCCCAATGTAGGGTGTTTTCCCTCACGTACCGTTGCAGTGATGGAATTGACAAAATCAAGGAGTAATGGATTAATGTTTTCAAGTTTACCATCAACATAAAATGATATTGGATCATTTCTCCTTGTAGTGGATTGTCTATCAATCTCTTCATGGATCAAATCATTTATAATGTGAGCTGTTGTATGTGATACTGAATATTTATCTGACTGATTGCCAGTAGGTTTAACATACATAACTGTGATGTCATCAGTGGGACTATTGGCACTTAAAGTCCATGAAAGGATTACTAATAGATCAACACCATATATGGTAAAGAATTGTGCCAAATTTCATGTGTACACATTTTTACAACATGTAGATGAGTAATCAGTTGATGTAATAATCATTTACCAGAGAACAGCAAACAGCTGTCATCAGTATCTACGGTTACCAGTGTAGACTTGATGCTACCAGTAAACTCTTTATCATATGATTGCAATAACACCCTACAGGCCCACGAAAACACAATGGCCTTTTTCCATCAGTCAGTTGTGTGCTACATATAGGACAGCTTCAAGGATAGCTTTGGTTAGTTTATCAGTGATATTATCATTGTACTTACTACTAACCCATCTTCTATTGAATGTTGTAGTGCTGTGTTGCTGCCATGTGGGGTGGTTAAAGATTCTATGATGGAACAATTGAGTCCTGTAGCAGGTCAAGCATATGTAGTCACTTGGTTTAAGTACAACATTTTGACCAGTAGTATTTGCCAAGTGTATAGACACTTTCATATCATCTGGACTGTGGACAAAAATGATTTAATTATAATGTATGCCTTATAATAACAAATGACCCACCTGTGTGTTCAGTGTGGAATAATTTTGTGGTTTGTGGTAAACTTGGGTTGGATTAATCTTTCATTTTCCACATTCTCACACTGAGGATTACTACATCTTTTTACAGGGAGAAGACTATTTGAAGAAGGTTCAAGATTACTCTCAGCTACTACTTTCCATGATGGAATGTGTTCCTGCTTTTGGCCATGTCACTTGACCTCCACTAAGTGTCTCCTACACACCAGTGTACTGTCATTGAGGGACTTCCCCTAGTGTTTCACAAAGTAAGTATGCCCCATATTATGTACATTCTTTTTAAACCAGTCGCATGTCCTCGGCCGGCCTTAGGCCAGCTGTGGGTGCCTGGTCTACTAAAATTGTTTTCGTAAAGGTAGTGGGCGTGTGTGTGTGTTGTCTGTACACATCCACTTGAGCAAAATCATTAAGTGAATAAAGATCAGCCTGTAGTTTGTGGTAGTCATCTACTGTTGTGATGGTAGTATAAAGCAAAACATCATCTGCGTATAACTTTATCTTACATCTGGTAAAAGCAGCTTTTACGTGAGAAGTAAAAGTGAAATTAAGTCTGTAATAAACTTCTACACAGGTTAACTTTGCTCTGAGGTGGTCTCTGGTCTAAAATACGGGTCTCCTCAGACTTTGTGAATTACCTTCCCTTCAGGTTTTCCAGGCGTTTAACAACTGAAAAACAACGGTGCGAGCCTCGTAGACTACCAGGAGTAGCCTATTCCTTTGAGTTGGGAAGTGGGCATATCCTCTATGTTTGCAAACAAATATGAAGGGCAGCTTTGCGGCTTTGCCGAGAGAATTTGTGGGATAAAAGCACGATAGTCAAACTACTGTATAAAACAGTTTAGAAGATACCTCTGTGTGTACTATGTTGGTAATAGCAGTTTGTTTAACAAGCACTTCCTTAGCAGTGCATAGCAATGTAATCGAAGAATTGCAAAAATTCATGAATTGCAAAATCTGAGAGTTACAATAAATTCATAATATTATGTATAGTGCACTACCAAAAACCTTCACAGAATGCAACTTCTATACATTGCCTAAAGGCATGTGCTTGAAGCGTCAACAACCAATTGTAACATCAACTCGTATTCCTTCTAAGAAAATTCAATGTTCCCATATACTAGCTTTCTTGACAACTTCATCAAGTCAATTGTAGACATTTTGACAAGACTCAACTGTAGTTATTCCTAAACAAATTACTAGATACGTGTAGTTTCATATGTTGAATCAACAGAGGATTTTTTGAGGCTGCTTCTTCAGCAATAACCAAGCAGTGATGCACTACCCTTGGTAGGTTCGAAAAGCAACACACGCCTCACAAGTACACAGGAAGCTAATCATCTTCCAATATTCGCACACTTTTGGAACTCATCCTAGATGAAATAAAGAAAGGGTGTGTTACTCAGTCATCACAAATTACGTTTTATCACCTCGGTTTAGTTGTGCGTTTTTTACCATATAGAGGGAAACTTTGGCAGGGATAACTTTCGCGAATTTGGTGATCCGCTACAAATTCACCAAAGTTTAACACTCCAATTACTCGTAGCACCTGAGATTAGCATCTCTATAGATATAGATTGAGCTTCAATTCGTCAAATGCAATGTAGTTTGTTATTCATCAAAGTTTCCCTCTATACGGTATTCACCCTGGGGGTTAATATTGACTGCCCTATAGCTATGCATATATGAACATTGATCAATTGGAGTACTACATGTAGTGCAATGGACTGCCAGAGTGACTGAGTAACTTGATTGAGTGACTGCTGTGTGATCTTTTCACTTAGAGTGCATGACTGCTCTATTAGAGTATACTTTAAGTGACTGCTTTATTAGAGTGTTTTGATCCTTTTTGGCGAATCAGGATCTGAACAATGCTCCCTAGAATTTGTATACTTTCCCAGTAGCTAAAGAGTATAATTTTTGAGAAACTTTCCAGAAATTTTTGAAAGTTTTGAGAAATTTTCAAGAAACTTATGTTATAAATCATGAAAGTTTTGAAACAAGAAACTTTAAAGAAATTTCCAGGAAATTTTCGAGAAATGTCCCGGAACTGGAGTTTTGCTTTCGCTGTGAATAACCACCCAGCACAGATTAGTAAACTGGCTACTCAGTCTATAGACAACATAAACATTTAACAATAACACTAAGCCATGCTTGTACCCCTGTATGGTTGTTGATTCCCCCGGGCCGCAACATAGTTATCATGCACGTTGCAAGAACAGTTTTACCTAACTGCAAACTTGTTACGTCTACCAAAACCTTGCATTCATCTTCCACTTCTTGGTGATATTCTCTCACTACTGCCACTAGTGTTACTTATAATGAATTTATATGTTCTGTTAAGGACTTTACTTCTTCTTTTTTTTACTCTTCTGTACGCCTGGCACAATGCTTTAGCATACTTCACAACCAACATTGTTGAATACTGAAACAATGTGGATTCTCCTTAGTCCTAAAGCCAACTGGGAAATTGCTTTTATCCGTCTTTCATTAGTCTGTACCATTAGATGTCTAATAAAACGTTTACTTTATATCCAGTACTGTTGTCCACTGGGTAGCTTCACCAGATTGGAGCATATATTTAGACACTTGACCAGCACTCAAAATGTTCTCACGTGATGCCCAGTGTTACATAGAGTTTATTACAGGTTTTTGCAATTGAATTCGGCGACTTTGCAATTGAATTCGTCCCGTTTGCAATTGAGTTCGTCGCTTTTGCAATTGAATTCGTCCCGTTTGCAATTGAATTCGTCCCGTTTGCAATTGAATTCGTCGCTTTTGCAATTGAATTCGTCCCGTTTGCAATTGAATTCGTCGCTTTTGCAATTGAATTCGTCGCTTTTGCAGTTAAATTCGTCCATAACAAGAATGGCAGCTGGAGCAAACATGAAAACATGATGTAGCAGCTGCTACAAGAACTTGTTCAAGTACAACAGTAGTAAACAACTCTTTATAAGGCAATAATTCTTCCTCTACAGCCTCTCCAACAACATTCCAAACTCTACTGCGCCATTCGCGATGGGTGTGGTCACTCGCGAGCAAGCTAATTAACTTGTCAGACAGCTATCAACTTCGCGTACTACCAGCTTCAATTACCTTCTAGTGTCTCAAATGTAACTCTCCAAGGCATAAATAGTTCATCTCTTAATGAACGGGTTGGTTTCTTGAAGCCGTTTTGTTTATGACGAATTGTAATGCAAACGCGACGAATTCTATTGCAAAACCGACTAATTCAACTGCAAAACCGACGAATTCAATTGCAAAACCGACGAATTCAATTGCAAACGGGACGAATTCAATTGCAATACCGACGAATTCAATTGCAATACCGACGAATTCAATTGCAAACGGGACGAATTCAATTGCAAAGGCGATGAATTCAATTGCAAAAACCTGTAAATTGGCAAAGGAATCTTGGCAAGTTCAAGTATATGCATTTTGATTATAGAAATTGTTGGAAGTATTACAAAGTGATAGCAAGTGTGTATTTTTAGTCTGTAGTAATTACGGGCGCACGCCCAGGAGAGCGCCAGGCTTGCTACAGAAATTTTGAGGTTTGACACATGTGGATACTAGTCAGTGTAAATTTGAATGTATAACTGAACTGCTAGTCCAGCCATGCCTATTAGCTACTCGGTGAATTTGAGATGGAGGGTAATCGGGATGATTTTGGGCAAAAAGAAGAGCATAAACGAAGCCAGACCCTACAGTATATGGGTTGTACTTGCCAAGTTATGAAGCATGTTGCCAGCCAGAGAAGTGATGAAGAGAGAGCAACATACATGGCTGAGATCTCCAAGTATGATCCAGCAATGATCATCTCGACTGATGAGACTGGTTGTGATAGGCGTCACAGTACAAGGAAATGTAGCTACAGCATTGGAGGATTAATGCCAAAACACTAAAGTTACTAAAGTTATAGGGTCTTTTGCAATGTAATTCATAATTCATGTGCTGTATAGAAAACCATCCCCAACATGTGTACAATGACTTAATCTTGGGGCTTTAGGTGGTCCGTAGCTATATACATGTCTTGGTGTACTATAGATCATCTAAAACATACAAGTACAGCTACACACGACAAGTTACTTCATTGAGAAGATTCATAACAAATTATCTTATGAAATTACTTTACATAATATAAATAATTTATTGCTATAAATAATTTATTGCAAGTTATCAATTGTATATACAACAGAAAGCTGAACACAACTTCATCCTGGTTCTGCTACAAACACTTTCCCACCACTTTCACTATGTCCTAAGTTTCTTGTCCATGTTGCAGTTCTTTCAGAAATTTCTGCCAAGAATTTAATTGAATACTCTCATTTCAAGCCTTGAAAAATGCTCTTTAGATTGTAATATACTTCATAACAATGACTATTCAATACTACTTGCTTGAAAACCTTGTCAAGTGAGTTGAGATTATTGTTATCAGCTGGTGTGTCTCCTATCAGAATAGTAAAGATTCCACACATTATAAACATCAGTTTCATTTTGTCACCTCTTCATAATGGTGGATCTATTCTAGTAATGTATCACATGACACAGTGAGCTCCTCTTGTATTTATAATAATTATGAGTCCCAGATCATCAGGTACTTCTTCCTGAAGGGAATAAACAGCTTGTACTAAGTTATAGGGTCTTTTGTAATACAATTCATCATCATAATGAACATTGCATCACAAGAAAGAACAACTCACACACAGGCACAGCTGAGGAGACATTGTCATGAGGGATCGGGTTATCCAAGGAGCAACTCTGTGAGTTGTCTGCACAGCATCTAGCAACGTTCTACTTCTGCCATGATGGTTACTACTGGCAGCCATAATGGCATGCAATGGCCTAAACTGCCTCTGATACAGTATTATTTACCTGTAGTAATGCAATAATATAAATAAACAAAAAACTAACCTTGTGTTCATAGTGGTCACTGAGTAGTACACATGTGGTGTTGGTGGTGAGTGACACTGTGGCTAGACCAAATACTCTTCGCACACTGCTAATCGATTAAGTGCCAGCTGGGGTGCATAAGAAACCAGAATTATGTGATTCATCACCATGTAAGTGGCTAGGAGACAGTAGAGAGGAGCTGTGGAGTTTCATACTGTTGTATAACAGATACAATGGAATGGTCAATTTGGTGAAAGTTTTAGTAAAGGTCTACTGATGATTTGTAGTACCTGACTGCCTGTAAGTTTCAT
Organism: Dysidea avara; assembly: GCF_963678975.1. Taxonomy (NCBI): domain Eukaryota; kingdom Metazoa; phylum Porifera; class Demospongiae; order Dictyoceratida; family Dysideidae; genus Dysidea; species Dysidea avara. Next base: position 53,230,893 of record NC_089273.1, read on the forward strand.
TTTTCATTGTGTACATTTAAATATTCCCACACCTGTGGATGACTGGCCCTGGGCCCAGGTAGCCCAGGTTCTGGCTACTCCCCTGAACCATAGTGACAGGTCCAGATTTTAAGCTGGTAGTCCTAAATGTCTTAGTATAGTTACACTGTACACCATTTAGGGAAAGAGCCGTTATCATTATTATTTTTTTATTATTATTATTATTATATAGCACTTTACAGTTACCAGCACTGAAGGTCTACAGCAACATGTGCTGCAGCCTTAGGACGACCTAACCTAATTGCAAGGACTTAGACTTAATGGCTTATAGCTGAAAAGGTGTAACAGAAAAGGGGCCAAAGTAAGGAAAAAAAATCCCTCCAACCCCAGGATTCGAACTGCAGGTCACCCAATGTCTAGTCAGGGCATCTAGTTATAGCTTTGTACAGTGAAGCAGACAATAGCATGATAGCTCTTGTTGTCGCAAGTTTCTAGTTCATCTTCTTGATGTCCGTAAAGACATTTCTTCAAAGAATTCATTTACTTGTGACCTCATGTGGCAAAAAATTCATATTCTCTCTTATGACTATAGTAAACTTTGCATGGACTACTGTACATTACAGGTTAGTCCAAACTTTTGTGTAGCTGCTTTGAAATTCTTCTTTTTTTGAAATAGCTGGCCTATGAGAATAGTAAAGATTGCATACAACATAAGTAACAGTTTCATTATGCTATCTCATCTTAATGGTGGATGTGTTCTAGTGATATATCACATGACACAGTGAGCTCCTCTTGTGTTTATAATAATTATGAGTTCCTGATCATCAGGTACTTCTTCCTGAAGGGAATAAACAGCTTGTACTAAACTATAGGGTCTTTTGTAATATAATTTATAACATTACATACAGGAAAAAAGACATCAGACATATCAGTAATTGTATACTAAAACAAAAACACCTTTAAAATTATTCTATTGTAAAAAAACCTCGCAATATAACAAAACCTTTGGTATATTGTTATATAAGAGTAAGGAGTCCCTGTTATATTTTAGTAACACCGCATGAAATTTTGCTGAAAATGTCATATTCTTCTTCTCCTCCTCAACCTCCTCCTTTGCATACTGATTCCCTTTTTTAACTTGTATATCTTACACTGTGATTATTCCACAGCTTTGGTTTTGCTATCACAAGTTCTTTGGCTAGATAAGTTTCTTCAGTACAAATCTTGGAACTCCACCTCTCTTGTGAGAGCCACCATAAGCGATTTTCTCAAAGTTTGTTTCATTCACTCTTGTACTTCATGGGACAATCTTGGATATGTGATTAAACATATGGAGTAGTTTCGCTCAATTATGACCTGCCATTTTTCTGGGAAGTGGTGAGTTAATTTCCACACTTGTGCTCATAGGACAGTAACGTCGCCTACACTAATTGCTGATTTATTTTGCGATCTTTTAGAACCCTATCTTAAATTCAAGACAACTCTAACTACAGTAGTGTTTATTTACAGTTGCTAAACTCGGTGTAAATTTGGCCATAAACGTCAATGCTAGGTGAACATCAGTGTAGTAACCTCAATGAGCTTGTTATCACACGTGCTATTCTTGTAAGTGTTTGATGTTCAGTTGTTATGGGTCTGAAGTAGCTAACACAGCCCACAACACAGCTTTGTTTGTGCATTTCAAGGTAGGTTTTAGGTGTGCGTTCTATTAGAGTTAGTCGTTCGTGTAAATAATTAACTCACAGTAATTGCGCGCCCTACTTTCCTTGGCCACACGACTCACTACCGTGAGTCTTGATTAGGGATCATGGAGGCTTGGGCTTTCTGGCCAAAAATATTATCCTAAAGTCAGCCTGACAATGCCTTCATGGCACCTTGGCAGTGTTGGTTAGGTATAACCAATCCCAAGATGCAACACTAAATCTACAGGCTTGATTTTTCACTGTTTGATGTCACTTCAGCCCAACAGGTGCCTTTTGGCATTACTTTGGCATTACTGCAGTTCATACATACGTAAGCACACACTGTGTTGTACATACAATGCAGTTCTTTTTGCTGACAAAGACAATACAAGGTTTCCACACATAATAGCATGGTATGGCTTCCCTGTGGCTGACTCACACTTATCACCCATATTATCTGTAGTGACTGGATTGATTGTAGAGATGTTTCTCCTATTGTCAGGACCAGCCTTAAGGGTAGTCAGCCGCTAGCTAGGGCCCCGGGGCTAAGAGGCCCCCCAAAGCTCCAAAACTGGGGCCCCAGTTCTCAAAATGCAAATTCAGTATATAAATTACACAACTCGTACTTTTAAGAACACATACACTGTATACAACTTGTCGCTTGAGGAATGCATCTCCAATATCACGTGATAGCTAATCTATATAGTAATGAACAGTATTAATTTAAAGCAATAATTATACTGGAATGTATTCGTGGCTGCACACATGCAGTACATTAAGAATTCATCAAATGTCATTAGCTTTCCACTGCAATGGGTAAAGAGGCTAGAAATCATGTGATTGTGTTGATTTAAATCGTCAGGTCTCAAGTGGCGGTGAGGTTGTTCGTTTCCATTAATATCTATAATGTTATAAGTAGAGTCTGTTGGGTGGAGAGATCACGAGATCAGGCATCACCAGATGGGCTACTCTGTGTCACAGTATGGTTGTGGTTTGATTACTGGTAGTGGCAAGACTCTGCAAAGATTGAAGATGATCAATAGCGTATAATAATAAATTATGATTTTACACAATCACATTTAACGTAGTTAGAGATACAATACACTGTAGAAACAGCAATATATACATACACGTAGATGGCAGCTAGTATTACAACAGCTAATGCTAAGCTAGTGTAGTATATTCTTTACACAACAAGTATGTTGGACATAGCCCTATATGGGCTAATGATTTTTGTATAGGCATGCTGCATGGAAAGTGGCTAAGAACCACTTCATCTGGGGAGGCCACCCAGAATACTTTGCTTAGGCCCCAGAATCTCTAAGGCCGGCCCTGCCTATTGTTCTTCATTTATAATGCTGTGTGTCAGGTTGACTATTGGGGTACACATTCAAGTGCAAAATTAATTTGATGGCATACCTGGTGTCTGACTTTCCTGTAATGTGGTATTAGTGGGTTCATTAATTATAAAATAGTGACTAACAAGTTGAAAGAAAATTAGGAACATTGGGGATCAAAGTGAAATAACTAATAACAAGAGGTTGTCTATACTTGAAGATATACCTGTACTAATGGTCATTAATTTAGAGATTAAATGTCCACTATATATCGTCAGGTTTATCCACTATATATCTTTGATCCCTTAAAATGTCTGTGTTTCTTAATAATTGCAGTCACAATGTATGCCACAACTACCAAATATTGGGAATCGCCAGTTGTTATGAGACATGACCAACAGTGGAACAATGGTATACAGTATATATTTGTGTGTGTATACAACCGCCCCTACAAAGAGAAAGTGCAATACAAAGAAAAGGGTCATAAAAGTACAACATAGAGGTGTGTGCGTGTGTGTATAAATAATTAAGCTACAAATGACAACACTTAAATGGCTAAGCTCCATGAGGAACTGATTTATAGACTTCATTTTACAATGAGTTGTGATCCATGCACAATAGTACTAGACCAACTGTGGGACATGATAAATCAAAATGCCGAAGAGAAACTTGTAGAGCCAAAATCTTTTTCATAGCTTGATAGGGTGAGCATCACCAGCGTCAATGTTGTGACAAACAGCTGTTGTCCTACCCAGAACATCGCAAAGAATTCCTAAGCAGCTTAGTTACACTTGACTTCAACTTGTAACTTAATTGGAGAGAGTGACTGAGCTCTTAAGTATCATATCTCTCTCCACTGTGTTTGATAAGAATAAATGAAAAATAATGAGGTCTGGAGTATTTTGTTTACATTGTGAAGCCATTCAAATTGATGATACAATATTACTAAATTGATATAATAATAAAAGTACTGGATGAAGAAGCTTCAATCTCATAATATTACAGCTGTTATAGAATATGATATAACTAGATACACCGGACATGTTCAATGCTGCACAACAACTAGTGTTCATGTAACACAACATGGAGTGTTACCATCCTCATCATCCAAGTGCCACATACCAATTATCACAAATTGTCTACTCTGCTGTTGTGCAGCTGGAAACATGTCAACCTCACTTTTATCTTACCTTTTTAATTTTGATCTCACCATTTTATTGCACTTTTTTTATTGGTGTACTAGTTCTTAGGCAGGATTCAAGATTGCATATAGGATCCAAGATTGTATAGTATAAGTCACCTATTATCAAACAGTACATATTATCGAACTTTACACACTAGGCGAGCTACTCAACATACCAAAACCAGTAAACACTAACTAAAGACTTTTTGAGCTGTATGGACCACCAATACAACATTTACAACAGTTTTCTTCAGTGGTTTTTATTGGTAAAGGGCTCCAGAGGCTCTAGTGGATATGTGGTGGCACTAAGCAAGCAAAATTACAATTATTTTAACAAACGTTTGTAACTTCACCATAACAGCGTGAGAAGTTACAGAATGGTCTACTTTCAGTTTGGAACATTCAATAGAGAAGTATTTTTTCTCTCTGAATACCAAGTTTTAAGTAAATCAAACCAACAGGCCTCAAGTTATGAGCAGAACAGTACTCCTATAACAACCATGGTTTCAGTTTAACTTGAATAACTTATGAATGGTGTATTCAATCTCCGTAAAATTTCTGTTACAGATTGTTATTCAGTAGTTGGATATCCCATAGAAATCTCAAAGTGACAGGGTAACTCCCTAGTATGTTATTCATTGGAATGTGCAAATTGTTCAAAGTTAGTCATTGAGTGAAGTACGGCTGTTCACTATTACGTACCAGTGTTTGAGGAGTGGTAAATGATAGGCTCTACTGTTTCACACATAACTCACAATGTGTTGGTGTGATTTGCGTACAACTTGGTATCCAGAGAGACCAAAGGCTGCTCTGTTGAATAGTCCAAACCAGAAGTCTGTGTGTTGTTGTGGTAAGGAATTATTAGTGATTATTGAAATGTGTTCGATAAATGATGACTTGTGCTACCTGATCCAGGATTGCCTTTTAAATGATTAGAGACTTTCTATTAGGGATGCTACGACATTATGTCATATTTCATGGAGATTTGTGTCACGACATAAGTAATTCTTAGTTTTTCAACGCATTTTACTTATGAAATGATTTATGTTTACAAAATATCAACTTAAATATTGGTGGTATCTGTACAACTATGGCATTAACAACAACTTATTTGTATTTTTCTTCTACCATCTACTACATTACAATGAATGGCAAAGGTGTGCATCATTAAGAAATATTCATGTCATGACAAAGAAACATATCATGGAACTTTATGTCACCACTATCATGTCATCCCTACTTCCTGTATAGTAGATATATCTCTAGTTGAGGAATCACCACATGTAGTAAAGGTAAATGTAAAGTAGTAAAAATGGCAATAAATAACTACCTTATAGTAGTTAGTTATTATGATCACAATTATGATGTCTGATCTAAAAGTACGTCAATTCATAAATATTATATGTAGGAATATGTTCAAAGCCTATACAGGCCACTAATTATAATCATCCATGTACATTTGCTATTGTCCACAGGTATATCTACTGTATTCAACATTGACAGCAACTTCCGGATAAAGGTCAGCAGCCAGGTGCTAGCCACCTAAGAAGCAGCTAGCTACAACAGTAATATGCAATAACTATTTTGTTTATAGCTGGTGAATATTAATTACTTGTAAATGTATTATATATCTGATATGAATAAAATTAATACATGATGCATTAAGCATAACTGGCTCACTATGCGAATGTTTAAAACAACTGATTAGGGATCTGTAATACATATCAATGTGGCAATATCTTGATACAGAAAATATAAGTATCACGATACTGTACTTAGAAATATCGATATATGTGACCGGGCCTGCAAAAATAGGGCATGTGGGCACAAACTACACCCCATCACATAACATGTCATATCTCAGTATTGGGATAGAATAGTTTCATTCTGTAATTAACTTGTGTTGTAAAGCCAACTAAATCTTTAATAAGTGCTGAAAAGTTCATGGTTACAGAGTCATGGAATACAAAGTTATGATATGTTGAACTTTGAAAAAGTAGGCAATTTTTATGTGCCCACATGCCCTATTTTCGCAGGCCCGGTCACATATCAAGGTTTGCTAGTAGAACAGTGAGTGATTGCTCTATTACTGTAACAGTGATCTCTCAGATACTCAAACAGAAAGCCTCTCTATTACCTATGCTATTATGTGCAGTGTTGTGAGAAGCCATACAATAATGCATGTTTAAGTGCTGCTGTTATGGCTAAAATATTCTTACCCAGGTCTTCTGAAAACAGTAGTTGTTATACTTTAAGAATAAAGAACTACATCTCTAAGCAGTAAACAATCTGCTGTATATAACAGCCATCTTGACAACTCATGAAAATGCAGAGTAATCTGGACAAGCCTTTGTGGGGCATGCATTGAACTGTTTGTGGTATATAGCTAATTGTCTGGGTAGTGTATAGAGGCCACATTACCATAGGCATCTAGATAGAGATGTACTTTTTAACAGCATAAGGATGTGTGTTTTTTTTTCATACTAAAAATGAATCATCATAACACACTAGCTAATTGTCAAATCTATACATCTGTCATTTATTTACATTCTCTAAATACAGATATCTGTATACTAGGGCTGAAACGGATAGTAGTTTTTTCTATCCGGATATCCTGAACAAAATCTTTCCAGATATCCTACGGATAGTGACATCATCACTTGCTATAAAAGCATTGTATATTTTGTTGTGAACATGTTTGTTTTACTAATACTTTAGAATAAAACATAACACTTAAATGAAGATTAAGTAAGTTTGTAATAATGTTTAACTGAATCAAGGAAACATTAACATAAAATTGCTTCAAATTATTAGAAATTATCCTGATGGCATCAAATCACTATCTGGATAATACGGATATCTGTTTCAGCCCTACTGTATACACAATGAATGCAGAATTGGTGTTGGCTTTTTAATTAAGAATTATAGTACAGGTAAATTGGAATATATTGTTACAACTATTAGCTAGCTAGTACCAGTCATATCTACAACCATGACCACTTCATTATAGTATTAAGACTTAACAGTGCAAGTACTGAGGGTCTGTAGAACTCCTTGTCCTACAGCCTGTGTAAAGTTGTTATAGTATTGTGATACGGTATCATATCAAACAGTTTATTGATGGTGATACATGATACATAGAATTCACTATATCACAGAACACTACAACTGATACACTCCACTGACACACGTGTGTGTAGCTATATGTAGTTATACATATGTACCGATAGGCAGTACATAACTAAAGCTGTTTCTAATAGTTCAGTGTTATATGTGACCGGGCCTGCGAAAATAGGGCATGTGGGCACAAAGTACACCCCATCACTCTACCGGTCATATCTCAGTACTGGAATGGTATTCTTACATTCTGTAACTTGCATCATGCTGCCAATTAAATGCTTACTAAGAGCTGAAAATTGCAATGCCATAGCAGAATGGTACAAAAAGTTATGGGTGATTAACGTGTGAAAAAGTAGGCAAAATCATGTGCCTACATGCCCTATTATCGCAGGCCCAGCTCATTCTTTTAACCAAATTACTACTGTATGTTTTAAATTTACCAATACTAGTGATGGTGAGACACTTAGCATGCTGTCATAAAGCTTAGTATTTAAATTTCAATCAAACAAAACTTGGTCAACTAACCAATAAGTTGTTACAAGAAAAAGAATCACCTGGGATGCATGCATGATTGAGGCATGATAAGATTGAACTCAAGATTGATTTTGTGAAGTGCCTCCACTCCACCTACAAAATTGATACATACACAAGGGAGCAAAATTTTAATTCATACCGATAAAATTTCTCATAGACGGATATGCAATATTGCAATATTAGTCTATATCAGTAGGAAAAATAACTTAAAATCTCCACTTTGCAATTGTAAGTTGTATAAATGTATGACACCACCTACCCCAGGTGGGTGGGGAATTGACATTGTTACCCAAGTTGTGCCCAGGATGTGCAATAACGCCTCATGCACAATAACTTTGTTCCAAACAAACCACAACATACATACATTATATAGATTACCACAAACATATACTATAATATACAGCAACTATAACGATGCGTGTTACAATAATAATTGTGACCGATTGCAAGCCTGTGAAAATAGCTAGGCATGTGGGCACATAAAATTTGCCCACTTTTAAAAATTGTAATAATGTATAACTTGTTGTGTGATTAAGTTATGGCCTGTACTTTTTACCACTTATTCAAAATTTAGTTGGCTTTATAATGCTAGTTACAGAATGTAAATATGTGGTCCCTGTGGCAAGATATAACCTGTTATGTGATGGGTTGTAGTTTGTGCCTTGTTTGCTTTATCTGAATGGTCAGTCTGTGTGAAAATCTAGATCTCCAGAAACAACAGATACAAGCATCTTCTATTTGGCCTGCATGAAACCCTCAAATCAATGTCACTTCCACCTACCCAACCCGGGTCATAAAGTTGGTGTATTTAGATCAATTTTAAGACACACAATAACTACATGTATGTATGTACTACATTGAGTTTTGTGTATAATGTAATTCTCAGTTTAAATCTTATGATTGGTCCCCAGGAGCATGAAAGTGGTAGCTGTGCAACAACAGTTTTGTAGTACCAATATTCTTTTTCATAACTAGAGCAGTTAGGAAAGGAGTACAAGTGGAGTATTATATTATACCCATTCAGGGGCAGATCTAGGATTTCAGAAGGGGAGGTGCTAACATGGACATTTATATATGTGGCAAGAAACTTGATACAACTAGTGTGAGAAACACACTCAGTATGCAGAGCATGCTCTATCTAGGGGGTCTGGGGGCATGCCCCCACAGAAAAAATTTGCAAATTTGGCCTATTGAGATTGAATTTGGTAGAAATTTTGAGTGAAAAAGGATGTCACTTTGTTTATGCGATACCATTATTCCCCTACAGCTTGTCAATGTAACTAAAGTACATAACCATGTAGCTAAAATTCAACATTAGACTAACATCTTAAAGAACTAGTAGTGGAAACATATGGTATCAGCTGCACATGATCAAATTTTGTGTTTGGAAGTATAGCATAATTTATAGTCTCATGGCTCAAACTACATTAGCTGTCCAAACAGTAGAGAGGGTAAGTGTGAGTGGAGAGGGCAAGTAGACTGACTCACCAGTGTACTGCATGTGCACTCAGCTGTATAGAATTCTCCAGCTAGGGGTGTTCTAGATCTGGTGGCATATATACTCTCAGATCCCTTGGAAATTTTGGAAAATGGCTATCACAAGATTGAATCTAGAAACTATTTTTAACCAAGGTGGGTACAAGATGAAAGCGTTCAGTTGGAAGTGATTTTAATTTAAAAACAGAATTATACACTGTTTCTTGTTATTGAATTTAAGAAAATGTATAATAGTGGCTTGTCAAAGAGTGTATAGGTACGTAAGGCCAAGGAGAATATTTAGCACACAGGATTGGATCTACTTCATATATAGCCACTGTTCTGTGGTGCTATTTTAATCTAACTGTTAAAATGATGGATCCATCCATCACCATAATTTGTTTTACAACTAGTCTACAAATATAACTAGTTTTTGGTCACAACTAACCTCTTTTTAGCACACAATGATCATGAAAACATAAATGTTGCAGTATCATTTAAGCTTAAAGTTGAGCTTCAAGGGATTTGATAGTGCAAACTCCAGAAGCTGCTAGATTTAGACAAATGTAGCATAAGATTTGATCAAGTAAGGAAAACAAAAACGAACAGCTCTCAGATGTTGCAGCCTTGTGAACTTTTATCATGTAATGGTAAGAAATTCACTATTATTATTATACTATTGTTGTACTTGCAAGAGAAGCATTTCAACCCAAAAATCAAGTTTGTAGAGGAGCCTAAAAAAACTTAAACTATTTGACAGAAAAGGTTATTTTCAGAATAGATTTTCAATTAATGATGTTTATACAATTTATAGTACATTAAAGGTATAAATCTTTTACCAAAAGTGATTGGTATCTGGCAGGATGTTTGGTACAATGGTGAGGGTAGCAGTGCAAAGTCTAGAAGAATAAGTTTACTTTCAGCTTGCATTCTGGTAACTTCTTGAAAATTATAGTTTTAATGATGGATGTTCTATTAGAGTAGTTGACTGTTCTATTAGAGTATTTCGGATTTAGCAGCTTCTAAGGTAAGACTTATTCCAGAAATATAATTTTGAACCCCTCTTAGTATTTCTTGAATAAGATTAGCTATTCCCCTTGCTTTTTTCATTGCCCAAACACGCGTATAAAATGCAACTGCACCTGTACTACAACTTCTAGAAGCTTCCTAGCTTGCTCATTGCAAAATTTTGGAGTGGGGGGTGCTTCAGTCCCCCAAGCACCCCTCCTAAATCCGCCCTTGCCATTACATGCATAATCCCACACTTGAGTAGCCTATAGCCTGACCTTCTGGAGATGGAAGAACGCAGTCTTGTAATGCCACAACATTTGAATTATTGTACCACACCAATATTATTCTCATTATGAATTTTACAATGTAATGCTATCAGGGGATACAGGAAGAATGTGATTGATGTTAATTTTAGCTCAAATATTTGGCGTAGCCATTCTTCCATACAAGGGCATACAAAGTATTGCACTACAATAATAACCACACAGAAGCACAACACAAACAATATAGACCAGCCATTATGATCAGAACAACCAACATTGAGATATCTGACTCATGACTCATCTTTGACATTCCTGAAGTTTGAATAATTTGTGTTATAGCTCTATATGTAGTTCATTGTGAATCCTTTTTTTATAGAGTCTGTATTGAGCAGTGGCTGGCAGAGACTATACACCTGACTACTCCCACAATGTTGTTCATATATATCCACATCTTTCCTTGGGATAAAATCAGGTATAAAATACATACTTTGTAATCACATGTCAAACTTCCTTCATCTTGGATACTGAACATTACAGTAGTAAGCTTTTCACATTAAACCCTTGTGATCATTATTAAATATCTTTATAGCAAAACACTTTAAATTACTTGGCAGATGGCATGTAATTTTAACTTAATTAAATGTTTCATGTGTATATTGTGTTTTTGTTACTATATACATGTATACATGTAGTCATGTATACATGTGTACATGTATTGGTATATTCTTTTTATTTTATCTTGCACTCCAACAAGGGAGAATGGCTTTAGCCGATTGTTGTGAGGTTAAATTATAAATCAATCAATCAATCAATATGCATGACCTGATTTAAAAAAATCAGTCACATTTGAAATATATAGATATCCACACTTATATGTGTCACCACTAAAGCACTTATCCACCCAGTAAAATATTTCACATAATTTCTTGTAATTCAGGATAATGACTACTGATCTAATCACTGTGGAGTTGAGAAGATGTTTGTAATGAATAGTGAAAAATTAGCTATTATGTGTTCAAGTGCTACTATAGCATAGTAAAGTACTTTTAGTCTTAAACAAGCAACAAGTTTTATAATTGTAGGTGGTTATAATTATTACTTTTAGTAATAATTTCAATTTTTTGTAAACATTAAGTAATACTTTTAGTTTTACGTAGTATAAGTTTCAATGTAAAAATTGGGGGCACTTTCATAGTTTTATATACTTTCAAAATATCATTAAAACTTCAGTTTTAGATAACTAAAACTAAAAGCCCCAACTATAACTATTTAGTTAACTAAAACAACACTATTGCTCACACATTGTATCCATATGCATGGCTTTATGACTCACGCATGGTGTATTATAGCAATCCATATCTTTGCTGCATTTCATCATCCACTTCACAAAACCTAGCTTACATCTCATACACTTGACACTTCCCACAACTGTAAGATTATTTACCTCATGCTAAGGTACTTGGCAATTACCCTTACTGATAAACTGTTTCAATTTAATTACACTAAGTTTATTTTATAATAGAGTTATTAGATGGATTGATAAGTACAGGACACCTGTATGCTTGTTTGTATAATGTTGGACTATAACTGCAGTACATAGATAATACCTAAGTGTTACAATGTGTTGTGTGTATAGTGTAGACTATAATTGAATTTATATACTTAGCTGTAAATTATTGCCAGAGTAAAATTTTAAGTCCTATATCACATCTTCGGCTTGCTCGCTTCTCATCAGTTTCCAGATTGCTGAAGTAGTTTAATTTCCTAATGTCCTTAGTGTATGCTGAAACATCTAGTAAATGTAATGTATCATTATACTGAAGAGCTTTCATAATCAATCTTAAGCATTCCTCAGTAAGTGGGTTGCCCCAAATATACAGGACTGTTAGAGTAGCATTGATAGATAATTCTTCACAAATCACACTACAGACATCATCAGAGATATTGTTTATCACCAACCCAAAGATGAGTCAATTTGCTGTTGTCCCGCAGTGAAGTATACAGTTGCACAGCCCATCTAGTGGAAGAGTAGCTGTTATAAAATATATTTAGCTTTTCATCACACTTAAAGTATTTTAGTAAAAAATTGGGGTGTTTCCCCAACATGTTAATTTACTGTTGCTAATAGCCAACTCTTTCACCTTCCAAGTGATGGTGATATCACTGAGGAAACTGTCTGAGGATGAAGAAAGATCGTTGGAATTCAACAACAAGACTTCTATTGTTATGTTACACTTTTGGACATAACGGTGTAGTAATCAGAGTCTGTAATCTTGAGTAATGACATTAATAGAGAATTATTAATATTTGTGGAGCTGCTTTATGCTAGGACAATTTAACTCTTGCATATAGTCATTCCAACAAGGGATTACACCTGGTGTGGATGTCCAACAGGTAACCTTATACATTGTATAAACTCCAGTGTTAATATGTTTAGTAGTGTGTGGACGACAAACAAGATGGGCATATTCCAACATGTAACATGGGCAATACATTAATTTGTATGTAATAGATTTAAAAGTAGAAGAGTTGTAGAGACAGTGATGAAGGGACCCTTAGGCCTATGTCCAGCATAATAACAAGCATAATAGGCTGGAGTGCTATGCCAGTACAATGCTAGCATGTTAGGTGGATATTTCAAACTAGGGAACTTAATCACATTAAAATAGACCAATACTCCCTAATAGAGTCATCAGTGGAAACTGCAAACTGCAATAGAGCAATCAAATGTATTGTACACTGGTGTAATTTTAAAAAAAAATTAAAACATGGGAATATATAGATCACTGAAAAAAGAAAAGAAACAAGAGTCAAACAAGCCAGCACCAGGGGCATATATAGCCAGGATTTTTTAAGGGGGGTTCCAACAGAGGTATTGAGTTAGCAGAAATAGGGGTCTGAGGGCACAGCCCCCAACCGCTAAGAGACTTTCAATGTTTTAATGCATCAAAACTCAGCAAATTACTATATTTTATGCAAAAGTACATTAATTATAAAGCATATTATAAGTGCCCCTGGGATGAAGTTAGTACTAGATAAAGCTACCTAGTGGAAACAGACAGCATAAGACATAGAGACACATATAGTAATCTGTAAGTGATGGTTATCTCACTGGTATAGGAACCATGAATCCACTGATACAAATGTCATGACTTACAATCAAAACATTATAACTATACAAATATGCATAGCATGAATCATTTTGCATAACACAAGTGATAAATTACTGGGGTTCTATATCTTTAAACACTGCACACCAAAGCTACAGCAGTATAAGGTTATGCTCAGTGTTGCATTTAATGTTAGAATATCTGAAAAGCTTCACTAATGAAGTTCCTTAACATATGGACATGGATATTTACATGCATGTTCTATTAGAGTATTCCTGACTGCTCTATTACAATATATACCCGACTGCTTTATTAGAGTATATCGATCTGTTTAACAAGTTTTAAGAGGGCTGATGTTACCTCTGTAAATCCTTCTCTGAGAGATGAATATAAGCTGTATAAATTGTTGTGCTGTGCCATTACAACATTTTGTCCTGCCACACTAAATGGTGTTTTATTTATTAATGCTTTATAGTACACACACACAAGCATGAGCTCAGGTACACACATAGATACAAGATTGACAATACATATGGTGTACTAAAGGTCTGTAGGCTTGTGCCTACAGCCAAAAGTAGTAATTATAAGATGATAAAAAAGATCACATGATAAATTGTCTAAAGCAGTGTGTAGTTAATCGAGAAATGATCGGTAACACACCGGCTACAGGGACAGAGTTGAGGGGGTCATAGTTATGAATAAAATGATTCCAGAAGTGGGACTTGACTCTGTTCTTGATAGTGTCAATACACAGATTAATGCCAATTAATGGAAGCGCATTCCATAAGCGACAGAAACCTTACAAGAGTCCTACTTGCAGAAGTCTAAATTTTATAGGGGGGTTCTCGAATCCCTTGGAACCCCTCATCCCTTGGAACCCATCACAGTGGACTCATGCAAATAAACATTCTCAGTGCTTATCTGCCCCTGATTTATGGAGAAACCAACTGTTTTTTCATTGGCATATCCATTGAGTCCAAATAGAGATCTCTGTGTGTTTAACATGCTGGCTTGTTTGACTCTTGTTTCTTTACTTTTTTCAGTGATTTCTATTCCCATGTTTTATTTTTAACAATTATTTTTACACTAGTTTGCTATAATCAATTATGGATAGCTATAATGTGATAGTAAGAGGTGTTGGTGGTGCTTTATATTACTACACATGTATATCAAGTCAGCCATCATGTACATTAGATGTTAAATAGTTATCGAATACTATCAGTGTTAACAAACACCAATGTATAGTGTCTATTGAATGCACTTTGTACTATACAGCTTAGATATATCCAACTATAGGCAATGTATAGCATGCTGTGGTTAGCAGTAGTATGGGTGATCACAATAAACCAATACCCAGTGGTACACAACAACATTGAATAAACTTAATAAATTGTGGTTGAAATATGCGTAACGTCAATTATGCTTTGAAAATTACCTATTATGCTATTGAGCAGTGCTCAAAAATCCAGCCTATTATGCTCAAAATTATGTTCTAGATTATGTCTGAGAGCTGACTGTTTTATTAGAGTAGCTATATCTGCATTTCCTGACTGACTGCTGTATTAGAGTAGTGACTGCTCTATTAGAGTATCTTGATCTTATTTCCATAAAGTGTGAATAATCAGTCAAGAAGTATAACACTACAAGGTTTTTGATATGAAATGCAGTAATAATGCACAATTTGGTCACGTTGACAGCAATTTTAGTGTGCATTGCACAGTTTAATTAAAATTCTTGAAAATTGTCCTATTATGCTGGCATAATGTTTGACTATTATGTTTGAAATTACGCCTGCATATTCAGCACAAACCTAAATTATAAGGTTTTCAAATTAACACGTAAATTTGAATAGATTGGATAGCTACTTATTAACACATATTTCTCTTGCAGAGAAGATCAATGGCAAAGTGAACCTACAAGTAGCAAATTTGCTTGAAAGTGGATGTTGGCATTGCAGTATGCATTTAATAGGTCATGGATGTGAAGAAAGACATAGGAAGAAAAGTTATGTAGTTTTTATCCCCAAAAGGTACTCACATTTTGCTTTAGCCTTGTGGAAAAAATAATACGGAAGATGATGGCAGATTTCATATACAGTTCTTTTAAAAAAGTACTTTTATCAGTCCTTTTGACTTCATCTTTACTAGTGAACCTAAAATTCTTCCAAATTAACTTCTAAGGTTTCTTTTGTGGTTGGAATAGATGTCTCAGGTGGTGTTTACTGGAGTGCTCTATTAGGAATTTGGAAAAACATAGATGATCTCTATTATGAACCACTACCGTGGTATTATAATAGAACAGTCACTTTATAGTGAAATACTCTAATAGAGCATTCACTGGTTAAAGTGTTCCAAAATAATTGTAAGAAATGTTGCTAACCTACGAGCATAATGCAAGCATAATGAGAACACCGAAAAGAATATTATATGAAATTTTGGGAAGGTATTTGACTGAGACCTAGAAGGGAGTTAAGTGATCGTGGCTGGAACAAATATTTGCATTGTTAGACAATTGAATTTAGGCCATTAGATTACTGATTTCATACTACAGGAAAATTGTATGATGTATGGTAGCGGCATGGGATAATAGCTACTATAAAGTGGCTATCATATGAAGGGTACAGGTAACAGTATTGTAGTCACTTCATGATGTATGGTAGTGTCATGTGATACTAGCTACTATAAAGTGACTATCATATGAAAGGTACAGGTAAAAGTATTGTAGTCACTTCATGATGTATTGTAGTGTCATGTGATACTAGCTACTATAAAGTGACTATCATATGAAGGGTACAGGTAACAGTATTGTAGTCACTTCATGATGTATGGTAGTGTGAAGTGATACTAGCTACTCTAAAGTGGCTATGGTATAGGTAACAGTATTGTTAAGATTAAAGTTGAGGTCTCAACTCCCAGAAGCTGTAAAATGTTTATATCTAATAATAAAAGTGATAAAATGTAGTCACAGCTATAGCAGATTGACAACCACATGAATGAAAGATTATCAATTTTCACCAGTGGACTAGCTTGTGATAAACTATATAATCATAGCACTTGAATGTTGTAGGGAAATGATCTGGTCTAACTTATTCACATTGTGGTTATTATTGAGTATCTTCTTTGAATTGTGTAGTTCAAAAGATGTTGTAGGTTAGTTGTTCACATTGGTGAAGAGCACTATATGTTAATATACATCCCCTCAAATGTAATAATACTAGTATAAAAGGATAACTTATAATTGATCAGGTATAGAATATCTGGTAGCAGGAGTCTAGGGGTGTTGCCCCTCATGGTGTAGCTTTGTTAACATTAATTTCACAATAATAATAATTATTATATTGTTACAAAACAGATCAAAAAATTAGCCTGCATTTATAGCTAAAATTGAAAGTATTCACTATAATTCATAGCTACAAGCTTTTGTCAAATGGTCTTACACAGCACAAATATTTATACATATACCATGAGTTAACTTTTGATACTGCAAAGATAACATTTTAACATGGCAACAAAATTTAGAGTGAGGGGGCTAAATAATGGAAACTTATTGATACAACTTACATTCATAAACACTCAATATGTCAAACAAGTTCATTGCCTGCTTATATGCTGTATAAATCATTAGCAGCTAGTTGACTGTTCTATCAGAGTATATTTCGATTTTAGTAACTTCAATTTCATACGGTGGAGAACCACTGCTGGTAAGTTGTACTAGCAGCCCAACAAGAAATACGTTACTTATGAGCATAACATATTCTATGACTGCATGGACTATATAGCTACAGTTTATAGTGTAAATTCTTGTGTGTTAGTTTGACCATCTCACATTGTCACTTAGAAGAGATTACCCCTTTCCCTTACTGTCCTTCCCTTTACTGTTTATTCTTCTGATGGTCAATTA
Source organism: Dysidea avara (assembly GCF_963678975.1). Lineage (NCBI taxonomy): Eukaryota > Metazoa > Porifera > Demospongiae > Dictyoceratida > Dysideidae > Dysidea > Dysidea avara. The sequence continues at coordinate 53,248,488 of NC_089273.1, forward strand.
TTATACTTAAAATGTAGTTACACCTGTACAGCTTCTACTAGCTTTATAGTGAACACATATAGCAGCTATAGTTAAAAAATATTTGAAGGGGCTCCTCTTAATTGTCTTTTACCACATATTGCAGTTTAGACGTCTACAGCATGCACATCTGTATAGACCATGGCTAATATTTTTCGCTGATGAACAGTATTCTCCTTGGGTTCACTTTCTGGACCAAGAAGACAATCTTTCTCAGTATCACGTGATCTCCTAGTTTTCTACTACAGGTCTAGGTCTATATTTACCAAGCAATCTCCCGTTCCACTCCAATTGCATGCTAACGTTAGACTATCTTATTACCGACAGATTGGTGAACGTTCTATTAGAGTGTTTTAAATTTCGTAACGAAACACTTCATTATTGGACTACCGCACGCGTGTGCGCATAGCCGTATATGTTAGTGACGTAATTTACTTAAACTAGTCTAACCGGTCATACTAGTTTTATTTGAGCGGGCTTAGCAACACAAACCAGCTGGATTTCATTTTCGTTACTACGTTAGTAAAAGTTGAGTGTTTAGTTTAGTCTAGTGACGTAGCAAGTGTTTAGAGAATAAAAAGTTGAAAATTTGTTCTAGAAACTTTCTAAAGTGTATAGTTCGGTAGTATTGTACAAGTTTGTGGAGTTTTACTACATAATACTTGTTAGAGTTATTGTTCATTATTACTATTAGGTCTATTAGTTAGACTAGTGTTAGTAGTGATAGTATAATTGTTGTTTGTTTGAATACATTAAGGTGAGTATAGCTAATTGTTTAGTATTACACTTTTATGGTGAAGGGAAGGTTGTGATAGTCAGTTGGTAATGAAACAATTACTTGCTTGGAATTGTGTTTGACACAAATAAAAATATCTTATTGCGTAAAAGGAGGGTGAAGAAGTTTAAAGTTGTAGCTAGCTTAATTTTTTTGAAAATTATTTCTAAACGTTTTCTTTTAAGGATAGAACTTAATATGTTTGAGAGTCGCCATAGGTCAAATAGAACTAGTACTCGTGTAATGGACAATGATTTGGGATGAGTAGTCCAATGATTCAGTTTTAGTCCAAACTTCGCGAATTCTCAAATATATTATCACGGACTAAAATTCCTATATATCCATATTTTTGCTAGGAGTTTTGCCTTTGATAACATTGCTGTAGTATCCAAAGAATTACGGAGAAATCGTTTATGTTTCATAATTCAGTAGCAACATAATTATGTTGGAGGCTATTAATTAGCTTTTCGCAAAAAATTAACAACTCGGCAATAACCAGCTGAATGGTATTTGATAGTGTTGTCTTCAGAGTATTACACTTGTTGAGTGTTACCATGACAACTGCTTAGTTTAAATAATAATCAACTAGTTAGTAGTAACACTAAAACTAATCAAACTAGCTTAGATCAATGGTTGATTGTCATTTTGATCTCGTTGATCATCGTATTGATCTCGTTGATTATCAACTTGATCACAGTTCATCATCTTGATCACTAAAATACAACTAGCCCAACGCCAAGTTAATAGTTTCATTACCAACCAGCTAATCGTTAATAATGAGGGAAGTACCCTGAGGGTGTAGTGAACATGTCTCGTTAACCACAAAACATCTAATCAACTAATTTAATCAAATAATAACAATAATGGCGGGTAAATATAATTTAGTAATAACACAAGAAATGTTCTACAATGACCAAAACCCAATTACCAGCTTTACGTCACATCCTCGTCTTCTTCTCTTCTCATTAACAGCTTGTTGTAGTGATCTAATCTCCTTCTTGATGTCCTCAGGGTAGGAGGGTAGGTATAGCTCTTCTAATGTATTATTGTTCTTGAGGGCATCCAGGATCAGTTGTGAGGCTTGTCCAGTAATTGGGTTATCACTCATATACAGCTTCCTCAGGGTATGGTTCACATGCAGCACATCACAGATCACACCACACTCATCATCAGAAATGTTGTTACCACTAATCCACAGCACCTTCACTGTCTTGTTCTCCCTCAGTGAAGAGAACAACTCCATGACTGGTCTTGTGGTGGAGTAGTTGTTATAGGTCATGTACAGTTCCTCTATCACACATGAAGGATGTGTTAGTATGGTGGTGAAGAAGTGTGGTGTTTCCCCAACAGCTTTGTTATAGCTAATATCCAACACTTTCACCTTACAGGTGATGACGATATCACTGAGGGAGTTGTCTGAGGATGAAGAAAGGTCATTGTTGCCCAACCAGAGGTCATCTATTGTTATGTTGGAATGGTGTAGACTACGGTGTAGTAATCGGAGTCCGTAATCTTGAATATGGCAGCTGTCCAAATTAATCCTCTTCCAGTTTCTACAGGACGAGCAGGTTAGTAATGTTGTTAGATCTTCTAAGTTATTAGGTGATAGAGTAGTGCTTGCTAGGCTGATTTCTTTATCAGTAAACTTTTCCTCGATAGTTTTACAAGTTGAAATATCGCCAGCCTCGTAGAAGATTCTGTAGAAGCGAAGACGCTGTAGCTCATCTTCGAGGAATTTATCGTCGATGGTGATCGCCTCGTTTCCACTACGAAGGAACAGCTTAAACGATGGACGTTGTCCTTTGGTAAGTGTAACGTAATGGCTAAACATGTTGTAATGGATATCGCTCCAGAAATACTCTTCGAGGATGGAGCGCTCTTCGTCGGATGGGAGGTTGGCGACATAGTGAGCCGCGAGGTATTCTTGTATTGAAAAGTGGATAAAATTGAACGTTTTCGTTGCATAGAAGATGTCTATGTGCTCTACGACTTGTAAGAGACCAAAGCCATTGATGGCTCCTGGTATGGCTTCCAGCTGTGGACAGACAGACTTGATTTGCTCCAAAGTGATTATTAGTTGATTGTTATTTAATGCTTGTAGGGAAAGCTTTGATAATTGTTGTATTATCTTGCCACAGGGATATGGAAGGTTGTTGAGATCTGTGATAGGTTGCGTGACAGTGTTACCATATTTGGCAAGGTGTCGGCAGATGGTAAGGCTAATGAATAGCTTGTACAGTTCAGTAGAATTGTTCGGTAGGGGATATCCCTTCTTAAAGAGGAACAGTAAAACAAGAAGATGAAATGGCGTGAAGCAAAGGCTATTGATGGTGGTATGATGATGGAGATAGTTGGTGAGTTGTGGTATTTTGTGAGGTTGTGTCTTCAGTGATTGTTGAATGAAGTGCTCTCGTTCTGTTTCAGTAAAACCCAGAATGTCAACTCTGAGAGTGGCCTTGTTATGGAGGTGTTGTGAAGCATGAGGACGAGATGATACTATCAACCCACACTCAGGTAACACTTTACGATTTATGATGTCAGCTATTAAACTGTTCTCTCTTAGACCTTCAGGGAATTCATCATAGCCATCGAGAAGGACTGCAGTAGATCTCCCTTTGTCTTGGAAAACAATTTTGGCGCAAACAGTAGATAAGTAACTGGCATCAACATGACGTTCACAGAAAGACTGAAGGAGATCTTGGAGTGAAGACATCTTCTGAACACCGGGATCCCTGAGACAGATCAACAACACCAGTTGAATCTTCTTCATCACATCTCCCTCAGCCCAACAGTAAGAAATGTGTTTCATCAGTATTGATTTCCCAATACCTGGAGCACCTTCTATTAGGATTGTTTGTGGATCATCACACTGATCAAAAGGCTTCAGTATGTCAGCAACATTTCTTGTCACCTTGCTAGTTTGAAGAGCCTCTCTCAATGGTTGATGACTGTCTAGTTGATGATGTTTGGTTACTGGTTGACTACTAGCAGCAGAGATGACATCACTGATGTGACCAGTGTGGACTGCTTTAGTGATGATGTTGACATCTTTCGTGGTACGTTGTTCTTCATAATGTACTAACACTACTGGAGTGAAATCTTTAGGTTGTTCAGGAGGCCAAGTGTCCTTCCCAACATCCAGCCTTGTCTGCTTGTAGACTCCCTTCACATGACGAGACAACTGGGAGACCACTGTACCTATACAATACACACTACAATTATGACAACTCTAATAGTTTAGTACCTCCAGTAGTGATGGATGATGATAGAGTAGAGGAATGGATAGCATCAACCAGTTTACCCCATGTTGCTGATGAATCTTTTTGTAACCATCTCCTTAACATCACTTTACACCTCTCCTCACAACTGTTAGGATGATCCGTATTGATGATGTCAAGTTGTGACGATGTCACTTTTAGGGCAAGTCCCAACTCCCTCCAGTTTGCGGCACAATATGGGACAACATGACTGTTTATGTCTCGTTCCTCGGGTCTCTCATCTCCTGTAATATTTAATTGTTGTAGTTGCTATTCAGTAAATATATGTGTGATTTGCATAGCCAAAATATTCTAAGGGGCAAATGTTAAAAAAAAAATTTTTTTTGTGGATTGATTATTTAAAACATAATTATGGAGGTCTACAGACTATTAGCCCAAAAGCCAGGAAATTACCGACATTTAGACTAAACGGCATGTGGTATCTGCTTGTAGCAAGAGTACATAATATTTATGTGTAGGCCCATATATAAATATTATGTACTCTTGCTTGTAGGTACCATTTAAAATGTAATGGGGCTTAGTCGTAGTGGTGTTTATTAAATAAGCGCCCCTAAAAAGAAATAAAAGGTTTATACCGGTAGTTCCGTGCGAGGTTCTGTGAGGCAAGACTTACTGTCTTTTCCGCTTGGAATGGATTCCAGTGAGATCCGGGAAGTTGACGCCATTAAGAAGAGATCACGTTGTGTTAAGTGTCGCTCAGGTCTGTTTATCGTTGACTAAAATAACATTGATCGCCGTCGCCACTCAATACAGGTTCTTTACCCTAAACATATCTATGCCCTAAAGGATAATCATTAATATAGATTCATTACGTCATAAAGATCACTAACCTTCCATTACGATTATCATCATAGATATTAGATACACCGCTATCATAAAGGAGTAGAACAATTGGCGGAAGTTGTGGTGATGTGATGGAGCTAATAGTTTGTGTAGGAGTGTTAGTGAATAATCAACATCGTCTATTACCCAAGGTTATCTTCTTATCGTCCTCTGTGACTATGTTATATGTAGAGTGTATTGTGTGTTTGTGGTGGTTTGTAACTGTCTGTGGTGGTGTGTAACTGTATCTGGTTGTGTAACTGTGTCTGTGGTGGTGTGTAACTGTGTCTGGTTGTGTAACTGTGTCTGGTTGTGTAACTGTGTCTGTGGTGGTGTGTAACTGTGTCTGTGATGGTGTGTAACTGTGTCTGTGGTGGTGTGTAACTGTGTCTGTGATGGTGTGTAACTGTGTCTGTGGTGGTGTGTAACTGTGTCTGTGGTGATGTGTAACTGTGTCTGTGGTGGTGTGTAACTGTATCTGGTTGTGTAACTGTGTCTGTGGTGGTATGTAACTGTTTGGTGGTGTGTAACTGTGTCTGTGGTGGTGTGTAACTGTATCTGGTTGTGTAACTGTGTCTGGTAGTGTGTAACTGTGTCTGTAGTGGTGTGTAACTGTGTCTGTGGTGGTGTGTAACTGTGTCTGTGGTGGTGTGTAACTGTGTCTATGGTGGTGTGTAACTGTGTCTGTGGTGGTGTGTAACTGTGTCTGGTTGTGTAACTGTGTCTGTGGTGGTATGTAACTGTCTGTGGTGGTGTGTAACTGTGTCTGTGGTGGTGTGTAACTGTGTCTGTGGTGGTGTGTAACTGTGTCTGTGGTGGTGTGTAACTGTATCTGGTTGTGTAACTGTGTCTGTGGTAGTGTGTAACTGTGTCTGTAGTGGTGTGTAACTGTGTCTGTGGTGGTGTGTAACTGTGTCTGGTGGTGTGTAACTGTGTCTGTGGTGGTGTGTAACTGTGTCTGTGGTGGTGTGTAACTGTATCTGGTTGTGTAACTGTGTCTGTGGTAGTGTGTAACTGTGTCTGTGGTAGTGTGTAACTGTGTCTGTAGTGGTGTGTAACTGTGTCTGTGGTGGTGTGTAACTGTGTCTGTGGTGGTGTGTAACTGTGTCTGTGGTGGTGTGTAACTGTGTTTGTATGATGTGCAGGGAAAATGCAATTAAATTTGCTCCTTATCTGATAAGTGCTTTTAGAGTTGTAGCGTTGGACACGATATAAGCACTTCTGAAATTTATTACTGTTAATTACATATTTCTAATATGTGATGAGGAGGAAGTGATAGAAGAAATGTTTAGCAATATCCACACACCATGTTATCTTGTGCTTCACAGAAAATTCTTATTGCAAGGCGAGTGTGCAAGTTTCTATTTCTTTGTTCGATTCTCTGTGAGGCCAAGCTAGCAGCGGTGTCCGCTTTTGTTTTTCAATACCCTGGGACTTGCTATGGGAGGCTATGTTAGTATGCACTTTGCTTTCTTCAACAATTGTTGTGCTTAAATACACGTACATGATGTATTTACACATCAATTCCACCTTCAAATGCTTACACATGTGATCCCCGTAGATTTAAAAAGCAATTTACATGCCTGGAGTAGTGGGATAGAGTTGGGTAGATCGGCTGATCAATAGACTAAACTTGAAGTGTGCTCTTGAATGTAATTTGTGAAAACTTTGGTGAGTACTTGGTTAAACTTTCAATACAAAATGTATGTGCTCACGTGTGCATGTCCAACCTCCTCTGGTTGTAGTGATAGACAACAAGGAGCAATTGATTTATACAGTGTCTATATGAAAAACAGTTAATCAATCATGAGTGTTGAGTACAATGGGGTACAGAGTATATCTGGGATAAGTATTGTTTTTGGCCTAAATAATGTACACCCATGCTATTAAGCAAAAAGCTTAGAAAAGGCAACAATAATAAAGTTATGATTTACCTCAACTAACCAAACACACATACATTTGCTTCATGGTAAAGAAGGTATTCTTACTTCCCATGAAGAGATAAATGAATTGATATAGTATGTTAGAAGTTTAGACTCTATTTAGGCTGTTTTGAGTGGGCAGTAAATCTCATATACTCCACCTTGTTGTCTAATATACTCCATGCCTTCAGGCACAATATATGCATTTTTCACATGCAGTGATGTAATGAGGGTGCATATTTTGTCGTGTGAGCATACACAGTTGCCATGGCGCTGGTATTATCGCAATAAAACCAGAAGCTTTTTCCAAGCTTGCAGCAGAAACAGCCATGGACGAGATAAGTAATCTGAGTGTAATGTATGTATGGTTGACACTACATACGTATCAGATGTAGTGAATTGTGTTATAGCAGGATTATTGGTAGTACCTGTCAGTAATATTTTACACCCCTTAAATGAGTTATTAGCAATATATGAATGATCTTATATTGATCACACATCAGATACAGAAAAGAATTGGTAGAAATATCCCATCTGTCTCCCTGATAGGTGTATGAGAACAGTGTGGAATTAAATGTGAAAATTACAACAAAAAACTTAGTACACAGTCACAATTGTGACCCAGTCTGGGAAAACCGGTCTTATCGCCCATGTCAGGAGATTCGATTTTTTACAATTCCACGATCAAAATTAGTTAGACTTGAGTGGTCTGGTTTTGCTGGCTGCTTATCCCAAGCCCAGTGGCAATCCGTATGTGTAGTGTAGGGCCTTAATGAAGCTCTGGTCAGCCTGGGAATGGCTGTATGTGGCTGTACAACTCTGTGATGTTGAATAAATACGTCTGCTGTGAAATTCCTTTTATTTTAGCCATTTTTGAGACCTGAATGGCCCATAACTTAATAATATTAGCCTAATTCATCCCAAAATGTTCCTTTTCAATTTTTAAACAGCATCTTTCCTGCCTTCCAGGCCCCCCCACCTCCCACCCCTTTTGGAGCTCGCCTGATACAGCCAAACACGGTTTTAAAAACTATCTAAAATGGTGGGAAACTTAGCTGTTGACTACTTCAGTGAATGATCTGGAAGGTAATAAATTGTTGTAAAACGTGTGAATTTAAAACCGGCGTTTCTCAATACTTTTGGAAGGGCTGGTTTTCCCAGACTGGGTCACAATTATTTTAATACTTCATTAAATGTATTTGTTATATCGTTGCTAGGAGACAAGCTGGTTACCATTAGTTACTATGACCAAAATGTGTTGGAGTTCACCAAGGAGGCATGCCATGCTGTTGTTGTCATCATGAACATCAAGGTGAGTTCTGATTGATTCGAAGTGTAATCATAACTAAACCATCCCATAGTTTAACATTCTACCAGAATCTCCACTACATAAGAGTTACACCATCTCCATCCCAGCAAAATTGTTGTCCCACAATTGAAGGATGTTATGTTAGTAATAGTTCTCATTGTAGGTCTGTGTGTATGTATGTATGTGTATGTCTGTGTGTATGTGTACACTGTGCTGTATGTGTCCGTCTAGTTGTGTATGTCCTTATGTCCCTCTGTATGTCTGTGTGTCTGTATTTATGCGTGTGTGTTGTGTGTATTTGTCAATATGTGTGTGTTGTGTGTATCTGTAATGTGTGTGTATGTGTTTCCATCTGTATTATGTGTGTCCGTTTGTATGTGTGTGTATTTCTGTTGTGTGCACGTGTATGTCTGTGTGTCTGTATTTATGTGTGTATGTCTTGTCTGCAGTGTGTGTTGTGTCTATGGCAATACATACATGTTTGTGTGTATGTATGTGTGTATGTACTGTATGTATATGTGTCCGTCTCTGGTTGTGTATGTCTGTGTGTCCATCTGTGTGTGTAGCGTAGTGTGTAGTGTGTGTGTGTGTGTGTGTGTGTGTGTGTGTGTGTGTGTGTGTGTGTGTGTGTGTGTGTGTGTGTGTGTGTGTGTGTGTGTGTGTGTGTGTGTGTAGCATGTGTGCGAATGTGTGTGTGTGCGTGCGTGTGAGCTCTTCATCAGTTTCACCTATGAGACAAGGCTCTTCCTCTTGTTGGTGACTAGACCTAGGATTAGCCTATTAGTCTGAGTAGTGTACAGGTTACCTTGACAACTGGGTAGGACTGTTGGTTGTGTGTGCAATAGTTCAGTCATATCTTAAACCAGATTATCCTGCTGATCATGTATAATGGTTTTTAGATGGATCTTGTGTCTACGTTCATGGTAGTGAAGCTAATGCTTTTGGTTAGAAATTGTGTCATTGCTGATGCTAGTAATGTGGGTGTGTTTGTTGATAACCATGCTAAGGTAAGCATCATGTGACCTCACATGACATCACATGACCTCACACAGGCAATATAATGATATCCATGACAACAAACTAGCTGGAGTATGGATTAAGAACTATGCTAGTCCAATATTCCATAGTAATGCCATACATCATGGCAAAGATGTTGGGTTCTTTATATTCCAAGATGGACAGGTAAATAACATGGGTAATCCCCCTGGTGATAAGGGGTAACCCCTAATTTCCCCCAGGGCATATTAAGACAATGACATCCACACAAACAGGATAGCTGGTATAAAGATCAAACAAGATGCTAATCCAATAGTGATGAAGTGTAGGATACATCATGGTTGTACTGGTGGAGTGTATATACATGATAGGGTAAGTGTTGTATTTGGCATTTGTGTATTTCATCTGATATTTGTGTATTTCATCTGGTATTTGTGTATTTCATCTGGTATTTGTGCATTTGCTATAGGTACCACTTGAAAGGTAATGGCACCTACTCGTAGTGGTGTATAAAATAAGCGATCCTCAAAAGAAATAAATTGATTTATAAATACACTTAATTTTATTTCCGTGAGGCTAGGCTAGGCTTACGGCCTTTTTTGCTTGGAATGGATTCCAGTGAGATCTGGCAAGTTGATGCCATTAAGAAGAGATCATGATCACCACTTCATTGTGTTAAGTATCACTCAGGTCTGTTTATCATTGGCTAACTGATAACAGTGATCTGAGCATTGATTGCCGATCACCACTCATGACAGGTTCTTTACACTAAAGGATGCTATTCATTAAGTATGTCATGAAGATCACTAACCATCCATTACGATTATCATCATAGATATTAGATACACCGTTATCACAAAGAAGGAGTAGAACAGTCTGCGGTAATAGTTTGTGTAGAAGTGTAAGCGAATATTAACATCATCCAGCTATTATCCTAGGTCATCTCATGTTATATGTAGAGCGTATTTTGTGTTTGCGGTGGTGTGTAAACAAGAGCCCATAAGCACTACAAGGCTTAGGTACTTTGAGAAGATTAAATGAACACTGTAACTACAGTGGCATGAAGTGATGAACACCAGCAAGTCACTTCCCCGTGTTTCAAATTCTAACCATATGTTTAATTTTGATTGTGGATTTACTCATGTGAGTCATATATGTTCTGATGGAAAATTTAATGGTGAATCGAACAGAACTTGTTGCAAGATGATAGGAGCAACCATTATCGAGTTATGGATCATTTTATAAAAGGTTTGCGTGTTTTCTTACCGAAAAGTTACTTATGTGCATGGCTAGTTTTGGCCTCACCGTTTAGCATTAGGGTAAAACCCTAGGTATCATTTTAAATCCTAGTTACATCACAAGTAGAATGACATAATTTGCATAGCCATAGGACAGATTCTTTGAAAGTTACAGCGCTTTGTGCAAGGCATATGTGTTAAGGTTAAATCCAGTTTTCTGGATTATGTGAGTTTAAGGGTTAAAGTGTAAAAGTGTCCCTTAGTACAAGCTGACCTGGAATACCAGGACACCTTGATGATCAGGACAATTTGACACTTTTGATCATTTCCAAGTTTACATTG